>NC_060281.1:44154835-44754835 GCF_021613505.1 Equus quagga
AATAAATAACTAAATGTTCTGAACTGATGAATAACATTTTAGAGTAGCCATCTAGTTTTTCTGTTTTTTCCCCCAGCATTAGGAATGCTAGATGACAGCTGTCTTTCTCAGTAACTCCCTCCCATGAAATCTATCCCTGTCTTACTTCTACCAGAACTTGAATATTGGGTGGTTAGTATCAAGTTCTTTTTGACTGGTTTATGGTGACTTTTCCGATATACATATAACAACATGGACCACATCAAAGTTACATAGACACCTGGTATGAAAGAAAAGTGGTTGTGATCAAAACACACAAGACCATACCATCAAAATGGTCCAAAAACCAGTGGAAATTAAACTGAAACAGACACTATGTATCTTTTCAGGACTAGATGTAACAGAGATAAACACCCAAAAACGCCAGACCTGCCATGAAGACTGGTATTTCCAAAATTCAGTGATGCTTATATATGTAAAGCAGACGACACGGTTAAAAAAAAAAAGTCAGAGCGAACCAGATTTTGAAAAACCCAGAGTCATCAAGATTTTCTCTGGCCCAGTCATAGTCTTTTTAAAAGAAAGTAATCTTTGCTCCTTTTATTTCTCATTATAGAAATTATATTATATAAAAGGTAGAAAATTAGGAAGCGCAGATACATAATATTGGCACCATACTGAATACACTGTTTTGTAACTGCTTTTTGAACTCAGGTATATCATAAACACTACCCTGCACCATTAAGTAGTCTTGGGAACACACTTCTTTTAGTGCCACTGTGGCAGCTAGTGCAGAGGGAAAACCAGGGATGAGAGGACTTAGGGCATTGCTGACAAAGAGAAATCAAATTCACGTCTAACTGGCAGGTCCTTTTCATCCTGGACTGGAGATTTCTGCCATACCTTCCTCTCCCCGCCAGCCTTCCCAGTCCTAGCCACTGTACTCCCTGGGTGCTGGCTATAGACAGGTCTGCCAGGGAGCAAAGGAACTACCACCAACCTGGCCAATTCTGTGGCTTCCTCCCAGCAGAAAAGCAAAAGAGGGCAAGCCAGAGTTGCTTTCTGTTATAGAAACCCACACTAGGTCTCTATAACCCAAGAGTAGTAGTTGTGCTATACTATACCACTATAACTTCTCCTGTGATCTGTACACTTGGCCGCCGATAAAAGCCAAGTAACCTGGAAATTCATATTTAACAAATCAAGTTCACATCAACCTCAGGGACTTAAAATATCAAGTCCAGTTTGCTACAAGGTGGAGTGTACTGGAGTTTTGAATCCCAGAATAACTGGAAATAAAGAGAGTTCTTATTCCTCAGGATGCAAATACTGAAAATCAACAATAGCTACAAAGGAAAATAAACGACGACGACCAAAAAAACCAAGAAACACCTTGTGGTGAAGTGAAAGGCCTATCAGACAAGGAGCCAGCAAATCTGACTTTAAGGTAGAGTTTTATTATTAACTAGTTAACTGCCTGTGGAACTTAACCCCTGTGGGCCTTGGTTTCCATATCTAAATTAAAAAGACAGAAAAAAGAAGGGACTATATTAAGCTGACCTTACAATTCCTCCCAGTGTTAACATTTAATGATACTAAATATATACTCCATTACTTTGATTATTTAAAGGACAAACATAACACATAAACCCATCTATCACCAATGAATTAGCTTGTAAAATATTTTAGGTAATCTTATTTTGGGTTATATCTAGAGACATCAGTACAATTATTCTATTTTTCCTCCCTGTGCTTTTTTTTCTTTTGGGTAAACTAGAGTTGGAATTTAAAGATAGAAGCCTGTAGGACAATAGTGTTTCTATAAAGGAATGACTGGACCACACCAACTACGCTACAGCATGCTAATGAGTCTACACACATCTAAGCAGAATTCTAAGGCACAGGTTCCGTCAGTGAAAGTGTGAATTATGAGGTCTACTTTGCGTTCACACGTGTTAGTTAGCTTTTTGGCCCTTCCTACCATTGGTTTTTCACTGTTAAGATATCTTGGAGTGTCTCAGTGCTATTCTAAAATGACTTGTTTTAAAAAAAATGACAGAAAAATTTAATCAGCTCAGAGAGAGAAGCAAAACAGGATTTTCCTTTTTCTCCTTTAGGTTTCCAGCTGGTTAGATTTTTATCTAGTTGAAGGACCTTGGTGATATCTTCTAGTGTCCAATCACATGCAAGCTTTAATCACAACAAAATTGCCTCACTGCTAATATTCTTTTACAGATATCTAATTATAGCAAGAACTGTTTACTGATGGAATTTGATTATAAGATTTATTAAGCACTTACTACATTCAGAGCACTGTACCAATCTCTTCCACATACGTTCTCTTTTTGATTCTTTATACTAACCCCAGGGGGTAGGTACTATTTTTTTTTTTAATCCCCATTTTAGAGATGAGAAAGCTGAGTTCAGAGAAGTTAAGCAAATTGCCTACGTTACACAGCTAATAAATGGCAGATTAAAGTCCACGCCAGAGTGCGTCTTTATTGAAAACTGTCCAAAATACTCCCAAAGTATATGGGGTTTTGTAAATTTTACAGTACAATGGTCCATTATGCTGTTCAACGCCCCTTAACAGAAAGATTGATGGGATATATCCTATTTAGAGATTTGCCTTAAGAAAAGGTTGTCATTCCTCTTGAATGATATACTTCCCATTATTACAAAATGAAAGCTGCGCATTTAGCTGTTTATCTATTAAGCTTTGCTTCCCAGATGTCAGGCTTTTATTCTCCACTGAGGCAATGACTCAGATTTTGTCGGTGAACAACACAGCTCTTCTTATTTTGGCCTAAAATATCTTATTATATACTTTTTATATAAGCCATTTTGAGGCTTTAGACAAAAACTAAAATAAAAACAAAACAGCTTTTAAGTAATAAAGGTAAAGTGTCAGTAAAACAGAATTACATTTTAATTGTAATGATAGTTTCTTTGCCCAGGTAAACTCAACCTGATGAGGTAGTGAAATAATAAATAACAATTAACTCTGCTTTTTTACTATATGTTTTAACATATGTTATCTCATTTGATACAATAAGTCTGCGAGATAAATGACAGTATTATATCTATCTGCATCTAGCAGATAAAATTAGTAATCAGAGGAAATAACTTATCCAAAGTCAAGTGACAAAACGTTTAATTTGAAGTCAGTTCTTCAGACTCTATTAATTAAACTCATAAATTCAGTGACAGTGATTTCTTATATTGCTTATAAAATAGAACATATAACTATTCTTTTTTGCATTCACTTCACTAGAAATTCAAAATGGTCCAAATGACACAGCAATTTTACTATATCTACATGTATGACCTTCAAATTAAATATATATTGCTCAAATGTTGATGAAACCCTTCTAGATAGATATTCGATCATTTGAATTATTGTGGAACTTTGTTGTTTGCCCTTTGTGTAATCATTCTTCACCCCTTCACGCCCTCGTGCTGTAGCCAATGCACCTGAGTGGGTTAGATGAACCCCCAGCTCCTGGGGTGAGAACCCTGACTGGCTTAAGTCAATCAACACATTAACTGCCACTTCAGGAAGGGCACACATGCCAAATCAATCAGGTTTAAGGGAACTTTGGCTGGATTTTCCAGGACAGTGGCCTTCTCTCCTCCTTATATTTAGTAGTATGAGGAGTGAGGAGTGGGGCTGCAGTAGCCACTTTACTAACTCCAAGGAGGTGAGCCTGAGGATACTGATATATCAGACTGCCAGGTGATATAGCAAAGATTGCCACCGGTGACTCCATTTGAGTCCTGAATCAAGCCTTGCTTAATGCAAAATCTACCTTGACAGTTCAATTAAGGAAGCCAATAAATTATAAATATAAATTGTCTCTTTGTTAAGCCAGCATAAGTTGGGTTATTCACAACATAGTCCTAAATAAAATATCCAATAAGTCAATTAGGATCCTAAGGGATATGTCACATTATCAGATTAAGTACAATACGCGTAAAACTAGAAATTCAAAATGGTAGACTCAGGTCTGCTCTTTGAGCAATAGAAACAGAAGACCAATTTATGAGGGGGCAGTGTGTGTGTGTCTCTGTGTGTGTATGTGTATGTGAGGGCAGTACAGGTAGGGGTGAGTTAGGAGGACTAAGAAAAGTGACAGAGGTTTAGGAGAAATGGGAAAAGGAGCTGACTGCAGATGCAGAAAAGGATTAGGGTTGAGGGCTCAGCTGAGATGGGAAAGCATAACTTAATAATGAAGCCAATTAGCATAATTTGCTCATTTAGAACATTTGGAAGCAATGCAACACACATGCACACACACACAAGTTGTGCAGGCATGTGGGACTCAAGCATCAGTATATTTTAAAACACTGCAGGTGATCCTAACGTTCCATCAAAGTCTGTGGCCCTCTGGTGCAGAAGGGGCATCACTCCATTAGGAGGAGCTTGTACACTCTTCATACAGCTGCAGGAGAAAGCAAGCCCTGCTTTCAAATCATTCTCTTTAATTTTATATAAATGCAACAGAACTGGGAATAGAAAAGATACATTTTAAACATGAAATGTGAAAATCCAGTGGAACCACTGCTTGTCCACACAAGCTTTTTAGTTGTCCATGTGTGCACGGAATACAGAAGATGCTCCAGAGACACATCCAAGAGTATCTGTATAAGAGACAATCAGATCTTGGAAAAGCATCATGTTTGTTCCTTAAGTTAACTTTCATTGAACACCTTCTCTGTGTCAGCCACGGCACTTAGTCCTTCAGGGATCCAGACCTTACCAACATAATCCCTGTTCTTAAGAAGTCCACAGTCATCCAGGGGAAGCAGAAAGACAATGAGGCTGGGGGAACACATAAAGGGACACTAACCCTGAAGCAGGCAGGGAGAAAAAGAAGACAGAGATGACTTCTCAGAGGGATGGCTTTGAGTCCTGAAGAGGAAAGATGAAATAGGTGAATGAAGTAACAGTAGCTTCCAGAAACAGAAAACAGCCCGCACACAAACATGGGGAACAGAGAGAGTGTAGAGGATCATTTGGTAGGGCTGGAGTGCAAGGTAAAACGGAAGAAGCTATGAGCCATAAAGGACCTCATGTATCACGCTGGAGCTTATTCTGTGACTGAGGGCTGCAGAAATGTTCTATGCAGAGGATTAACACAATCTGAATTGTGTTTCATAAATACTCCCATCAAAGCAGCGGGAGAATGGACTGGGCTTTGGGAGCACAGTGAAAATGGAAATAGGGAAATCAGTTAGAGATAGATGAAGAAATCTGGGAGAGAACTGCCAAAGGCCTGCACAAAGGCACTGGAATGAAGACCATGAGGTCAAATCTAGATAAATCATAGGAATAGACTTGGAAAGAATCTGACCAATCAAAAGCAGTGGGTAAAGTGAGAAGAAGGAGTCCAGGGTAACATCCTGGTTCGTGGCTTAGTAGCTGGAAAGATGTGTTAATATTCATCAAGGCAGTAAACACAGAGAGTGTGCGTTGGTGGGCAGAATAGAGAGAGGATGAGTTCAGTGCAGCATACAGTGGGGTTGAGGTACCACCCAGAAGGAAATGCCCCCGAGCCTGCTGCATGTATGTTTGGGATGCAAGAGAGCAGCCATAGGCGCTTAAGGAACAGAACACTTTTGTGAATGGGCAGCAGCAGCATCAAAGAGACACAAATGAGGGGAAGCCTGGAGAGGTGAGAAGAAACTCTGATAGAGATCAATACACTAACATGCATATATTACATTATTCACCTATTACTCAAATATTATGAAGTTATATACTTAGATAAGTGTTTTGTAATCCTTGAGGGAAGTTTTAAATACGTCTGTTATATATTCAAAAATTATTATGAATACTTAATTTGAAAAAGATTTTTCACCCATGACTTAAAGCCATTTGTCTAATGAGTACATCTGCATGCTATAACTGAGCGAAAACTGGTGAACGTTTAAAACTATCAGGTACAAAGAGGGAATGTTGAATCACTGCTCAGGCCTAGAGAGGAATCTCTGAGAGACCTGAGGTATTAGCAGCTGCTGACCAGGGGCACAAATTTAGCGACAGCTCGGCAGCAATTTTAATCTGTTGTTCTAAGTCTTATGTAGACTGTGACAGTATTTCAGTAGGAGATATTAGGTTTGCCTCCATTTTTCAGAGCAAACTTTCAGGTTTTGACCTTATCTTAGTCAAATAATGAAAGGAGAGTGACTGTAAAGTCAGATAAACACATCAGCAAACAGGTCTGTGATAAAAGTGGGCTTTTATAACATGTGGGAGTGACCCTCACACACACTGAGATGCTCAGACAAGACCAAGAGTGCTTCGAGTTCCTTCCACAGAGGGCCCGGGAGCAGGGACATGCTACATTGATTTAATAGATAGGTTGGGTTTTCAACAAGACTCTGACTCAAACATTGTCAACTAAATTTACGGTGAAAATATCCACATTTAATTTCTGAGTACACTTGAAGCCATTCAAAAAATTCTAAGGTCACTTATAAGGGGAAAAAAATAATATTAGCCAGAAAACATGGGCTATTTGTGGAGAATTACATTATCCCAACTAATCTTGAGATTAGCCCAAATTTGTATTTTAGTCACAGCATGCATATCTATCTACATACTTTTATACACACATATAATATACATACATACAAATACTCGTAAAAATACATACTCAAAGTCTGTATTTCATATTTCCTCTTTTTAAAGGGACTAAATCAGTATTACATTTTAAATTCTCAAAGATTCAAAACAGTCCTATGTTGCATGGAAATATTCAAATACCTATCACCAAGTTAAATAAAGCAGTCTGTGAAGTCAAACAGTCTAAAGTGAGAAAACACTAAAATTCAAAAAGCAGAGTATAAAGGATACATACTTTATGGACTAATGAGGACTTTCCTAAAGTCCACATCCTTACAGTCAGGAAAAAGAAGAAAACTTCTTATAATAGCTCATACTCAGTTAAAAAAATTATGGTACTTTTAAAATAAAAGGTCTCATTTGTTTATTCTTTCTGTAGTAGATATACAGCATATCAAGAGTCCAAGACTAGATCAGTTGTAAAAACAGTATGCTGTATTTTAAAAACACAAACTCTAAAGTATAGGACTTACAGAAATCTTAGGATCCTGTACAGATTATATAAAACACACTTTGCCCAGTGTATAGAAAAAAATTTATGCCAGAAATATGCTGCGGATTCCTTTCTATTCAAAGCTTTTGGTTTTATAAATAAAAGTTTTCATATGTTTACTCCGCACTTCATAGGGCTCAGCTATTTTTAAAACTAAATCACATGGTTTGTGAAAAGTCTAGAAGTTTCGGTGAGTATTGGGTAGGGATAGGGGGGTTAAAGACCACAGAACCTGAGATCCAGAACCATCATATCTGCTACTCAGAAAAAAATTAAGATTTCTACGTATACTTCTGCTAAAGTTTTGGAGGAAGAAGTAGATTAATTTCTTCAATCAACAAATATTTATTGAGCACTTCCCACATGCCAAGCACTGTTTTAGGTGTTGGAGAAACAGCATTGGCCAAACAGACAAAAATCCCTCCCTACATTCTAATAACTATACTTTTGCATTTTCTCTCTTTATATATATATGTACAATTATGCAGTTATTTATCGAGAATGTACTATGAGCTGAGTACTAGTGGTGGAGCTGACATCCTAGTACCTATAATTTTACTGTAAGAATACTAATAGTCAAATATTGAACACTTATTATGTGCTGGGTGCTATTCTAGATGCTTTCCCTTTCATTTTTATGATAACCCTATAAGGTAGGTACAAGCAAATTTCATTAATTCTAAAATGCAAATTTGTTCTTTAGATTTTAGCATCTCTCAATTTGAGACGGATCTTCTAATGAATAGTGTCTCAAGACTGTAATGGGCAGTGTCTTTTTTTCTTTCTTAGTGTTATCTAAATTAATGGCAAGTCTTATAATTAATAGTGTTTAAAGAATCTATAAAATATGGTATTATTCTCACTTTACAGAGGAGGAAATGGGTAAAGAAACTTAAATATCTTGGCAAGGTCATACAGCTGGTATGTACAGGGGTCAGAACTTAAAGTTTTGAATGTAGAGGTAGCTAGATAAAATCAAAGACCACATTATTCTATTTTTGTGGCTGTTTCTAACAATTGAGTGGCTACACTAAAAAGAGAAATACAAATTAAAACTATAACGAGATACCATTTTTTCCCTAACAAGAAAGGATTTTAAAAGATAATTGACATAGTATGTAGGAGAGGGTGTGGGGAAACAAGCACTGTTTTACATGGTTGACAGGAATGCACACTGGGAACATCTTGTCTAGTGAGTATCTGGCAATTTCTACCATGATTTAAAATGCACACACCTATAATCTAGCCATTCCACTCCTAGAAATTGATCATACAGTTAATATTTATACATGCATGAAACGACATGTTTGTGAGATTAAACACTGTAGCGCTGCCTGTGAGTTCAAAAGATCAGAAGCCACCAAAGATCCATCATTAAGAGTCTAGTTAAATAAACACGGCAAACATCTGGTATAGAGTATGCACATCTATTTTTAAAAAAAAAAGGAATGAGGCAACTCTTTATGTACTGATTGAAATTATCTTCAAGATATGCTATCAAGTGAAAAAAGAAACAGAAGAATTTGTAGTATGTTGACATTTGAATAAAAAAGCACATATCTATATAAAAACATATATGGGGCTGGTCCATATAATAACTCTATGGGGCTGGTCTAGTGGCATAGTGGTTAAGTTTGCATGCTCCGCTTCGGCGGCTTGGGGTTCACGGGTTTGGATCTCAGGTGCGAACTCATACACTGCTTGTCAAGTCATGTTGTGGCGGCGTCCCACAGACAGAATAGAGGAAGACTGGCACACATATTAGTTCAGGGACAATCCTACTCAAACAAAAAAAGAGGAAGATTGGCAACAGTTGTTAGCTCAGGGTCACTCTTTCTCACTGGGGAAAAAAAAAAAAAAAGAGAAAGAAAATAACTCTAGAAGCATACACACAAAACCAGACACAGTGGTTGCCTCTGGAGAGGGGAAATGGGGTCTGTAAGGCAGGGTTAGGAGGGAGACTTTCTTTGAATACGGTATTAAGTGTATGTATTACCTATTCTATAATTAAAAGCCAACAACAAACTTGGCGCATTCTCCCACAGCCATGGTCATTACTACTGGAACATTCCAACTATGTAGTGACATGGACAGAGCACCAAACTGCGAATTAAAAGACTGGGTCTTACCTCTGTATTTGCTGTGGGATGATGGGAATGTGCTTTTTATAGTTATGGTATGCAGATCAAGAGAAAAATAAAATACACTTCATATATACAACACATTAAATACTGGCCCTTAATTCAGGGTCTTTCCCTGAAGGAGGAAAAAGACAAGTAGGATGTGATTCCTGTCCTAAAGACACTCACAGTGTAGCAGGATGGAATAGTTATGTCAATAATAATTACACAACAGAGCAAAATAATTACAATGCAATATTTCTTGCCATCTTGCCCCACCGCACCATTGGATTATAAGTATCTTATCCCAGCTATTATGCCTGTCCCCTAGGAAAAAAGTCACGTTTCTTAAATGGGACTGCATTTCAAGAGCATGACAAGTCAAATAACAAAGGTATATGCACATCATAGTGGTAGCATGAGAAAAATTCTCTGTGTGCATCAGAAAAGACACAAAGAAGGTGAAATTAAACTGGGTCTTGAAGGATGAATTCAACAGGACAAAGGAGCCTTTTCCCTATGGTTACCCGTAGAGATGGGATGGGGGAGGGAGGTGGGATTACATGAGCTCTCAGGGCTTTCCCAGCTCAACAGTTTAAGACTCTAAGGGAGAATGGATGAACCCAATGTTGAGTTTTCATATTACTGTCCCCATTGGATGGGAAGTAAGTACCAGGAGGTACCATGTTGAAGATCCCAAGAATTATACTCTCAAGCAGCAACAGAATGGAGGGTAAAAAGCAAGAACATTTAAGAAACTATGTAGAGAAATGCAAAAGTAAGTGGAATAGTAAGAAAATATGAGTAAAAAGAATGGATAGGGGAAGATAGTCAGCTTGTATTAAGAGACAAACTGAGGGGCTGGCCCCATGGCCAAGTGGTTAAGTTCGCGCACTCCGCTGCAGGCGGCCCAGTGTTTCGTTGGTTCGAATCCTGGGCGTGGACATGGCACTGCTCATCAAACCATGCTGAGGCAGAGTCCCACATGCCACAACTAGAAGGACCCACAACGAAGAATATACAACTATGTACCGGGGGGCTTTGGGGAGAAAAAGGAAAAAAATAAAATCTTTAAAAAGAGACAAACTGAAAAAATGATAGAAAGTAAGTGTGCCGTGGTGGGGGGTGGGAGAGGTAAACCAAAAAAATCTTAACTACATCAACTTAAAATTTTGTTTCAAATTAAATTAGAAAAAGAAAGTGTTGATAAGAAATTAAAGTAAGGAATAAAGACAAACAAGCAGCTTTAAAATTATCCCCATCCAAAAAAAAAAAACCCTAAATTGAATTAGAGAGCTTTCTGTTTTATGCATAGTAGCTGGATTATTATACTTTACAGCAATTAAAAATGGAATATTCTTCTTTCTTACCCATTTGTGCTCCATATAATGACAGAATTAAATTAAAGAGAACTTGAGTTTTTAAAACTCCTTTATTTTTATTTGACACGTGCATTTAAAATATCTCTGGAATTCTGAACAGCACCCAAAGGTAGAGTGTTGAATAATGCAAAATATTAACAATCATTGGAAGAAGCTGGTTAACTTATTTTCTTCTCAGATGCTAAAACTCTAACTTTCCAACTTCAAGAGAAGAGTGTTAATGTATACATTAAAAAAGGACCATCGATGCTAACTGTAATCACGTCAATCTTGCACAAAAACCCTAGAGAGAATGAATTATTGGCCCATGGAAAGAATTCTGGAAATCGTGCAAGGCACAATCTGTATTGAAGGCTGGTAATCATATGAGAGGGGCACACAGATTGGGGCCTTTCAGACGCTGTTAATAATGTGCTGAGGAAGACACAGGCCAGGCCCGGGGAGCCCATTCCACGAACAGCATCAACCCACACTCCACCAATCACAGGACTCTCGACAGTCTTAATACTTGAGCAGCAGAGCTAAAGAAAAAAAGCAGAAACAGCTTCCCCATTTCTCTAGTGGATGCCTACCTTACTTGTTTTCAGCATCGCTGGCATTAATGTATCTCAGTACATCTCAATAAAAACAACTTCAACTACAAAGAAGTCATTAATTATATTTTATGGTAAAATGCATTGCTGGGAAACAAAGTGTACTTTTCAGGGGGGATATGAAAATTCTTCTTCCTTGAAAATAAGGTAAGGTACTTTTAAATTTAACTTCTCTTTGTGCCTTCCAAGCAATTTTCCAGACAGACTTCCCAGGTTAAAATGTCATAAGATTTTAGAGAACCTAAGGCAAACGAGTAAGTTGTTTTACCTTCTTAATTAAAATCATAAGTGTCTGAAAAACTATATCTGACACAGGTGTCAGCCTTTGATGGGGAGGCCAGGCATATCATACAAGGATGGGCTGAGGAACAGGAACAAACTTTCTCAGCTCCTTCATAGTAAATACAGGGGAAGTTTGAAAATAATTTTTTATGTCACTCTATTTTGGATGTTCTTTTCCTTTTCATCTTTCTATCTCAATTTGCCAAAGTGAAATATGTAATGTACATGCAACTTGGGTTTTCCAGATAAAAACAGGACACCCAGCTACGTATGAATTTTAGATGAACGAACAAACTTTTAGTATAAATATATTCCACATATTGCATGGGACATACTTACACTAAAAAAAATACTGTTTATCTGAAATTCAAATTGAACCAGGTGTTCCGTATTTTTATTTGCTCACACTGGCAACCCTAACATATCAAGTGCATAGTATGCTAGCCAAGTTTGCTGTCCCAGTGGGGATGGGAAAGGTTGGTAAATGGTAGCACATACTGAGACACAATGGTGAGACACAAAAAAGGGTTGGGGTGGGGTATGAGAATGGTGACGTATTTTAACTGGGTGCAAAGACTGGTGACAGAGGACACGCAGCAGAATGACTGGTGGAGCAGTGGCAGGCCAGCAGCCCGGGGGGTGGGACATTCATGTCCTCTGCAGCTCCTCTTCCCTCCTTTGCTTTGCTCATTTCTTCCTTATGGTAGTGAACTTCATATAGCCAGTATATAACCAGTGACAGCAGAAACTGAGATACCTTTAGGCTTGATAAGTAATTTGAAGATACAGTAACTGCCATATCTGTGTAGATCTTCTTTGGATTAATTTTTTATCAATACTTTTATACTGAATGTTAGCAGAGGATTTGATCATGAGTTTTGTTTTTTCCCTATTACTAATATCCTTGGGAGTGCTTAGGTAGGGAGGTGAAGGGGAGAGAATATGTTACTAAACAGGACATTCTTAACCAAGGAGTGGGGAAACTTTCCATCTTCTGCATCATGACCCTACCTGCCCACAAAAGGAAGTCACAAATGCTGGCTGGTGTCCTGATAAAGCAGACAGGACAACATTCTACCTGTTTCTAATCTGCCCTGCTGCCATTTTCCCATCTCCATGTATCATGACTTCAGTTGACTCTCTCCTTGACCTTTCTCAGTGCTTTAGGCTTGCAGGCTCTGGCTTACCTTACTCCTCTGGCTTGGACATCCCTTGCTGCGTTAATCCTAAGGAATTCCAATCGTTTGGCTGAAACCACTGTTGCCAATCTGCTGCACTCCCACCCCCACAGAGGGGCTCAGGGAGGACAGCAAAGTTGGACAGGGCTCTATTAGAAACAGAGTGCCCAACAGTGACTAACAGTCATCTGTCAGTCTCTCATGGAATTAGCCCTTATGTCCAGCTTAAATCAAGTCTCCTTTGGCCCAGGCTGACGCTGAACTAACCAGGTGGGGCAAGAGTAGAGGCAAGGGTAGCAGTTTTTAGGATAAGCTTGGCTGCTTTATTGTGTGCTTTATAGGAAGGTCATTCAATGGAATCCTCAAGGCTCTTCCCTTGTCCACTTCTGTCCTGTGTCTCCTTATTCCTTCTCACACATCTATTTCTCTATAGATTTAGATTTAGATTCGAGGTTGTAGAGAGAGAGGCAGGGTAAGAAGGCCCACTTTGACTTTGAGCTTAAATTGTGTTTGTCAATCCCCCTTGTATCAGAGTGTCTTACACTGAGGACTGTCAGCTATTTGTGGCATAGGAGTGATGAGCATGGACTCCTGGGCTAGACTGCTCTATAACTTACTAGCTATGTGCCCTTGAGCAGTTACTTAATCTCTCTCCATGTCTCGGTTTCCTCATCTGTAAAATAAGAGATAATAAGTGTACTCATCTTACAGGATTCATATAAAGATTAAATGAATCATGAATGTACGTAAAGCTCTGAGAATAGTGCCAGTTACCTGACGTGCTTTAGTTGAATAATAATAATAATAATAACAATAATAATAATAATGGTCCATCAGATTCCATTCTCCTCGTCAATTCTCAGGGTAACTCCAGAGCAGAATTCTGGCATCTGGCATATATCCCTGGATATATCATTTTAACAACATTAAAATCTCCTCCATTTGCATACACTTCCATACCACCCATCTCTGCGCCTACAGCAACAAAATAAATTAAACTAACATAAAAAAATAATGTTTAATTTTTAGAACAATGCCATGTTAGAAGGAAAAGAGAAAAATACATAGGTACAATGTCGAGGTTAGGCTCAAGGACACATGACCTGCTACTCAACTTGAATGACAAGGTGAGGAGGGTTAAAAATGAGGAAAATGCTTTTGGGTGAGGTTGGCAGAGATCAGGAAGCAAAAGGGTAGATGGAGATATCTACTGTTGAAGCAGGAAACAGCTGAACTATGTCTGCATCTTCAGTAACAATTACATGCTCACCCTGAGAGGGAAGATATTTTAACAAATGAAAGCACAGATTTTACACCAAGAGATCTCTTTAACATGTCCTTTATTTTGATGCTGAGTTATTTGCCTTTAGCGTGGAGTTCACGGGGCCAATGAAATGGGTTTATTATTTACTGAAAGTGCTCACTTCCCTGTGTTTCAATGCCATAACCTGAGCGTGGTTTTAGTAGGACATGTCAATATAACAATAAGAGAACTCAATTAGACATTTATCCAATTGTTCCTGATATTTAGCAACATCTCTAAAATTACTTTTTAAACATTTTTCAGTCTTTGCCAAAGATGGGGAGTAGAGTTAAGTGCACAAATGGCTTTGGACAATCTGCTGCAGAGAACTGTTTTAAGCATGACATAAACATGCCAAATCAATAACTTGTTTCTTTATCTGCATGTGCCATGAAAATCTGGCTATCATAGAGTGCCGGATCCATTAAAAACTGAATTTGCTATTTCCAGACAGCAGATAGCTCAAAGCTCAACAGGGCCAGCAGGCAATAATCCAAATTTGCATCTCCCTCTCTAGAAGAACAACTGAAAGCACTCTGTTGCTACATTATGTTATTCAAAGCACAGGGGATAATGAAGACTTGGCAATACTGTGGCTGCCTCAGGATTGAGTCAAATGGCCATTATTCTTCAAACATGAAGAGCTGGACAAAGTGACTTTTGTTATCTTAAATCACTAGGCAAATCTGACTACTGGAGAAATGTAAATCAACACATGATTTCTGAAATGAAACTTCCCCTTTTGCTTAAGATATGATATGCATATTTACGAAACTTGATGTCACAGAGACTACTAGTCTCTTGGGGAAGAAAGGACGGTAGTATAACCCAAGACTTTTTGCCCCTCAAAGACTTTTGAAATAGATCTTTGCTATATGCTTCTGTCCAAACGAAGCCACAGAGAATACTTTATATTTTTTATTATGTAATACTTCACTATATACTAGATATATGAATTCCCCAACATGTCTGTATTAACAGCAGGTCTTTAGATAGTCTTAGGAAGTGTGGATTATGGAAATACATATCAACATTTTTTTGCATATTTAAAACTGCAATAAAAATGCATTGTACTGATACATTACTTACAATTATTATACTCAAGTTATGCCTAAAGTAATCTTTAAGATAAAAATATAATAATTCTCAAAGACTTGAAGTTTTACTATATAAATAATTTGGGGGAATATTGCTTCTACCTTCTTCATCTTTTATGTTCACACACATTTTTTTGTCCTTTACCCATGTCCCAGCACATGTTCAATCCCTCTTTTACTACTTTTATTAAACCACTCTCTATAATAATTCTTCATTTACCCAGCTTTATTAAGAACCAGCTGTTCCTAAGAGCTTTTAAGATAAATAAAATTTATTCTTAAAATATCAAAGTTTCTAAAAATAGATTATATATATCTCTGCTATTTTAAAAGAAAACATCTGTTTCTTGATGTATTTTAGGCCCAATTATTTTACCCTGGGACTACCACAATACACAGGGATTTTTGGGTATTTGGGTCCAAATTAAGCGGTCTCGGGCAGCTGTACTTTTAGAGTTCCTCTGTTACTGACTTAGAGTTTTTATGGCCTTGTCTTTGCCTTCATTTAGTATGCTGCCGCTTCTTAATGAAGCTCTGACTTCTTGAAGCAATAACCACCCTCTTTTAAATGCTGCTAGGATTGGCTATGGGGTGGGAAACCAGGCATCTATGTTTGTTAGAACTGTTTAAAAAAAGCAGACTGTTTGTGGATGGGGGACTGAGGAGGTAATGAGGTGGCGAGAGACAATTAAATAATAATTCTGACAGTCTGGGCCCAGGCTGGCTGACTAGCAGGTTTTGCAGCTGTGTTTTAGGTAGCTGAGATTGCTGCTCAAAAGACCTCCAGCTGAGTAAAGCACTAATGTTCGTTTTCTACTGACTCAAAGGCTAACTTACTAAGCGTATTCATACGTGGTTGTTTTTTTTGACACATACGAATTTGTTTACAGTTCAACTAATATATGTGTATATATGCAGAAATATTATTAAAATAACACTAGTTACCAAAAGAAAAAGCTTACTTCAACCCCACAGGAGCTATATGTTTCTTCCCATGTGTGTCCATTGATTTATGTCTACAAATGTAGAAAATTATTAAAATAACAGTCACTTAAAAGAAAATGAGAAGCTCACTTCACATAATACAGAAACTATAACACTGACAACCTGTTGAAGGCTCGCTTTTAGTGGTCAGGTATATATTAATTAAAACAGATCAACTGAGTCTAGGAACTTACTCAACTTTGCAGATATTAAAAACCACTGAAGATCTAAACAGAATTTTGTAACTTTTTCTTTTCAAGCATTTTCATGTTTTATAGTAACTTTTTACATTAGTAGATTATAAACATCTGTGTTTAGCTAATAAACCTAGATTTCCCCCGAACACATAACTCTGATCAAATCTAACAAGAAAGAAAAGGGAGGAAAGATGAAATAAAAAGAGAGACATCCTTTTTTATACTTTTATATAGACATCTCTTTATTTTCTTCAGGCCAAAGACAGAAAGCACATGTTAATTTACATAGCTTAGTAAACGCGTTCTAATTATAGCCTACTCTACTTACCCATGACTTACCCAAAGGAGAAATTCAACTCCAGGTTGGCTTTCTGTGACCTGGGAGGCCTCTGGCCTGTAACCTTTCCTGGTATGACGTGTTTTCAGAAATTACAAGCTAGCCTTATTATGTGTTTATTAGAATAACAAAGGAAAGAATATAATGCACAAAATACACTCAGATTACCTGCTGCTCTGGATTCCCTTTACCAATGTTCCCTTTTATCAAGACAGATAAATGGGAATTAGCTTTGGTCAAACCCTTCTGTATAAGTCTATAGGAACTCCTGAAAATGATTTAAAAAAAAATGGACACAGAACCAGAGATAACAGTCCAAAATGAAATTCTTCCAGTCTCCAGCAAAATTTGTCTTAGAGTATAAAAAATAAATCAAGTATTTTCCTTAAGATTCATTCTGAGTGCACATTTTTTTCTAAGCTTTATTTGCTTTTTGCAACAGCATTTGAAAGAAAACCAACTGACCATTTACAACCTAAACAATGGCTTTAGAGTGTGATTAAGAAGTGCACCTGGCCTCACTGAAACAACACGTTTGTTTAACCTGGTGACTTCCCCGTGGCTGGGGTCAGGCAGGAGCAATCTTCGTTGGGGGGAGGAAAGGAGACCAACTGTAACTGACTCACTGAGAACAAAACGGGTGGACTAACTACCCTTTGTAATTACAACTGTTTTAACAGATTCTAGGAGGCAAGGCTATCATTTAAGTGGCCCACTATAATTTGGGATGAAGCCCTAGGAAATTATGCCAACTTTAGAACAGGAGTTTCATTTCTGAGTTTACTCAGCATAATGAACCCACTGAAATGCTGAGTCTTCCTTCTTTGGTATAAATTTACGTCAAGGGAAAAATTAGCAATAAAAGGAATCTAGCTGGAGAGGAAAAGATTACCACACCGTTCACTCTCAGGAGCAGATTATAGTTTTACTTTTTTCATCTTTTTTATTATGAAAAATTTCCATATAGAAAAAAATATACACAATGGAATGATGAACCCTTACAAACCCATCATTCAGTTTCAATAATCATCAACATATGGCCAATCTTATTTTACTGTACCCTACTCACTCCCCTTCTTGAATTCTTTTTTAAAGCAAACCCCAGACAGCCTGTATTTTATTTTATATAAGCTTTTACTTATGATATATGTTCATACCTAACCTAACGATCACTCTAAAAATCTCATTGAGCATGAGATGTTGAAACCAACTTAAACCACATTTTAAAAAACATTTTACACTAAAACCGAGAAAAGTAATTTGTTGGAATATAATTGGGTAATTAAAATGACAAAGTAACTTGAATCACAACTCTCTATTATTTTATTTATAGGGAAAAAAGGAACATTCTAAGATTGAGGAAATAGTGCATGTTCCTCAATCCCAGTGATTCTAGTCTTTGTAGACACTGATGAACAAGAGACAAGGTTAAAAGTAACATGGTTAGACTTGCCTGGATGGAGCTTGGAAAATGGGAGGAGGCTACCAAGGGGCAAGTGCTGCCTAGAAGGAAACTTCTCCCTTTTCCTTACACATACAGAATAAAACAGAATGCCAACAGGCCTAGCCTTGGGAGCTTCAAATATCACTCATCAAGCAGTCCAGCTACTTATACAACAATTTATTACTGATCTTAAAGCAAAGATCAAAAGGAACTCCATCTAGCATTTATATTCAATTCCTTATTAACTGATGACTAATTTGTAGAGGAACGAAATCTTCACAAGGGAAGCCAAAATAATCTGAGGTGACTTTGATACAATGCCACAAAGGATAAGAAGAGGAAGCCAGTAGAGGCTGCAAATGGCTAAGTTCCAATAAGAATTCTAATAAAAGAATAATGGAATTTCTGTGAACTGTGAATTAAAAAGTGTTAGAAGTGGGGCTGGCCCCATGGCCGAGCGGTTGAGTTCGCGCGCTCCGCTGCAGGCGGCCCAGTGTTTCGTTGGTTCGAATCCTGGGCGCGGACATGGCACTGCTCATCAAACCACGCTGAGGTGGCGTCCCACATGCCACAACTAGAAGGACCCACAACGAAGAATATACAACTATGTACCAGGGGGCTTTGGGGAGAAAAAGGAAAAAATAAAATCTTTAAAAAAAAAAAAAAAGTGTTAGAAGTGGGCAAAATTTAGACAAGTCAGGCAAAAGCTTTGTTTGTCACAGCCTTTCTACTTCTTGTTAAATATTAGCTTTAGCCACTGTTGCATTTATGTTAATTAAATCGCTTCATCTAAAAAAATGCAGCTTTCCCAACAGCAATCTGGCCTATCTCATTCCTTTTGCTGTTCTCTTACTTATCAGCCTGTACCTTCCGTCTGCATCGTCAGCTACTACTGGCTCTCTCCCTCTCAAACAAATTGCCATATTCTGCAGAGCGATTGATGGAACTTGAAAAATGTAACTTGAAACAATACAAGTTTTAGTATTGTATATTGCTATGGTCACATGGAACATAAACATCTCTTTTCCAAATTTTTGGTGCTTAAGTCAATTGGTCACTATAGAAACCCTAGAAGCTATCCAAATTCTTTCAACTTCTATGAACAACTGGCACAGTTTTTTCCTCCTGAATCCAGACATCTCCGTATTCGCAACTGAGGAAAGTAGTTTTCACACTACTTATTTTGGCTAGTTAAAAAATCCCCACCACATGTCTCCTTGTAAATTCATAGATAAAGATTTAAGTTTATATTAGCATTTCAACTGTGCAAATTTTTTGTTTGCTTCTGAAGTCACCTCAAATTAACAGATTTACTGGAACCTTATGTGATACAGAAGTTTTGCACAAGTCTCAGAAATCTTGTAATATATTTCCCTACGAAGATGTGGAGTTGAGCATTTTCTTTAAAAACAGTTATATGTTCTGTTTTTTTTCAGAGTCCTTATCTTTTACAAATATATGGTGAAATACTTATAAGTGAAAAGATGTCTGGGAATTCTTCAAATACAGGGAGTGGAAAGTGTGGGGTACAAAGGAAACAAGACTGGTCATAAAGTTGAGGGATGGATACGTAGGCGTCATGACACTCTTTGGTCTTCTATGTAGCAATACTCTTGGCAGTGAATATTTCAGATATAATGCTATGTACTCCTTTTTGTTAGGGTTTTTACTTAGAAAAATAACTTTCTCTCAGGAGCAATGGAGAACCAAGAGTTGGCAGTTAATATTTCAACTATCTTTACCAATTCAAAAGCCAAGTCCATCACTACAGTGTTTGGAAAGAAAAAACCAAACAAACAAAAAACACCCCAAAATCTGTCTTTTCACAGTCTTTGAGATTTCAATGACAATACATAACTGGATTTTAATGTGAATAAAATATAATTATTTTAGGTCAGAAATACAAATTTTCTGTTTTCTTTAAAAGAGATAAAAGAGTTGAAAAATTAAAATGGAAATATAAGCGTAATTGGTAAGTGTACTTCAAAATCACTATATACTGGTGAAATTTATGCTGTATGTTTAGAAAGACTTCTGCTACCCAGGACACCAATAACATGTTTCTCTTACCTTGTGATCATATGGATTGTAAGAATGAAATACTCGAGAAAGATCTTTTGTTCTTTGCTTTTTCTGTGGAAGAAAATGAAAACATTTGAGTTGACAGGTGGCAAAAATAAACATGCATATATATGTATATGTATATGTATGTATGTATGTATGTATGTATGGATCTATCTACATTAAGACATTGTTTGTCTAGAGATTCTTCCATGTACAAGGCAAGGGGCTACAATGGCAATCTGGGATACATGGATACAATTAGAAACCAAGCCACTTGACGGTTATGTGGGTTGCTGTCACAGACCAGGCAGGCAACCTCTTCCTAGAAGGTTTCATAGTTAAAACACAAATGATCATTAAAAACTCTAATTATAAACAAATAACTCAGAGACCAAAATGAAGAAAAAACAGTGAAAAGAAAGAAAACTCAAACATTTAGGATACTTTCAATTTCACTGTAATGTCAATTGCTGTCACTCTGAATTGGATACTAGCATGCATCCATTTAAACAATATACTGCCTCCAGGTTTCCTGGTCACAGCTTGGGTCTGCATGCTTGAGCCTATCTTTGTTCTGTCACTGCTATATGGCCCAGCCTTGCATGGTGTCTCACACACAGCAGGCACTCAATAAATATTTGCTAAATTAGTGAATAAATTAATCTACTTGAGTTAGGCATACAACTCTAAGTATCTGTAATGATGACATGTAAGCCTCACATACAGTTATGAAAAGAGAAGCTTCTTTTCACTTCTAATTACATACTCTCCTCAAGCTGGACCCAGGCACTACTGGAGTCCCCTCTCTACATCCTGCTCCTCCTCCTGTGTCTGTGACAACAAAGAAGTGTGGGGTTCTTTTACTATAGTTGACTACAAGAAGCAGCTTGTTTTCTCAGACACTGTGATCTGTCCGCTTGCCATAATCACCATGAATAATTTAGTATATGGTTCTAGATCTTCCATGCAGATGTCTTCACACACAATCGATTACTAACACTTTCAAAGAAAGGGGATCATTCTGTATACGCTGTTCCAAAATTTACTTTTTCCACTTCACAATTTATCTTTGCCAAACTTAAATGCTTGTATATCCAGATCTGTAATCCCTTACATGAAGTTCTGAAATCCAAAAGCTTCTGCAATCTAAACTTTTTTCTGCAATTCATTTTAATTTTTTAATATAATGATCATCTTGTACAAATCTCTTTGCAAGTTTGAGAGTACGAATTTTTTTAAAAGACAATTATGGAAGTTCAGTTGCAGGATCAAATAGTATGCATGTTTACTACCTTGATAGATACTGCCAAAGTACCCCCCCTCCCCAAACACTATGCCAATTTGCCCTCACCAAGAATGAATGAGAGAAGGAATTGTGGCTTACATTGGAATTTCTTGATTTCTCTTTTCCATTTAAAGGCTAGAACATTTCTAAATTTACAGAACACATAAAACACTTGTAAAACAGATTATTGAACATCTTTCCAGCTGTCGATTATAGAATTCATTTCTTGTACATCATAGAGTCAGCCCACTACCACCTCTTGAGACTTTTTAAAAATTTTTCCTTTTTCTCCCAAAGCCCCCCCGTACATAGTTGTGTATTTTTAGTAGGTTGTGGGTCCTTCTAGTTGTGGCACGTGGGTCGCTGCCTCAGCGTGGCCTGACGAGCGGTGCCATGTCCGCACCTAGGATTTGAACTGGTGACACCCTGGGCTGCTGAAGCATAACGCACAAACTTAACTACTCGGCCACAGGGCTGGCCCCTACCACATCTTAAAATTCTGTCATGAGAGTGGCCTGTTTGTCTTTAACACCACTCCCATCTTGCTCCTGTTTTTACTCTGATGTTAGTTCAACTACCAGGTAAGTGAGCTTCTCCTATCTTCACTCGTGAATGAATCCTTGCCTGGTATCCATCTTTCCTAGGAAAGTATTTCCTCCCTTTAAAGTCTAGTGTCTGCATAAGCACATCTGTCATACCTCCCCAGTGTCAGAGATCTAAGCAGATCTCCCTGCCTGGGTTCTACGTGATCTTCTGCAGCCACGTGGCTAAGCAGTCAAATCTGATATTAATTAGGACCTTGTAATAGAGTCATCTGTATACACTCATAGTTTTCCCACAGACCAGTTTCCTTATTTCAGAACTGTCCTTGGAACCACAATTCCAGCTGGCAGTCCTTCAAATCACTTGGACTTGTTTCCACATTCTGACGTCCACGAAAAGCCATCCGTCCCAGCTGCTCACCTCAAATTCCCACCTCCTCTGTCCACCTCTAGGTGTGCTTCTGACCGTCTAAGTCTGAAAGAATAATTTAAACTTCTTTTTCCTGGAGAGCAGAGATGTATCTCTCACTGATTGGAAACAGCCCCTTGGCTGTATGAACCCTGGAACCGGTTCTGAACAGGTCATTTGCCCACCAAAGTTTTCATTAGCTTATAATTTTCTCTTGCCTTTCCATACACCCACTGAGTTGGTGTAACAGTTCTTGGCTTATACTTCAATCAGAAGAAAAATGACGGATACTAACATTTCCTTTGGTAGGAGACTTAATATAAAACATGGGGGAAATTTTCTCAGAAAGGAAATTGTGCTAAAGAAGATAAAAGAGGGAGCCTATCAGTATTCACCTTAGGAGGCATCCCAAGGCCTGTTCAGTCCCAGAAATGACTGAGCTACCAGCTTGAGTTGGCAGGTGGATACGGAATATTCAAAGGTAGTTTTGTGTGATCTTTTTATGTGGGTTTTGACTTTATATCTCTACTTTGTTAGCTAAAACCTGTATACACCTATGATTATAAGCTACTTCAAATTATTTTGGGAAGGAAGTGGGGTGTAAATGATAAGTAAATAATACTATTCGGATTAGCCCCCAAAGAAGCCAGGGAGTAAGGAATTCCCTTTTTTTCTGACAACAAATTTATTATATACCTATACAGTGAAGTCTTGGCTTTGAATATTGAAAGTTACATGTATTAGTCCAGTTAACCGAAAACTACTGCTATTTTTCCTGTGAGGTCAGAGTCATATAGCCCAGTGGTAGATCTTCTGGGATCCAGAATAGAGACTGACAAATGATGGCCCATATGCCAATCCAGCCCACCGCCTGCTTTTGTAAACAAAGTTTTATTGAAACATAGTCACACTCATTCCTTTGTGTACTATCTGTGACTGCTTTCATGCTGAAACAGCAGAGTTGAGTGGTTACAACAGAGATTATATGGCCCATAAATCCTAAGCTATTTACCATCTGGCCATCCTTGATCTCAAACCTCTATCTTTGATCATGTCTACTTCTGGCAGTAGTCCCTTGACTCCAAACCAAGTGAACAACTACCTATCCAGCAAATTTCCTTGCTCCTTCTACTTGCTCAAAGAAGACAATTCCAAAACTAATCGTAACTTCTATCCTGACACATTAGGATGAACGTGACAGGCAAAATAACAATTAGTTGTCATTTTCAGCATATTACCTTCTGAGCATCTTCTGTTCAGACAGAGAATATACCAGTTGGTTTGCAGAACATGTTGAAATAGATATGGGGCTTTCAGAGCCTTTTGCATTCACATTATAACTGCTGATGATGGAAGCTCTGAGAAGAGATACTTTAACTAAGTCCTGGCACTAAAGCCACGTAAGTTTCATGTACATGTCAGTAAAGCATAGCCATGATTGCTATTGAGCCAGTTTCTCATATGCAGACAATGTTAAGAGTAATACGCTAAAAAACTTGTCCAGCCTTGCTATCAGCAGTTTTAACTGAAACTAAAAGCTGAGCCAAAAATGGAATAATTAGGTATTTTCCTCTTGCCTCATAGTACATGTCTAAATTACCTCCCACTTTTTAGCCTGTTAAAACAAACATCTCAGTCATGCAACCACCTGTTAATTCTCCACGTGTTTAAAAAGTAAACATGTTAAACAAGTTGGGTGATGAACTTGTAACAAGGGTGGCCAAAGTACAGCAAGTACAGCAAACATCTCTCCCAGAATTGTACAAGGTTCCTTCAAGTCACCTTCAGCTTTAATCCCAAGGTACAGGCCACAGAGATGAGAAGCTATTAAAATGTAACTACACGCCTAGTCCTGTAGTCTGTGTGGGTTGCAGATGTGTTTAGAAGATGAGACAGTATTCAAATTTGGTAAAACTTCTAGATTTCTGAGGAGCTGAACATCTGCAAATCTCCAACTCAAAGTGTTACCTAAATTGCTTTTGTATTTCACTCTCCAAGGACAGAAAACACTGGTAATAAGCCCTTTTACATCCATGTTTAAACTTCTTTTCAGACAAAACCAATGGCCCCAATGGAGCATTTTTAATTGTTCAGGTTTCGAGACAATGTAATCATTTCAGATTTTATCAAATGTATGCAACAGAGTTCCTATCTGAAAGAGACTCCACATGTGATGAGAATCTGTATTTTGAAGGTGAGGTTATACAATCAATTAAATTGCAACAATATCGAGGCTGGACCAGTGGCAGAATAGTTAAATTCATGTGCTCCGCTTCAGTGGCCCGGGGTTTGCAGGTTTGCATCTTGGGTGCAGATCGAGCACTGCTCATCAAGCCATGCTATGGCAGCATCCCACACAAAATAGAGGAAGACTGGCACAGATGTTAGCTCAGGGCCAATCTTCCTCAGGAAAAAAAATTATAACAACATTCACCAGTTTAACTTCTTCTGGTTCCCTAATTCAGTGCTTTCTGTGTTCATTCTCTACTTATATATTAAAGCTTTCTCAAATAAAATAGTGTTATTATAAGGTAAAACTGTAATAACACTAGGGACTTCATTTCTACATACGGATTCTCAAAAAATGATAAAGCCTACAAGCTTTCAGAGAGTTTGATATACTTTATATTATAATAAAATATAAATTTTCAGCAAGCCTTCATCATACTTTGTGGTAAGGGGCTCTTGCATTCAATGAGGGTTTGCATTTCAAAGGGGGTTTGCATTTCAATGTATTAATTTCCAGTTTTTGGTTCCACATGTTAGGAGCTCGGAAGTCACCAATCCATCCTAACAACAAGTAACAAGTTGAACAGACTGAAAAATCAACAAATCTACTTGGATCCAGAAAAGAAGGCAGGACACAAGGAAAACTGCTGCCCCTAGAAGTGGAGAGACCAACAGGCGAATACATAGAGAATGCCGCTTCCTGGGGCGGAGACTCACAAGTGAAGTGCTGCAGGAAGCGGTGCTTGGGTAGGAAAACCTGAACTCTAATTGACAGATTCCCGGAGGCTCAGTACAGACAGCCCTGAGAGTTAAGAGCTCCAGGGGGATCCAGTCATAGGGAGGCCCCCACAATACTGTTAGATTTACCTCCAGGAGCTTGACCAGGGACCCATAGTAAATATTGGAGAAAAATCCCTTCAGGCTTCCAGCAGGGGGAGGGGAAAAGGAAGCACTGTGAAACACAGTGAGCTCTGTTCTTCTTAACAAGGCCTGCCCTCAGGGGAAACTAGTTAATTAAAGCCTAACCTGCTGGGATACTATCAGAGCCTAACTGACCTGAGGAAGGGAAATATCTAACTCCAGCCCAGCTAGCCATCCCATCCCACCTAAGGGGGGGGAAGAAAAACTGAGAAACACTTGTTAAGTCCACAGTCCAGATGCTCACTAAAGGATTGAGATCTAATCATAGAAATATAGAAGCTTCCCCTCTCCTCACACCTCACCACCACATTACTAAAGGCCTATTTATAGCAGTTCTTTTAAAGCAGCACATTATATCCAGCAATCGAGAAAAACTACAAGGTATATCAAAAGGCAAAAAACCCACTTTGAAGAGACAGAGCAAGCATCAGAACCAGACATGGCAGAGATGCTGGAATTATCAGACTGGGAATTTCAAACAATTATGATTAACATGCTAAGGGCTCTAATGGATAAAGTAGACAGCATGCAAGAATAGATGGGAATGTAAGCAGAGAGATGGAAATCCTAAGAAAGAACCAAAAAGAAATGCTAGAGATCAAAAACACTGTAAAAGAAATGAAGACTGCCTTTGATCGGCTTATTAGTAGACTGGATATGGTTGAGGAAAGAATCTTTGAGCTAGAGGATATATCAATAGAATCCTTGAAAAAAAAAAGGAGAACAAAGACTGAAAAAAATAGAATAACCAAAGACTGTGAGAAAACTACAAAAGGTGTAACATATGTGTAATGGGAATACCAGAAGGAAAAGAGAGAGAGGAACAGAAGAAATATTTGAAACAATAATGACTGAGAATTTCCGCAAATTAATGCCAGACACGAAACCACAGATCCAGGAAGCTCTGACAACACCAAGCAGGACAAATACCAAGAAAACTACACCTTGGCACATCATTTCAAATTACAGTAAGTCAATGATAAAGAAAAAATCCTGAAAGAACCTAGAGGAAAAAAATACCTTACCTTTAGAAAAATAATGATAAGAATTATACCTGACTTCTCAGAAACTATGAAGGCAAGAAAAGAGCGGAGTGAAATATTTAAACTGTTGAGAGAAAAAATCCACCAACTTAAAATTCTATACCCTGTGAAATTATCCTTCAAAAATGAAGAAGAAATAAAGTCTTTGTCAGACAAACAAAAATTGAGGGAATTTATTGCCAGTAGACCTCCCCTGCAAGAAATGTTAAAAGAAATTCTTTAGAGAAAAGGAAAATAATATAGGTCAGAAATTCAGATTGACATAAAGAAAGGAAGAGCAGCAAAGAAGGAATAAGTGAGGTAAAATAAAAACTTTTACTTCTTCATTCTTAATTGATCTTACAAATAGCTGCTCAAAATAGTAACAGCAATAATATATTTGAGGATGTATGCTTAGGTATATGTTAAATAAATGACAGCAATTATACAAGGGATGGGAGGAAGGAATTAGGATTATTTTGTTATTATAAAGAATTCACATGAAGTAGTATCGTGTTATGTGAAAGTGAGTTTTTCTACTTGGATTAGTGGTAAGTGTATATTGCAAACTCTAGGACAATCACTAAAGCAAGTTAAAAAAAAAAAGTATAAATGATATGCTAAGAAAGGAGAGTTGCAATGCACTTACTTTTTCCTGCTCCCTTTCTGGCAGAGAGCCTAAGAAGTGGTTAACGGATCAACTGGCAATTGGCAGCAGAAAAGTAAGAATGAAATGATAAGGAGCCAAGACAACTCACCAATGGGACAAACAGGTTCTGAATAGCTGAGCTTTATGTCACGCAGGGGCACCTGAGACAACAGGCAATCATGGTGTGGTATGGACTGGGAGTTAGATTCTAAACAAAGCCCAAAAGAGAATGAAATCAAAATTCCAGGCAATAAGGCTAGGGATCAGGGACTGATCAGTTACTATAAACCAGGGACGGGTATTCAGTAGGGAAGTCAGAGAACCACATCTTGAGGCAAAAGGGCCGGAACAGCCAAGACGTGCAAGAGAAAAAAATGACTGAGTTCAAAGGGGTCCTTGGTGAAGAACTAGTTGGGAAGTGGGAGAATCACAGTGAGGATGGGGCTTAGCAAGAAGCAATAAAACACACTGAAGTCAGGGATAAGAAATGAAGTAGCCAGGAAACCTTAAGAGGTAAGCAAAAGTGTTAACCACCAAGGATGTGGTCGGACACTAAGGTAGGTCTGATGTTTATCTTAGGATCTTCTATTTCACTTACTGCAGGGACAGGTTCCAACTGTCAGGGTGTGGGCAATGCTGGGCCTGTTAAATTCAGTCTGGAACGTGACAGTGTTTGGTTGAAGAGGGAAAGTATAACTTATAGAAGAGTTCAGTTTTTGATAAAAGCAGAAATCAAAGAACTGAGTCTATAGAGACCTTATGCCATTTATAAACTGTAAGAAAGTAGGTGGAGTCCAGGCACACAGAGACAAAGAGAAAAGGAGGTAGCTTTGGTGAATCAAAGAACAGCTCAATGATTAGAGTACATGATGGGAGAAATGTGACCAAGGACCAAATTTGCATTTCAGAAAAATCTTTAATGGTATTAAAGATGGAGTATGGGAGCCAGGCTAGAGGCTGAAGACGGACGGTGTGAGTGGGCGTTGCAATGGTTCAGAAAAAAATGACAACATCCCAATTTAAGCTGGCGGCAGGGAGAGTAGGTGGGTGGATTTGAGAAACTGCTAAGAGGCAGGATGGACAGCACTTGGTGACTGATTAGACAGGAATGCAGAGAGGGAAGAGCAGAGGAAAACTCCAGGATTTCTGGCTCAGATAATCAAGGGGAGAGAAGTGCCCCACACCAGTATCAGGAATCTGGACGAAGCAGGTTTAGGGGACTTGGGGTAGGGAAGGGAATTCCGTTTTGGACATAATATAGGTTGAGGTGGCTGGCTGTGACACATTTGGAGAAACAAGGAGAAGGAAATTAGATATTAAGACACATGGAATGGAAGAGAGATGTGAGTTATAGATTTGGGAGTCATAAGCCTACTGGTATAATTTAAAGCAGGAGACGGGATATGATCACATAGGGAGTATATGGAGAAAAGGAGGCAAGAAGGTGAGAGGAGAAGATTGAGGTTAAAATCCAAGCAAATAAGAGCTCTCTGACCTTGGGCCAGGTATCTGCTCTGCACTTCATATGTAAAAATGAGGGCGTTGGATTAGGTCAGTGGTTCTCACCCTTGGCTGCAGGTTAGAATCACTGGGGAGGCTTTAAAATATAACAGTGCTCCAGTCCTATCCACAGTGGCACTGATTTAATGGGCACCATGCCCATTATTTAAAAGCGCTTGGTTTTTCCAACGTGCGGCCAAAGTTGAGAACCACCAGCCAAGATGATGCCTAAAGTATCTTTCAACTGTTAACCTCTCTTTTAGATCAGTTCCCCACTATCTTTCAGCTATATGCCATCTGGGTTCTGAATTCTATAATTTTCATTCTTAATCCTCATATTATGTTTTCAGCTTTGCCTTACTTTCTGACCTCTTCCTTTACTTAAAAATGGACTCTACGCAGGAATCCCTCTGGGGCACACTGAGGCTTTGGCTGCAGAGAACAGACTGCTGTTACATATTTAGTTCTCTACTTGATGAGTGCTTCTGAAAAATAAATGGAAAGTTAATTTAATAAACTTGAACCTTTATTTTGTTATCAGTGTATAAAACATCAGAAGCTTAATTAAAAGCACTTGACATTATCAGCACTCAATCACAATCTCATTTTTATATTGTACGTATTTGGATGGCATCCCTAGGACGACAATAATCACTCAAGATCACTGAGAAGAAGGAAAAATAGGTCCCTGGAATTTAAACAATGAACCTCAAAGTTTAGAAAGCAATTAAAAAAATCAATGTTGGGAAATGTGTTTGGTGATCAAAAATACCCCAAAATGCGCAGGAAAACAAACTCTTCAAAATCTTATCTGCTTTTCCTTTATAAAGCACATACAATACTTTCGTGTTCTATGAGAAGTAATTCTACTGTGAGGACGGTAGAGAAAATAAAGAAAAATAAGGATGCTCTAACTCTATACATTTTTCCACTTCTTACTTTCTAGTAAGATCTGCAAGATAATTGAGATGACCAAAAACGCTGCTGACTCTGACTAGAGTCTTGAATTTCCTTCTCTCCCTCTAGTTAGAGGAAATTCAAGCAGAGTTATCAGGTTCTTTAGTTTCTCAAATCTCCACAGTGGGGGGCACAGTGTAAGCATTTCTTAGAGGACACTAAAACAGCAGACTTCTAAGAGTGGAAGTTAGAAAATAGATACGTGAATTCATTCACCCTATAATGGTATTCAAATAAAATAACCAGGCAAACGTGGATATGTACTATTGATCCTAAAACACAGTAGGTAACCGTGGGAAAAACTTTTTTTCAGCCTTACGGTTTCTAAAATAGCCTAAGTGGAATTCGAGGCACAAAAATCAGCCTTTCAACTTCATAGTGGGGGTGGTACCATTTACCCTGGCAGGTCCTTAACTAGGCAACAAATGCTGTAAGAAAATGCAAAGAGAGAATTCTGCATTAATTCAGTGATTGCTGATAAAATAAAATGTAAGTAGCCATATCTTCTTATATCAAGCTCACTTTATTTTCTAAAGACAACATTTGTTTGCAAGGAAAGGTCATTCTTTGGGCGCAAAGGCACGGCTTGCACATAGGAAAAGAAGGTGACGTATTATGTTGTAGTAATGGGTGTTGCCCAGAGGAGTAGCTGTTGTTACAAGCAGCTAGAAAAGAAACAGCCTTTCAACATAAAACTAACCCCTGCAAAGTAAAAAGACAAAGTCAAAGGGTACTAAGTACTAGTACCACACAATGGTTCATTCAGAGTTCCTTTGTATGGCAACTTCTGGGTGCTCAAAAGTAGCACAAAGAGCATGAGTTGCTATAAACATCAATTCAATATCACTTATCTTCACTTTGCCCTTCTAATGGACCACAAAGGAGAGTTAACTTTACCTCTTATCTGGATTATTGTAGTAATTTTTTTTTCCTGGACTACCTGGGTCCAATTTTTACCCTCTAAATCAAGAGCTCACAAAAAATGGTCTGTGGGCCAAATACAGCTGGCCGTCTATTTTTGTAGAGCCTGTGATTTGTTTTTACATTTTCAAATGGCTGTGAAAACCCCAAAAGAACAGGAATATTGGTGACACGTGAAAATTATATGAAATTCAAATTTCCGTAAAGTTTTGTTGGAACACAGCCACACTCATTTGTGCACGTATTGTCTGTGGCTGCTTTTGTGCTACAATGGCAGAGTTGAATGGGTGCAACAGAGACTGTATGGCCCATAAAACCAAAAATATTTACTATCTGGCCCTTTACAGAAAGAATTTGCCAACTCCTGCTCTAAATCATTGGTGTGAACCCTGGCTGCATATTGGAATTGCCTGAAGATTTAAACAGTACTGATTGTCTGGGTCCTACTGCCAGAGATTCTGAATTGATCGATCTGGGGTGCAGCCTGGGATTTGGAACTTTAAAAATTTTTGCAGGAGATACTAATGTGAAGCTGGAGTTTAGAACTATTTCTTAACCAACTTCTGTACTGAGGCCAGAGTGAATTTTCTAATGCATGGTCATGGAATGCCACTCTCCTCTTAAAAATCTTCAAAGGCTCCCTACTGCTCAGAGAACCAAGTTTCAAGTATTGCCTTAGGGCTTTGCCTCATTTTCCCCACGAACACCAAAGACAATGTCTTGTTCCTGAAAGACTCTGCATTTTCTTGAGGCCACATGCCTTGAATGCTTGCCCTACCACTGCCATGTATTAAATTCATTCAGAAAAGCTCAGTTCAAAGATCACCTCTTTCGTGCTGGATCCCCCTAAACAGAAAGAATCTTTTCATTTATGTGCTTTCACAGATCTGTTTACTACTTTCACTGTTCATCAATGCCTCCTTGAGGGCAGAAACCATGTCTTGGTCATCTGGGTGGCATCTCTTCCCTCCACAACACTTAATTAAGGTGCCTTGCATATGGGAGCTGTTCAATAAATGCTGCCATTCCCTTAATCCCACAACATTTTGGCTTAATCTTCATCGAGGCTTCTAGTCCCTCAAGCTATCCACCCAGGTCACCTTTTCCCTCCAGGCTCTCAATTCAGGACACAACACTTAACTTCAGGAACCTCACCTTCCCCGTTCCTTTGTCCTTCATTCTCCCTACACACTCCCACTTCCCATCTTCTATTAATCCAGTCACTTGCCCCCTGAGCTATTCAGAGACCACCTGTGGACTGCAGCCATCTCAGCCCTCCTTGGTCATTCTACTGTGAGTAGAAGAGTAGAGCTGTTGTTCTGATTCCTCATAAAAGCCTCCCGACCAGTTTTTCTTTCTCTATGCTCACGCTCTATACCTAAAATACATCCTCCAAGCTCTACACTTAGTTATCAAGTGAATGACACATTGATTCATTTGTCGCACTTACTGCATGCCCATCATGCTTCAGGGACCATATTAAGCCCTGGTACAAAGCAAGCCAGATGAGGCCAATGAACTCAACAAAACTTACAAGCTAGTGGGGAGAAATAAACAACTACTATATTTAAGCAGCCACTAGGCACACGTTAAGTACTTAAATGTTTCCTGAATGAATTCCAAAAATTCTGGGTATTAACATTTGGTATTAATACTGCTCACCATGTTGCTGTGCCAATGAATGACCTGTTTATGACTCTTACACAGATTACTAAATCAAATGCAAATTTATTTTATGTTGGAATTATTTTTATAACTATAAATGGTACTTCAAGATGACAATCGTAAAAACTCCAGAATTTGAAACTTGTTTCCCATGGGATTCTGCTTTTGAGTCAATTTATAGTTTATGTACAAACTTTTCTTTTGACATCTCTACTCCCTCACAAAGCCTGCTTCTTTCTCTGACAAATTACAGACAGGATAGGGGAATGACAGCATCCAGTATCTTTTGCTGGGGAGAAAAATATTAGGAAAGAACAAAATCAACAGCTAGATGTCAGGGGTTATGCTTACCTTAAAATAAATAAGTAAATACAACAAACATTCAGAGTTCAGAATGTAGTGAGATACCTGACTCGCTGTCTGCACGTTAGACACGAGGTTTTATGACACACCCAAACATCTAACAGCACAAGAATAAATATTATGTCCCCAGCAAGGTCCTCCTCCCTTCGATGAGTTTGAAGCTCAGCAGTTTGACAAAGAAAATAGATTTTAACCTAATTCCTGTTAAAGTTTCTTTCACACAATTTTAGTATTTCTAGACCAATTCACAGATACAAACATTACCCATGCATGAAGAAGCTTCACTGCTATTCCTAAAATTTAAAACATTCCTTTCACTTATGACAAGATAACTATTCTCAGTGATATTTTAGAAGAACGAGCAGCTGTAGGGTTAAAACTTTCAAAGTGCGTCCCTTCATCACAACACAGCAAATAGTGTGGGGCAACAAATTTCTATGTACCACACTGTTTTTATTTTTGTCTTCAAAGTTTTACTATGTTATAAATTATTTAAAATTAGAAGCCAGAGACAAGTAGTTTTATTTAACTATTTTCTACTTAATAATTATATCTGATACCTGTAAATTATTTTAGTAAGAAGAAACTATACAATGAAACAAAAAGCAAAGATAGGAAGTCATAGTAGAGATGTAACTATGAGACAGTACTATTTTGCAAGTGGATAAAACAAATGCAGTGTGGGTTTTTCTAATTAGTATCCTGGAGTTGTATGCATTTCTGCTTTGTCACTAAATATTTCCCTTCCTTTTACTTACAGAGAGATGGTAACGTGCCTTTACTAAATCTAACATTCAATAGGATGAGCTCGGGAGGCCAACACTGAAATACAGAGTTGTGCAGTCTGGATCTACACGAACTCGATTAACGCTCAGAGCCTCACACCGGCTTCCAGAGGCTAAGCCACATAGCATCCAAGGGGAAAAATGATGAAAAAAGAATGGGGAAAACTAAATTTCTCTGACCCGCAGATAAGCTGCTATACAGCTCTAAAAACTGATCAAAATCAATACATCTGCTTCACGACCCCAAATAACCCCTTGGTGTCACCCCATTTGAAGAGAAGCTCGAAAATTGTTCTGTGCCAGTTATTGCTGCATCTCTAGATAAGCCCACAACTCGTTTTTATTATGATTTCACCATTGGGACCTGGAAGGTCAGACATGACAATGTAGGCTTGATAACTCTCCTACTTTCTACATCTAATTTAGCACCTACTGTAAAAAATCATTTCTATCAGCAATGCAACCATTACTGATATCTCTCTCTGCCCCATCATACCAATAATAAGAGTCTAAAATTCATTTCAGGGGTGGCTGGGCTTTTTGACCTAACTTCTCCTCAAGTTTTACGTCAAAAATAGACTTATTTTAGTCCCATATATCAAACATACACATTTTCTTTTTTATCTTTGGCCTTTATAATAAAGGAGTCTTTATTTGATAACCAGAAGAAAATTTAATATACAGCACAATCTTCCCCATTCTCTCATCCTCATGTCACTTCAGAAATCAGTTGATTCTTTTTTATGTTGTAGAGCAAGGTTGCTACACAGATAGCCAGTGGATGGAAATTTCTGAGGTTGGCTCTGAGCCAAGCAATACTTCCAGCCACTGGCAGGAAGGGTATTGAGACACAGGTATGTCTGTGTGTGTTGGAAGGTTGAGGGAGAGATGGTGATTGAGAGCCCAGGAAATTAGAAAAAGGGCAAGGCAGGGGGAACATAAAGTAGCTGAGGTTTCCCCTGTGCCCATTCCAACACTTCAAACAACTCTAGTTATAGATAATTCATGTGATATAATAGCTTTCAGAGAAATTAACCCATGTTCACACAAATAGAAAGAAAAATGCCCAGAGAGCATAGGTTTCTGGACCAAATGACAAGCCTGACCATTTTAAGTAATGAGAAAATAGGCAGAACGTGATGCTTCAACTAAGTGCACCCCCACAGCCCTCCTCGGGGGCTGAGGTGCTGCAATCCCATCAGCCAGGGGAGCCTATGCCCATCACCTGGGCACATTCTCAGGCCTCAGAGTAGGCCTGTCCACTTTACTTCGGGAGACTGCCCTCACCTCCCTGACAGTCTCTCATCTCTTGCTTCTCCTTCCTTTCCTTCCCTTGTCAGAGAGGAAGAGCTAAGTAGTGAGAGGACTCTGCCACGTGCTTACTGTGTATATTGTATGCTTTCTACTTTTTCACTGGGAGAGGATCCCTGAGGTGCTAAAAAAAAAAAAAAAGGCCTGTAGGTTTAACATAATGCATGTTTAGGATGCAAAATGATAAGAGTATCTCAGAAAAAGCTCAATAAATTACCTATGATGATCGTAAAGGAGTTATGCTTAAAATAACTTTAATCAGTGTCAAAGTTCAAACTTTTTTTGACATATAGTATTTTATATTTTCAAAGTGCTCGCAACTATATTTTAATGATAAACATTCATCTAGTCACTCAAAGATGTACTGAATGCCTGCTCCATGCATGCTATCAGCAATTAACCCCCTTTCCTTTCCCCAGTGACTGGATCTGCTGGCTTCCTCTGTCACTAAGAGCCAATGGCCATAAACTTCTTTCCGTATTTTTTTATTTTGGAGCAATGTTGGAAGTTCTTTATCAATCTATTAATAGTAGACGGATGCTATATGTTCTCTTACTTCTTTTTCAGTGCCAGCATCTTCCTAGCTCTTTGTACTCACGTGCACCTAAACAAGTTTCTAGGCTGGAGAGTTTGCTTTGGTGTAGTCTTTTTTGTGTGTACGTGGTTTGGTTTTAGCAACTCTGTTAATCCTACACTCACTGAGGTGCTTGCTTATTTTTTCAATTGTTTTCCAAAAGCAGTTATACATGCATATGATCTGAAAGAGTCACCCAGCTCAACACAGTTTCCCAGTTTCCCTTTCCCTATTTCTGCTTCCTTAGAAGTAACTACCTTGAATTCTATTAGTTTATTCTTTTGGTATTTACCACCATATTGTTAAATACTATGTCTTCATTGTTACTCTTAATTTTTTAGTATTAGATACTATCTACTGATTTCCCACTATGGAAGATGACTTCCATTCCTTCCTGTGCCCACCCCATTTACTTGTATACCTCCCACCTCCACTCCCCAATATAATAATATATACATGCCATTCAGAATTCAGCTATGTAATAACTATGATTACATATCCTTTCCTATATATTTTGTTGCCCCTGGAGTTAACAAAAGTCCCTATTTCCATTTGCTTAATTTTCTATGTATTTATCACTAACTCAATCTCAAATTCTCTTCCACTTATCTAAACCACTCTTCAAGAAGTTCCTTCACACTAAGTATTTATCCTTTCCATCTTCTTCAACAAGCTGCTTCTGGAACTTTCTAGCCTGCTCTGATTTAGTCTGGTCGCTCTCAGCTCTGAAGCATGGCCATCCCTTTTACCATCATCCTGGAGATTCTGCTCACCTCTCATCTGTGTTGAGTCTTCCGTTTCCTTTATCTTGTATCTTCTTTTCTAGTGTACTCTCGTTTTTATGATGCCAGAAAGTCTCTAAAAGCTTCCTGAGAATGGGATATCCTGAAACTTGACTGATGCTTTGGTAGGGTATTAAATTCTAGGATGGGAAGCATTTTTCTTCAGAATTGAGAGGGCAGCACTCATTTTTTCTCTGGGTGCTGTTAAGAAGTTTAAAGTCATTTTGATTCCTGATCCTTTGAATGTGACTTGGTTTTTCTCTCTTGTCTTGGTGTAGGTCTATTTTTCATCCATAATGCTGGGTCCAGGGTGACTGCTTTCAGTCTGGCAATTCATGTCCTTCAGTCAGACGAAATGCCCTTGAATTATTTCATTGACAATTTCTTCCTTCTCTGTTCACTCTTTCTGGAATTCCTATTTGAATGTTGGACCCTCCTGGGATTGGTCCTTTTTAATTTCATGCTTTCTCTACTATTTTCTATTTTATTTCCTTTTGTTCTATTTTCTGGAGATTTCCTCTACTTTATCTCCCAACTCTACTGAAATTTAATTTTGCTACTATGTTGTTAATTTCTAAGAATTGTTTTGTTCTCAAAATCATTCTTTCTTTTATGGCATCCTGATCTTGTTTCAGAATACAATACCTTTTCTCATTTCTCTGAGACTATCAAAGATTTTTTTTTTAAGACTTTATTTTTTTTCCTTTTTCTCCCCAAAGCCCCCTGGTACATAGTTGTATATTCTTTTTTGTGGGTCCTTCTAGTTGTGGCATGTGGGACGCTGCCTCAGTGTGGTTTGATGAGCAATGCCATGTCCACGCCCAGGATTCGAACCAACGAAACACTGGGCCGCCTGCAGCAGAGAGCGCAAACTTAACTACTTGGCCACGGGGCCAGCCCCCTCAAAGATTTTTTTTTTTAAGTTTTCTTCTCCCTGAATAGTCCTGTTTCTTTTTTCTTCTCAGCCTCTACATACATATATGCACACACGCCTGTGTACACCTGCATATCCTACTGGTTCTCTTTCTCTGGAGAACCCTGACTAATATATTTCCCTTCTGTTGGGGTGGGTGAGGGGATATCACCTGGAAGTCTGAGTAGGGAGGGAATGGAGAAATCTAACTGCTTCTTAAATAGTTTTCAAACACTCTTCCTTATTCTAGTCCTCTCCCTCCTGCCTCATTCTCCCTTCCAGAGGTGCCAGCCAATCTTGGGCCATTTAAGGACTCTGGGGTATATATTAGTTTGTTCCCAGTTTGGTTTTTGGCTTTTCCTCACTCCCAGGTTGGTATTTAGGTTTCTCTGGGGTGGTGAGGTTAGCTATCAATGGCCTATTTTCTTGCCACTGTGATTTTGTTGTTGTTGTTTCCTCTCCTGTTTTCTTTATCCTTTGTGGGTTAACAATGCCTGTAATAAAAATCTCTACACTGTAGTTTTAGTAGGATTTGGGAGAGAATGAAATGAAATCTTTCTTGAACTTACTTTTCAAACCTGAAGCCAAATTTATTCTTTGAAAAATTGTTAGTACAGACGGTCACCAACTTACGATGGTTCAGCTTATGATTTTTCAACTTTACCACAGTGTTAAAGTGATACGCATTCAGTAGAAACTGTACTTAGATTTTCAATTTTGACCGTTTCCTTGGCTAGCGATATGTGTACGATACTCTCTGGTGACTCTGGGCAGAGGCAGTGAGCCACAGCTCCCAGTCAGCCTTGTGATCATGAGGGTAAACAACCAACACGCTTATAACCATTCTGTACCCATACAACCATTCTGTTTTCACTTTCAGTACAGTAGTCAATAAATTACAAGAGATATTCAACATTTTATTATAAAATAGGCTTTGTGTTAGATGATTTTGCCCAACTGTAGGTTAATGTAAGTGGTTCTGAGCACATTTAAGGTAGGCTAGGCTAAGCTATAATGTTCGATAGGTTAGGTACATTAAATGCATTTTCAACTTAATGATATTTCATCAACTTATGATGGGTTCATCAGGACTTAACCCCACTGGTAAGTCAAGGAAGACCTAGACTTTTAAAAAGAAATAGCCTCTTATTTCACTTGGTTCACTTATTACACCTATGGAACTTATAAATTTCTTTTTTAAAAGAATCAATATAAAAACCAAAGTAAATGATACTCTAATATCAGTATCCCCTGTATAAAAGTGAAGAAGTTGGAATAATGCTAGAATTTTTCTTTATATATTCTGTTTATGCATCTTTAATGTATATACTAGTAGCAGTCTTTTGTTCTGGAGGCTGTGTAAGAGTACACAATCCCTTAATCCACAAGATCAGTCTCTATCAGCAAAAGTCTTGTGAAAGCGGCATCTTACAATTCTTTTTTTTTGTTTTTCCCAAACACAATATATTCTGTGTTTTCTGAAGATTACGTTCAAAGACAAAGACACTCTGTGTTCTGGTTATGAAAAGCAATCAAAGGTATTAAAAGTTGTGTTTACGCTTTTGGCCCCGTTGGCACTACAGACAGGTTTAACCTATACCTTAATATAGATGCCATACTTTGTAAGACTGCCATAAAGATTAGATGAAATGTCAATAAAAGCTTGGCACAGTGTCTGCATATAGCAACCACTCAATAAATATTAGTTCCTATTATCAATGTGCGAACTTCTTAATTAGTCTTCCAATTAACATAACTGTGATATTTCTGTAATATCACTTGTATTCATTATCTTATCACAAGCTAAGGTTTAACTGATATCTATTGAGGGATAGTTACAAAGATGTGACCCTTATAAACTTTCTTCATAAATGACTAGATCTGTATTTCCATAAAGTCAAATGATGATGACTTTTCACACTGGCATGTTGTATAGCAACATCAGAAAACAACATTAAGCTGTTGTTTTCTAATCATTACTTCAGTTCATATGGACATTTCCACTTCAATTGGTTGGATCAAAAGCAAAAAAGAATTCCAGTACCCTTAAATCTTACTTTACAGAATTCAACGGTCATATGCTGCACAACAATATTTAGGTCAACGATGGGCTGCATATACAATGGTGGTCACCTAAGATTAGTACCATATAGCCTAGGTGTGTAGTAGGCTACACCATCTAGGTTTGTGCTGGTACACTGTGATGTTTACACAACAACAAAACTGCCTAACGATGCACTTCTCAGAATGTATCCCCATCATTAAGCAGTACATGACTGTATTCCCTTTATGGTTTATCCTCTCTCTATATCTTACCCTGGCCTATAAAGTCTGACATGATCTGATCCTCATTTATCTCGCCTACTTTCCTACAAGTTTCCCCCTCACCCAAGATACTTCAGCCATAAAGCCTTCCTTTTTGTTTCTCCAACGGTCGTCCCTTTTGAAAGTCTTTGCGGGAGATGTTTCCTCTGCCTAGAATCCTCTTTCCTAGGATCTTCGAGAGACTGGCTCCTTATTCTGATCTAAACTCAGCTATCACCTCCACAGAGAGGTCTTTGCTGATCAACCCAAAGGATCCATTCACCCATTATTTATTACGATAACCTATTTTAACTTGCTATATATTCTCTGGTATTTTGGCTATTTTTATTTTTGTTGTTTTCTTCCCTGTGCTAGCACATAAGCTCCACGAGAGGAGAGTCCTTGCTGACACTGCTCATAACTACAGTGTCAAGCACATAGTAGTAGTCAATAAATATTTATTGAATGAGTAAAAAAGAAGGGAGCCAGACTGTAAAGGGATCATAAAGGCATTCCCTGTGATTACAAGTTAAGGCTGGCAAAAACTTTTAATCCCACATTTTAAAAATATGAGGAAACATTAAGTTTCACAGCCCCTATGCGTGGTTTCTTGGATCCCTTATATCAGACTTTGGGAGTCCTTGAAGTGGGGTCTACCAAAGAAGACTGGGCCTGAAAACACGTGTTTTAAGGCATAGGAATTTTACTTTATTTTATTTTTTTTTCTAATAACCAGAAAATAGAAGTTTATTTTTAAATTTTATTTTTGTCCACTTTTTTAAACTGTTCATTTTCCAGGCCTTCAAGATTAAAAGACTACTAAGCGTTGACGACTTTAACAATCAAACAGGTATTAAAAACAAGACAACTGGCCCCAAGTTGAGTTGCTTATGCTAAGCCCTGCGTCACCAAAACAAGACGACTCAACCACAGTTTGGCTCTCCTAGAAATAGACTCTTGAACCAGTCAATCAGGAATCACCTGATCAGCACTAGTTAAGTGATCTGCCTGACAAACCCCTACCATCCCCTACAGGAAAGCAATCATGCAATAACCAACTTGCCTTTGTGCCCAGTACAACTTCCTTGTTCCTGCTCCCTTCTGCATATGAAAGTCTCTCACCTTGTCCAGCTCCTCAGAGCTCCTTTCTATCTGCTAGACTGGATGCTGCCCAATTCATGAACCATTGAATAAGGCCAATAAGATCTCTAAAATTTACTCAGTTGAATTTAGTTTTTTAACAGAGCTTATAAAAAAACACCTATTTTTTAATTTGTTTTCTTAAACTGAGACATTAACTTCATATAATTGGTTCTTAACCTTTTGTGGGATAAAGATCCCTTTAAGAATCTGATAAGAACCTATGAGTTTCTTCTCCAGGAAAAAAAAAAAGGTATAGACTCCTACACTGTTCCACACAACTTCAGTTGGTTTCCAAATCATTGGAAGCCTATGGATGGACTAACTCAGGTCAAGAAACTCCTGTGTAGTTTTTTTTTGAGGAAGATTAGCTCTGAGCTAACAACTGCTGCCAATCCTACTCTCTTTGCTGAGGAAGACTGGCCCTGAGCTAACATCCATGCCCATCTTCTTCCCCTTTATATGTGGGAAGCCTCCACAGCACAGCTTGATGAGTGGTGCCAAGGTCTGTGCCCAGGATCCACACTGGTGAACCCTGGGCCGCTGAAGCAGAATGTGAGAACTTAACCGCTGTGCCACCAAACCAGCCCCTCCTGTGCAGTTTTTAATTCCCTCTAGAATCTCAAGGCATGGGAATCTTAGAGCATTCATCTCACCACCTCCTGACCTTCAAAAAGAAAGCCAGTCTGTCTGTTTTGTTTCATTATTTTAAAAATCAAGAAAAATAGGGACAGGGCCCAGTGGCATAGTGGTTAAGTTCAATGCACTCTGCTTTGGTGGCCTGGGTTCACAGGTTCAGATTCCAGGCATGGACATACACACTGCTCGTCAAGCCACGCTGCGGTGGCATCCCAAATACAAAGTAGAGGAAGACTGGTACAGATGTTAGGCCAAGGTGAATCTTCCTCAAGCAAAAAGATGAAGACTGGCAACAGGTGTTAGCCCAGGGCCAACCTTCCTCACCAAAAAAAAAAAAAAAAAAAAAGAAAGGAAGAAGAATAAATGTTACAGTTTTAATTCCCAGAAGCAAAATATATTGTAAAGCTGTATAGTGCATGATTCAGCATCCACAAACGACAAGGTAGAAGGTATAATTTAACACTCTTTATATCATATTAATTTTTGAGACTCTTAGTAACATAGTTTCAATTCCAAGACAAAGACAGCATTGTAGAACCAAGCATTTATGAAAGAAATTACTAAATAATAAATGCAGTTCCTAACCTTTAAACAAGTTATGTTCTAGAACTTTGTTTTTTAAATTGGCTGTTTGGAACTAAGCTGCACTTTTTCCATTATAAATGGTGATAACATTCTGATAGAACTTCCATACTCCAAAAACCCAAAACAATAACAAAAAAAACCCCAACCAATTATTTATCCTGTGGATCATATGCATTGTTTCAATGATATTTAAGTACCATTTATAAACTGCTTCTATGAATTCATTTCCAGTTCCAGGTCTTATCACACTATCTCAGAGTGGTCTCTTTTTCATTCTGTCCAAGATCTCTATGAGCCCAGATTCTGAAGTACTATCTTTGCTCTTGACCTGTTTTTTTTGGTTAGGCTTATATGAAGCATATTCACCAGCCAGATGTTGAAGTATGTTCTCATGAACAAACCTACTTCTCAAAGGTACTGTCTTTAACCAGCTTCTTTAGCAATTGTGGTCAGCCTACATTTAATCTTTCATTCATTCAACAAGCATTCATTGTTGGGGTCTGCCATTTATGAGGAAATGTCCTAAAGTGGCTGTTCTGTGGACAGAAAGTAAAGTGAGACAGGAGTAACCCAGTCAGGTGACACAAACCACTATGCACATTGGTTCTTAACAGGTCCATGGATTGCTTTAGGATACCTATGTACTCCAAAAGCATATTACATTTTGGGGTAAATTTACTTTCTTCTGGGAGGAGTGCATATATATGTGTGTGTATGTATATATACGTGTATAGTAAGTTCTTTGTATATATATAATCATATTCTTAAAAAATGTTAAGAACCACTGATCTAGAATTAGGGGTAGATATTGGTCTCTTACAAACTACTCAGTTGGTGTCCATGGACAATATTCTTCAATATTTGATGTTTTGAAAGGACTAGCTGAGTACCACGCAGGAGGGAGCAGAAGACAGCAACAGAGGGAGTGGTGTCCCAGCTGTTCACTCCAGTCAGCAAATCAAAAGACCTGAAGTGAACGAGGCTCTCCTTTAGAAGGCAATTACAAGCATATCCTTTGGGAGTCTGAAGCCCCATTTCAGGTGGCTTCTTAAAGTTTTAGTTATAACCCACATACAGTTCCTCTCCCCTAGAGGAGTTTTAATAAAAAACTGTTTTCCCCATCTCATTCTATTTCCAATGATGTTTGGCATCAAGTGTACCAGGCACATAATTTATCTTCAATTTCATGCAGTTTATGCTGCTCATTGTTTTGTTAGGCTTAGACGAAAAAGAAAAGAGTCCACAAGACCTATGGAAGGATAAGTAAACACACATGGTCAAGTGAAGAAACATTATACTAATTAACAAGCAAGAGAGTCAGTAGGTCACAGAGGTTCGGGATACCATCCTAATCAGTGCTTGATATATAAATGTTTCCTGAAAAATATATATTTTTTAGGACAATGACATCTAGATCTAGCTAGATACTTAAGAATTAAAGACAAGAGACTATGATATTTTTAAACCTTTGTAAATTTCCTCAAAGTTTTCGTTCTGTTTTCCTCCTGTTTTCCATAGAGGTTAGCAAAAAGTCAAAGTGAAACAGGAGTTTGAGCACAGCAAGGAAGAGTTTAAACCCTGGATCTTACTTGAAATTGGTCTTTGGGAGAAAGAAAACATGGGAATTGTTGGGAAGGCAAAGATGGATGCCTGGGAGCGGGCTACAGATGAAATTCAATGTCAGAGCCTGACCCTAAACACCTACAGACATCCCTTATAACAGCCAGAGCAGCACTGGTCTCTGCCTGGGGTCCCTTGTCCGCTCACCCATTTTGGCCCTACCATGGATAAAGCTTTGGGTTAATAGTTTTTCCTCGCCAAGCCTCAGTTGCACAGATTCCTACGTCTTTAAAGTTGCCACACTGGTTAAAGCATTTTGCCTTTAAATAAATAAAATTTTGGCTCTAAAATTCTATACATTTAAAATAGAAAGAGAGGACTCTGCATTTTAATTCAGTCTTTTAGAGCTTTACTTTAGGCACTGCTTTTCTTTCTCCCTTGCCATTATAATTTATTATAGATAGAGTGGTTAGACAGCAGAGTATAGAGCCACAATGCTTTTTGAATCCTAACTCCACCACTGGCTGTGTGACTTTGAGCAAGTTACTTATCCTCTTTGTGCCTCAGTTTCCACAAACGTAAAATGGAGATAAGAACAGTCATCACCTAGGGTTGCTGTGAAGATTAAATGAATCAGTACATGTAAAACACCACAAGAGCACCTGGCATATGGTGAGCACTACACATCTAGTTTACAAACCACAGGGGTTCTTCCTTTAGTCCCTCTCATTCACTCTTTTCTGCCTACTCCCATATTTGCCACCAAAGTTTAGACCTCTTTGACCTCATGGCAACACTATTTCCTTACCCTCTCAATTCCTGCCTGTAGCCTTTCTCCATCACTGATGCATCCTGCATATTGTTGCTAATTTTGTCTTCCTACGATGCTGCTGAAGATGTGGCACTCCTCTACTCAAAAACGTCTGAACAGTGGACGCTGCCTATAGAGTACAGATGACGTACTTCTGATGGCTCAGCTTGTCATTATCTAGGGACATTCCCAAGGGCTGATGAGGTTGAGCCGGGTGTGATTTCAGAGTCAAAATTCCCTTGACTGGCCCCAAACCACACTGTAAAAGGTCTTTCTCATTATTCACTACAAACTCTGCATTTTAGAAGAACTAAACTTCTTATAGTTTTCTAGGAATATCTTGTACCTCACTCCTAATATCTTTAATACAGTGAAAAGCTAAGCTTAAAAGCTAATTTTCTGGACACTAATCTTGATCATCCCACTCACAGGCGTCTGAGCTTTAACAGCCCTGTGTATCACTCTCATAGCAGTTGAGACATACTGCCTTGTATTATCACCACTTACATCATCTTTCTCTTCCTTTCTGGAATATATGCTACTTGAGAGTAAGGAACACCCGGGAGTCATCTTGATATGTGGAACAGTCCCTTGCATATAGAAGTTTAATTGATACTAGGTAAATTAACTAATGTTATCACAACTGTAGTTTTAACCATAATTTTAAAAATAGCAGTAGTTTTCATTGCCAAAGTGATCAAGAGACTTCAATTACTCCCCAAAGCCATGTTTTTGGTCACTGTGGGCAATGACTGCTGTGGTAACTGCACACTGGTGAGAAGCGCCAGCAGACAGGCTTCTTCCAACTTCCAGTCTGCCCCTGGATAACTCTGGCTGCTAATAAAAGATAAAATAAAATTAAACTATTTCACAGTGGTCTTTAGGTTCTTTAATGGGATAGGATTTCAGGTACCTGATAAATTATCCATTTGGATAACCTTTTTAAACCTTTGGAGAACACACTGATTTTCATTTTAATAGCATGTGACTGATTCTGGGTTAACTTGGTAAGAAGAATGAAGAGGGCTGCTCCCTGGGGGCCTTGGAGCTCCCAGGGCTCTCTGCTAAGACTTAATATCTAGTTAGTTGGGAAGAGATCCAGCAATTACGGCTTTGTATTAACTTTGTAATGGCCCCAGTGATATCAATCATATATTTTTGTGCTTGATTCTAGAACCAACTGGAATTTACATGTAGAATTCCTCTTCCACCTTTTTATCTGTCTGCCCTAAAATAACAAGTTCAAAGCATCCAGAAAGTAGTTTGAGAGACTACTTTGTGATTTCACAGATAACAAAGGCCAAGAGGAAGGGAGTAAAGGAAAACAGGAGACACAGAAGTGTTTTTGACTCCAACAATATGCCTTTGACACTGACTAATATTCAGATAGAGTTGGTGAGTCAGTATCACAGTATTTCAGGAGAAATATTTCGCTTATAACCTATGAATTCCTCCTAAAAATTAAAGACATTTCATCCATGAATTTTCCTAGCTCCTCTCGACCCAAAACAAGTTTTTGACCTGCATAATTTTTGAGGATAAAATTTCTACATATAACCTACCTGCTGTGTAAATTTACAAGTACTTCAATGAAATAAATTTCTGCCTTTCCAATTTTAGTTTCCCCTCTCTGTCACTGTACACTCAATTTAAAGTATCTTGCTTAAAAAATTATAGTCTAAGGATTAAAAACTGTTAGAAATAATTCAAAGATTTAGAATAGATGAAACCTTAGAAATGCAAAATCTTTTAGACCATGTAAATGTGGCAGTCCAAGCCATCATAAAATTGAAAGTGTGAACTAAACAACTAAGTTTTCAAGGCCTACTTTTTCCTTCTTCTATAATCCAGTTCAATAAATGAGATTAAAAATTCTTATGCTAAAAATAGATAACTATACAGTGGGGGAACCAGACAACACCTTAACCAAGTGATCAAAATTAACAGCACCAATAAGGACAAAAAGACATCATGTCCCTCCAAATGTGATATTCTGAGAAGGACATAACACCACTTATTTCGTTTGACAGGGCAAAACATATAACATGAATCTAATCACCAGCAAAACTCAAACCCAAATTGAGGGACATTCCATAAAATAACTGGCCAATATTCTTCAAAAAAGTCAATATATCATGAAAGATAAAGGAAAGCTGAGAAACTGTCTGGGATAAAGGAGACTAAAGAGACATGACAACAAGACCTGATCCTGAGCTGAGCCCTATACCCAAAAAAACAACAGCTATACAGGACACTGCTGAGACTCTTGACAAAACTGGAATATGAACAGTAGACTAGATAAAGCATTGTATCAATGTTAAATTTTCTGAATTTGCTAACAACATTGTGGTTATGCAAGAGCCTCATTCTTAGGAAATACACACTAAATGTTAAGGGGCAGATGTCTGTAATCTACTCTGAAACTGTTCAAGGGAAAAATATCTACATCTAAGTCAGTCTGTCTGTCTATCTATCTCCCGAGAAAGCAAATTTAGCAAAAGGTTAAAAGCTAATGAATCTTGGTAAAGGATACACTGGAGATGTACTATTTTCACAACTTTTCTATAAAGTTTAAAACCATTTTTAAGAAGTTTAAAATTTTCTAGGGTCTATAAACAACAAAAAAAATCACTGCTATAATAGAAAAACAACTTTGGAAACCAACACTTTTTTGGTCAAAATGTTCTAAAATTATTTTGAATTTCTGGTATAAATATTTATTTTACTGTTTATAAGAATATGGAGCAAAGAGTCAGGAAAAATGGAATCTAAGACTTAGGCATTTCACTTCATAGTTATGGAACCTTGGGCAAGTTCACTTAACTTCTCTGAGCCTTAGCTAACTCATCTGTAAATTAAAAAATGACAGCAGATACCTGAAGGTATTGTTGGAAAAATAACATGAGACAAAGTACATGAAAAACACACACTGGCTCTGGCACATATTAAAATTCAAACAATGGAAATTTCTTTTCTCTGCCCTTATAACGTCTAATCTTATATACAACTTCCGTAAAGGTACTTTATTATGAGTAGCAAAAATAAAAGATCAGAGCATTCATCTTAGATTATTATAAGATTTCAGATAGAACATAACTAATGGAGTAAATTTTTATCCAGTTGAATGCTTATCTGCTAATATGTGATTTGTCAGTCCTTACTTATGAAATAAACATGGTTCCAAGAGGCAAGAGTTAGAAAACAGTGTCAAGTTAAATCATCAAATATATTTTGTTGACCTAAATAAACATTTAACATTAGGTCTAATACTTGCACTATACTTATAAGTCCCTTGGAAGATTATAAATATGGAGTTATTAACGAACCATGGTTATCATAGAAAAAAATAATATAAGATCAAAAAATAAGATAGATCATTATAAGGTTCTTTATCTTTAGAAGTTATTCCAAAAAGTCTACTCACTTCTAAAGTTGATATTAAGGTAATAAAAAGTGAGTTCAAATTGAATATTACAATTTTAATAAATCAAGTTCATAGAAAAGGTATAAAAGAATCATGGAGATCCTTGCAATTTTTCTGAAAGTTATATAAAATAAGGCATGTAATCACCACTGAAAAAAGCTGGACGGAAATATAATAAAGGTGACTTTCCAAAGGATAGAATTTATATTCTCCTTATTTAATATAAATTCACTCAGTCCTTCTCAACTCAATACCCACTACCATTCACCATGAGAGAAAAACTTATAACCACCTATCTTCCTACTGTTTTGGTAATTATAAATTCATAAAAGAAGCAGGATAAAGATAACTGCCAAAAGGAAAGCAAAAAACTAAACAATCATAAGCAAAAAGTTCACCGTATATTTTTCTACAGAAAGTTTTAAAAAATGTTCCATAAGCTCACTATGAAGTACAAATTAAGACTGCTTTCATTGAACTCAAGGATCAAATCATATCTGACTCTTGAGTGTCCAAAAGTTGGGTTATTTTGGAGAACTTGAAATAGTAAGATTCCTAAGACAAACCATGATTCTAAAGTATGGTCATCCCTGATTTTCTTTTGCAATTATTTATAATTAACAGAAGAGTCAGATGAAACAGCTTTAGCTATCAACAAAAATCTGTGTTTTTCTTGTCTTATCTTTACTATCCTGAATAGAAACCAATCCCACAAAACCATGGTTCCACCCTGGAGTTATAGTCTACACGTGTCTGACACATGTCTTGTCCTGTGGGTCTAACTATACAAAGCTGATTTACATGATAATGGAATTCAGTTCATCAACGTCACATCAAGACTTAATAAACAGTTAGGCAATGCTCTGTGGCAGGCAGGCAAGAGGTCAGAAAATTAAGGGGAGCAGTGAGACACACTGAGAGAAGCTCGGGATTTTCTGTTAGAATGATTCGGGCTGAGAGGATTCAGGAGCAGCCTCTAAAAAAAAATCACCCTATTAGTAAAAACTAATAGGGGACTCACTGGTGACACCCTCTCCTGTGATGTTTCACTGGGTCCCGCATACAAGTTTCTGGGTGGTGAGGTACTGCATCAGCCCACATTCATGCACAATTTTCATACCCTCAAGAGCACTTCCTTTTTAGAAACAGCACTTATTTTCTTTCATGAGATCTGGATGAGACACTCTGCCTCAAGTGACTCCAAGTTAATCCCATTTGTTAAATTCTCTAACATTTCAGGTTCAAGATGGTAGACCATCAAAGGGCTTGATAGTACTTGCAAGGTCATAGGATGATCAACACTGGCATACTTTGCTCTACACAACTGAGAGTGAACAATTCTTGTTATTTTCACATTCTCTAAAGCTCCAAACATTACACTCCCCACTCCTTTAGTCTTTTAGTGTGACAGTAGGATAAAAGGAAGCATTCGGTTTAAAAAGATTAAAAAAAAGAAAGAATGATCCAATCGGAGCTCCAGCTTGTTCAAATGTTCCCAAATCCAGCTAGTTTTCTACAGGTTCAAACACACACACACACAAATTGATAACGCTTATCTTATGGTACATAGAGTAACAAAAACACAAAGAAAGATAAAGACACCATCCTTTAACTGCCATGTAGAAACAGTTTTGGAAGAGACAAAATCATGTGGGAGGAGAGCTAGAGGGCAGACAAGGGCAGGTCTGGAGGGGCTGGCATTTCTCGTTTGGAGCAGAAGAGGCCCAGGCAGCAATCACATGACCGTTAGGAAACAGAACATCCACAGCACCAGCAGGAGCAAAAGGCAGAAACAACTGGTAATGCTCTAAATTTTAGTCATGTCCTTATAAAATATTCTGGCCTACTGATATTTGATCTGTGAGCCTTGAGTCAATCAAAAGCCAATTAAGTGACCTTCTGTAAATTAATATTCTCCATTGAACACAGAATAACTTTGCTGATGTGTAGCTAAAAAGAAGAACATTTATTGAAGGTCTCAGGAATAAGTCACAGAGATTTCTTAAACCCACGTATTAGACTCCAAACCTATCTTGCACAATGTCCTAATAGGGCTTTCTGACTTTTATTCCCTCTTCACTGCACCTAGAAAGAGCTTTCAAAAACAAGCACATGACTACTGCTATTCAGTAGCTCCCCACTACTCACAGGATAAAACTATTTAACATGGCTTTTAAGGCCACCTAGATCTAAGCCTTGCCCATAGCTCCTGGCCCATTCATTGACAATAACCACACCTGCAGGTTGGTGCCCCCTCCCCACCCTGCCCCACCCCACCCCCACCAAAAACTGCAACACACCTTACTGTCTCAAATATCCTGCATTGTATGCTCCTTAAACGCCCCTGTTTTCTTTATTCCAGGTTTCCTCACATGCTGCTCCCTCTAGGGAATTCGAGGCAGAGACGAACACAGAAGCATGCTGAAAACTACAAAGAGTGTTGGAAGGAATGGCAAGACATAAGAGTGGAGAGCGAGGCAGGAGCTTCTCCGTGATCTGGGGCAAGTTAATTCATTACTCTGAGCCTCAGTTTCCTCATGTGCAAAATGACTATAATAACAGTGCTAATGTCACAAAGTTGTGAGAATGAAATTAGGTAATATAAATTCAGTGCTCAGAACAATGTCTGATATACACTGACTGCCAAATAAGTGGTAATTCTTACTGTAATTTTTATGTCATTATGATTAGGCCTAAAGATTACTGTGCCTGTTGGGTAACATCAAGCGTAAGTTTTCACAACGTACAAACGAGCATGTGACATTTAGTGGCACAGCAAACTCTGGGTAGCATAAGGGGCTGAAAGATCAGTTAATTTAGCTGTCTCGAAAAGCCGGACAATGCTCTCAGATCAAGATATTCCATAATTGGTATATTAGTTTCCTATTGCTGCAGTAACAAATCATCATAAATTTAGTGGCTTAAAACAACACAAATTTATTATCTGATGGTTTTGAAGGTGAGAAGTCAAAAATGGGTGTCCTGGGCTAAAATCAAGGTGTTGGCGGGGCTGTGTTCCTTCTGGAGGCTCTAGGGGAGAATCTGTTCCTTGCCTTTTCCAGCTTCCAGAGGCTGCCTACGTTCTGTACTCACGGTCCCATGCTTGATCTTCAACGTCTACCACTCTGATCTCTGCTTCTGTCCTCACATCTCCCCCTCCCACTTTAAACCTCCTGTGCCCCTCTTCTAAGAATCCTTGTGATTACACTGAGCCCACCCAGAAACTCCTTGATAATCTCCTCATTTCAAGTGACTGGACTTAATCACATCTGCAAAGTCCTTTTTACTTTGTAACATATCCACAGGTTTTGGGATTAGGATGTGGACCTCTTTGGGGGCCTATTATTCTCTCTACTACAATTGGTCTTACTGCTGCCATTTTGAGCTCCCATAACAACTAATTTAATTATTAAGTTTTAGTATTTTCAGTTCACATTCAAGTAAAAGTCAATTAATTGATTATACAAACGAAAAGTCATCAGATTCAAAATAAAGTAAAAGGTGAAAGAATTGGGAAATGCAGATAACACACTTGGGCCAATGATCTAGAAAAAGAAAACACCTAAAGTTTCTAAATGTGGTTTGAAAGGTGCCCTTAAAACCATATGATAGAGAACTAAAGATGATTAAGCATTTCAAGACGCCTTGGAGATGATTAAATTCAATTCTCCATGTGTTAAACAAATAGCATCTGCATACAAACTCCCACAAGGGAGGAGGTTCTCAACCACCTCTCTGGATTATAATCTAGTTTATACTTCCCTACTGTTACTACAGAGCCATCATAAAGACTCTGGCAGGTGATCTGCTGAAATCCATAAACGACAAAACTAGGGTCAGGCTAAAAACTCTAGGAAAAATAGAAAAAAAACCAGAAATGATCTGTCTAGAAAACAGGAATTAAAAAGACCAACTGGAGGGATCAACTGTGGTTAATTGCACAAGAATCCCAAGACATTTCTTTCAAAAAGAGAAGTCAAAATGAAACGGATCTTGAGAAAAGGGGCTTCCTTATAGGTATGTTTGGGAATCAATTTAGAATAAAATGCACTCAACAATCTAGATATAAAAAGTCTTGAAAATATTTTTTTTCCTCTCCCCAAAGAAAAAAGTTGAATTTGAAAATCAGAGACCGCGTAAATAGTAATGTAATTATGTTATCAACTAAGGTAAAAGTTCAGGATGCCTTCCATTAAGGCAATTTGATGTTCTCTAAAATACTGAGTTGTTAAACTTCAGGAGCATACTCAGAAACAACAAAAAGTTTTAAAAACATTTAGAGAAAGTGACAAAGCTCTCTCTATATGTTATATTTCTGTTTTGCTTTTTTAAATAAAGTATGTCCTGGACTCACAGGCAACTGGATTTTGGAAAGTCATCATATGCCACTGAATAAGCTTCTGTATATGATTTAAGAACATGGCTTATTCACATCTGCTCCAAGTGGTCACCTTGCCTTGGTTTGAACACCTCCAGCAAAAATGCACTGCCTCACAGAGGAATCTACTGCGGACAGTTTCAGCGAAGCTGCCTGTATCTACCCAAGGATGTCCCTCCAGCCTTCTCAGGAACACACACTCATACTCCTCAGGGCTGAGGCAATACGAGTCTACTGCGGCCTCGTTATCTCTAGGGTAAATATTGTAGGAATTGCAGGTGAGTTATGATTCCTTCATGCTGACATACATTTAAAGACATTATCTTTACTCTCTGGTTCCAAGATGTAAAACAAGCAAGCAGGTGGATTTAAAATCACAATTAACATTTTAAACCAATATGAACATTCCAACAGCCACTCTTATCACCTAAAGGTTTTTTTTTTCAAGTCATAGGCCTCTTAAAATAAAGATTTCATCACTTCATTATTTTTCATCAAAATTTTCTTAAAAAGAAAGTCTGGAATTGATAGCTAAGGATCAAATGCTTTTCACACTTAACTGACCTTTTCTAGGTAGACTAAAAATCTCAGTCACAATTTAAAAATACTATTAGAATTACTTAAGATTAATGAGGACTAATGAAGGAAGACTCAATGGAATAGAAAATATAAACATGCAAATCTGACCTTTCATCTAAAAGTCTAAGGTCACTCTCATTTGACTTAGGTGATTTCACTATTAAATCTCCTATACATTAATAATCTTGCAAAAGCTAAGACAAAAATAAATTTTAGTTTATCCTCTTCATGAAAATATATTGCCAATTTATTTTCATGATGAATTTCTGTGGGTTATACTCTTCTCTTCAGCAGGATTGGCAGGAAGTCTACTTCTCCCATCTGTGCAAACGCAAAACTCAACTGAACTCTGCTCTCTTCATTTGGTGATTTAAATGATTAAGAAAACACATAATTTAGTTCATTTATCAGAGTACTACAATGAAACATTAAAAACAATGGAATTTATCTACAGTAATACTGGTATTCATGTAAAAGTAGTTATAAAGAAAGGGGAAACTATATTGAAATTATTTATTTTATGTCATTTATGGAGGAGAACATTTTGGGGGGCTTGATTTTAGTGGAAAAAAAATGTATCTAAAAAGACAATATAATTTCACTAAGAGGCATTGTAAAGCCAGAATAAAAAGCTGTTGTTTGAAAGCGACTGGTGTTGTACTCTTCTTCAAATAATACGCTAGATTCCACTTTCATTGCTGCTTTTTAGGCAAGGAAATGGGAAATAAATTAGATAAGAAAGAATTGCTATCCATTTTGTAGCAGTACCTTGTTTTAGTGAAGGTAAGTTGCTAAACAGTTTCATAAACTACCTGAGACAGGTAGCACAGACAATTATTAATTTCTGAGACATTTAGGAGAATCAAGACTCAATGCACACCATACATCCTCTCTTTGATGGCACATCTCTAAAGTTTCATTATTAATGCTTAATTACCCTCATTTAAGGTTCTGAATTTTATAAAGATGAACCTCTGCCAGGCTACAGTTTTCACCTAGAGTATGATTACAGAAATGTAGAGAAGTGTTGTGGATTGAGCTGTATCTCCCCAAAAAGAGATGTTGAAGTCCTAACCCCTGGAACCTCGGAATGTGACCTTATTTGGAAACGGGTCATTGCAGATGTAACTAGTTTAAGATGAGGAGTAGGAGGATCCCTAATCTAATACGACTGAGGTCCTCTTAAGAAGACAGCCATATGAAGACAGAGACACATAGGGGCACCATGTGACAATGAAGGCAGAGATTGAAATTATGCAGCTGCAAGTGAAAGAAAAAGATTACCAGCAAACCACCCAAAGTTGGGAAGTGGCAAGGAAGGATTCCTTTACGTGGTCCAGAAGGAGCCGAGGCCTGCCTTTGGACTTCTAGTCTCCAGAACTGTGAGACAATCAATTTCTGTTATTTTAAAACGAAATGAGCTATCAAGCCATGGAAAGACATGGAGAAACCTTAAATGCATATTACTAAGTCAAATAAGTCAATCTGAGAAGGCTATATACTGTGTAATTTCAACAATAGGACATTCTGGAAAAGGTAAATCTATGGAGACAGTAAAAATATCAGTGGGTGCCAGCTGTTATGGGGGAGGGAGAGATGAACAGGTGGAGTAGAAAGGGTTTTTAGAGAAGTGAAACTATTCTGTATGATACTATAGCGATGGATACATGTCATTACACATTTGTCCAAACCCATAGAATGTATAACACCAAGAGTGAAATGTAATGTTAACTATGGACTTTGAGTGATAATGATGTGTGGGATGTTGATATTGAGGGAGGCTGAACATGTGTGTGGGCAGGGACTATATGGGAATCTATGTACTTTCCACTACTACTCTAAAATATAAAGTCTAAAAGAAAAAAAGGTTCTGCTATGCCAGGACTGGGTGATTGAAGTCTAAAAATGTAAGAAAGATGCTAAGGGGCTATGTTTAGAAGATAAAGCAAGAAAAAAAAAAGCATCTGAAAGGTGATTTTATGCAAGGAGTTCTGCTTCTGACTAAGGCAAACTAGCTTGTATCAGACCAATGATTATTTCAAGACAAAAAGAGAAAGCAAGTGATAAAGTTCAAGTCCATTCATGATTAAAACACACACGTACACATACACACACACACACACAAACTCTGGATAAATTAGGAATAGAAAGGAACTTCCCTAATTCCATAACTACAGTTAACTTTCATACTGTATAGTGAAATTCTGAAAACTCCCCTTGAGTTAGGGAAGAGAAAGATGTGCAATTCTATTCAACAGTGTATTGGAAGTCCCAGCCAGCACAGTAAGACAAGAAAAAGAAATACGTTACAAGGATTGGAGAGGAAGAAATAAAACTGTGACTATTAGCAGATGACACAATTGTATACATAAAAAAAAGACTGATAGAAAGCTGGTAGAATTAGTAAGTGAATTTAGTTAAGTTGATGGGTGAAAGATAAACATATTAAAATCAATCATATTTCTAAATAGCAATAACAATTATAAAATGAAAATCAATCATTTAAATAGTACCAAAGGAACACACATGCAGGAATGGGATAATAAATGATATGCAAGGCTTGTATACAGAAGACTATAAAGCATTACAGAGAGAAATCATAGAAGATTAAAATAAAGAAGAGATATGGTTCATTCAAAGATGGAAAACTTAGTATTATTACAATGTCAACTTCCTCCCAAATGATCCATTGAATCAATACAATCTCAATCAGAATTCCAGCAGGATTTTTGGTGGAAGTTGACAAATCCAGAAAGGCAAAGGACCAAGAATAGGTAGGACAATTTTCAAGAAAAAACAAAGTTGAAATACACTGCCAATATTGACACTTATCATAAAGCTATGGTAATTAATTTCATTATCTGGTGGAAAGACTGAGAAACAGACCAAAGGAACAGAATAAAGTTCTAGAACAGACCCACATGTACAGACACTTGATTTATAATAAAAGTGACCAGGCAGAGCAGTGGGAAAAGGATGAGATAGTCAATAAGTGGCACTGACTCAAATGGATAGCCTTATATAAAAAAAAATCTTGACCTCCACACTTCGTAACTTCAACGAAAATAAATTCCAGTAGGATTGAAAACCTAAAGGTAAAAGGCAAAATCATAAAATTTCTAGAAGAGTACATTGAGGAATATCTTCACGGCAGTGTGGGGAAGGTAATCTTAAATAGGATCCAAAAAACCACTAAAACAAAAAGAAAAATATTGATAAATTAAACTATTTAAAATTTAAACAGTCTGTTCTACAAAAGACACCATGAAGAGAGGGAATTAAATTACCATGACCAAGAAGGACTTGTACTCAGAATACATAAATAATTCCTATAAATCAGAGGAAGGGATGGGGGATGGGAGACACAGAAAACAGGTAAGCCAATAGGTAAATGGGCAAAATGTTTGAATAGGCACTTTATGAAAAAGGATATCCAAATCACCAATAAACAAACTAAAAGTATTCAATATCACTAGTAAACAGGGAGATATAAAACCAGAATTGGGTTACATCACATTCTCATCAGAACGGCTACTAATAAAAACATAACAATGCCAAGTGTTGGCAAGGATATGGAGCTACTAGCACTTTTATATATTGCTGTTGGGACTGTAAATTTATTTATATGTAAATATATATAATGTATATATGTATATAAAGTATATATAAATTTATTTACATGTAAATTTGGGAAAACTATTTGGCAGTATCTGGTAACGCAGATCAACTGTATTTCCCATGACCCCACAGTCCTAGCTAAACACCCAGCAGAAATGTTTACATACATGAGTTGAACAAAAGATACAGCTGGCAGCTGTATTACTTGCAATACTAATATTGGAACGTTAAAAATATCCAATCTCCTTTCACAGTAGGATGGATAAATTGGGGTTTGCATGCAATGGAACACTATATAGAAATGAAGACGGATGAACTACAGCTACTTGCAAAAACACAGCGGTCTCACTAACATACTGTTAAGTTAAAAAAAAAAGCCAAACATTCCAACACTGATGAATTTTTCCATTTATATCAAGTTTAAAAACAGGTCAAACTAATGCATGGTGTTCGAATAAGAAATAGTGCTATCTATTGGGGAATGGGAGAGGAGAGGGAAGGGAAGGGCAGGATGGGGACCTCTGGGGTACTGGCAACGTTCTATTTCTTGTTCTGACTGGTGGTTACATGGAAGTATTCACTTTATGAAAATGCACAGGTGTACGCTTTTCTAAGGTATGTTATAGTTCAAAAAACTTTTTAATTAAAGAAGTAAAGTTTAAAAAAGAATAGATTAAATTATAAGGACAACTGATCAGTAGTTGCCAGGAGCTAGGGATAGAGGGACAGATAACTACAAAAAGGTAAAAGGGAAGTTTTTTGGGCTGATGGAACCTTCTCTATGTTGATTATGGTGATAGTTATACTAGCATATGCATTTATCAAAATTCAAAGAACTGTATACCAAAGAGTGAATTTTGCTGTATGCAAACTATACATAAATTATAAAAATTATAATTTAGACATAAAAAATTAATTCAACTTTTTATGTTTATAAAAAGTTAATTATCTGTGGTGCTATAATCTGCTTTTTTCATTGATTAATTTAGAAATGAAATTAAATGGTCTATCTGTAAAATATTTTCCTATCCTTGTATACATAGAAACTTGTGAAATAAAAATGAAGAAAATTTTGGGAAGACAAAGAATTACATCCATTTCGGTTTTATTGGGAAACAGACTTAAAAAAAATACACGTATTTGTTTTTTCAACCAAATGTTGAAGAATCTATATGTTATATGTTTGATATTCACATATGGCATAATAGAAAAACAATAAAAAGCACTGAGTAATTCCTTTTTTTTAAAGATTTTATTTTTCCTTTTTCTCCCCAAAGCCCCCTGGTACATAGCTGTGTATTTTTAGTTGTGGGTCCTTCTAGTTGTGGCATGTGGGATGCCACCTCAGCATTGCCTCATGAGCGGCACCATGTCTGTCCCCAGGACAAAAACCGGCAAAACCCTGGGCTCCCGAAGCCAGCTCAAGAACTTAACCACTCGGCCAGGGGGCCGGCCCCTGAGTAATTCCCTTTCAATATTTGTTCATAAAAGCAAAAGCATTTGAGGAAAATTAATGGTAAGGCATAATTTTTTTTAGTTATTAGAAACAAAGTAGACAATTTTCACTTAAAATAAATTCTACTTTTCTCTTAAGGCTTATTTACATTTTTCCATCTTTAGCCAATAAATCTAGAAACTACATATTTGATTGAGACCATTAATTCTGGGGACATTCTGGGAAACAGTTTGCCTTTACTAGATTTCAAACTTTTTTGCATTTATTTTAAGTCATCTTATTCTAATATATCTATAAACATGTAAGGACGGAATTAAATGAGGTTCACTGTGAAAGCAACACATATTTGAAACAGACAGACAGATAGCAAATATCAAATCTATCAAAGCAGGAAAACCATAGGACCCCCAGTAACTAAGAAATTATGAAAACGGACTCAAGAAGCAGGGTAAATATGAAGCCTGCTTTGCTCCCAGCTATTTAAATGTTGCCTTATTTTGAAACATCCAAGGATTTATCCTATAAACATAGGTAAATACTAGATATTAATTAAAAATTTTTTTCCCAGTATCATCTGAACCTCACTCTTAAAGAGAAAAAAAAAAGGTGATTTTTAGTTGCCTGAGGTCATTTAACTCACCCAAGGTCCCCCCACCTCTGACCCCAACTTTGAAAAACTCCCCCTATTTTGTAACATAAGAGTTATACCATGAGCCTGTTATGTTATGGTAGGCAACAGAGCTGCATTTTTATAGCTATTGGCTAAATATAATACCTTACAAGAAAAGTATCTTACCACTTGTGCTGGAACTTGTTCCATTTTTGCAGCAGGAGTTCCTGGTCTTGGGTAAAACTGATTAATAAAGAGGCTTGGAAATTTGTACTCTTCAACAAGTTTCACTGTTTCTTGAAAATCTTGATTTGTTTCTCCAGGAAAACCACAGATAATATCTGTAGCAATAGTTATTCCAGGAACTCTAGAAAATAACAAGACAAAATGTAAAAAGTTGACTGCAATCCATAATTATTCTATTTCCTTGACATTTTAAATACTATTATTCCTTTTAAAATTAAATTTTATTTTTAGGAAAGAGACATTTGGAAATAGTTTTCAAAAGCTCTAAATACTGAAAGCTAAAAAAAAAAACCCAAAACAGCTCTTGTCATCCTCAAGAGATACTCACTTTTAATTTTTTCAGATGTTTCTTTGTTCTTTCTTCTATATTTTAAAATAGATGTTTATCGTGCTATTTCTAGATTTACTGATTTTTAGGCAATATTTACCAACTTCTCTAAAATGGTAAATGAGGATTTAGCTCTTCAAACTACTCTCTCTCTCCCCTCCCAAGATAATCACTACACAATTTTTAGTGAAATTAATAGCACTTCTATTGGTATAAGTGCAAAGATATCGTTCACTGCCGAGCCAATCATTCTACTATGCAGTTTTCTTTTGCCACATGTTCAATTTTTCCTACAGCTAATAACTGACTCTTTTTAAAAAATTTGCTTAAGGGCCAGCCCTGGGACCTAGTGTTTAAGTTTGGTGTGCTCTGCTTTGGTGGCCCAGGTTCAGTTCCCAGGCGTGGACCTACTCCACTTGTTGGTGGCCATGTTGAGGTGGCCACCCACATCCAAAATAGAGGAAGACTGGCACAGATGTTAGCTCAGGGTGGATCTTCCTCAGAAAAAAGAAAAATAAGAAAGACACCAAGATGAAGCTTAAGCACTTAAAAATTTTTTTCTGCTTAACATTCTATGTACCCACGCTAATGTTTTCTAGAAGCCCCATTAGATCTATCAAAAACCAACACTATTTTCTAAACTCTCCATGTATTATATAATTCACCATTTTCATTTTTTTTTCCTCTAGAAATGCCACTTCTACTTTCTTCAAGTGTGTGTTGCTTTCATAATGAATCAGCTGTAATCCTTAAATGTTGATATCCTTGGTCTTTTTTTTTCCAATCCCCTTTTTCCTGGATCCTATGTCTTCCTAATTGATTATTCTCTTCTCCTTAATTCTGCTGGAGCATTCTTTCGGAAACACCATCAAAGAGTGGCAGGCAAATTTTATTGTTATTGTCTTAGCTTGTCTGAACATGTCTTAATCCACACAATGGATTGATCATGTGGTTGTGGGTAGCACTCCAAAATAAAAAGTATCAGCCATCAGAATTTTATAGTGTTCCATTTGTATTTAAGCTGGCAAAGTTACTGACGAGATGTCTAGATTCACTCTGATGCAACTTCTTTCTATGCGTTCTACTCTCTTCTTGAAAGCTTTTAGGATATTAACTTTATTCTCAATATTTTTAAATTTCATGACAATAGGGATTGGATTAGACATTTAAATCCTTGTACAAGGTACAATCTGGGGATTCAAGGTCTTTAGGTCTAGGAAATTTTCTTATGTTATTTTTTTACATCACTTTCTCTTTCTGGGTCTCTTCTTTGAATGTTTCAACTACTGGATTGACCTTCTAAGCTTTTTCACTGTTATTTTCCATCTCTGTCCTTTTGTTCTATTTTTTGGGAAGATTTACTTGAGCTTATCTTCCAATTCTTCTACTGAAAAAAATTTAATTGAATAGCATATTTTAAATTTCTAAGAGCACTTTCTCATTCTCCAATTTTCCTTTTCACAGCATATTGTTTTTATTTTAGAGATGCAACATTTTTTTTTAAAGGTTTTATTTTTCCCTTTTCTCCCCAAAGCCTCCTGGGTCATAGTTGTGTATTTTTAGTTGTGGGTCCTTCTAGTTGTGGCATGTGGGACACCTCCTCAGCGTGGCTTGATGAGCAAACTGGCAAGACCCGGGGCCGCTGAAGCGGAGCATGTGAACTTAACCACTTGGCCATGGGGCCCGCCCCGAGACGCAACATTTTTTATCTCTCTGAGGATATCAACAAAGTTTTCCTCACTTTTTCCTCTGCTCACTCCAACTGTGTCTATTTCCTCCATGTGCTTGTATTTTGGTCCCTCTTATTCATGGTTGAGACTTTCCATCAACAAAGTGATTCTTGCTGCCCTTTAATATTTAAGAGTAAAGCACTAAAAGCCTTTCATCCTAGAGTGATTAGGTAACAAGCTGCCTTTGTTTCTGACAGGCCCAAATGTTAGCACCTCGGAAGTTATTTCTCTGTGGCCATTGAGGTTCTCTGTAAGTCTGCTACAATATCCCATTGTATATTAACAGAATAATAGTAACAAAATAACATTAACAGTATTTAAAACTACAATACTATTCTGAATTCACGAACAACAGGGAAAATAGCCTTAAATATTTCAAATAATAGACTACCTACCTTTATCAATTTTTCTATCACCTAAATGAAGGACTATATGAATGAATAAAACTGTTTATCTCATTAAGATATATTAGATATTTGAGGGCATAAGAGAGAACAAAGGAAATAACAACCAGGAAAGTCAAATTACTGGATGTCTAATACAAACAGCTTTGTACAAATAACAGTTTTCTATGTCTTCTTTGCATAATACCTTAATGCCTGTGTGAAAGAATGACAAATTTATTTTTAAAAATATTTTTTATTGATTTCTACTTAGTCTCATCTAGTTATTAATTTGATTTAACTTTAAGATAAGTTACAAGGACGGGAACTTTTCTCTAGGATGATAAATAGAAAAAAAGACAATATGCATACAGAACAATTAAACAACATATTTGGAAAAAAGACTATTTTAATTTTTATGGTGATATAAAAACATTTTTTCTTCTTTTAGGGTGATTATCAAAATTATGTTTGAAAATCACAAAAAATGTGCTTTTACAGTATGTTGTAGATAAAAAGACCATTTCCAGAGTTACTAAGCCATGTAGAATAAAAAAATTATGTCAATAACTTCAATTAGGAAATTTTCACACTTGACTTAGGACTACTCCTGAACAAAAGAAATCCATAACTACAAATAGAAATAATGGATCATGACAGAAATGACAGAGAAGAGTACCTCTCCCCTAGGAAATTAAAAAAAAAAAAAAAATCTTAGAAACTGCCTGTGAAATACTGCAGGAACAAAGACAACTGGTTATTGTCCTAGGCTATGAATTGGAATGAACTTGGCACTAGATTATGGGGTATTTCCAAAGGAAAGTACCTCACTGATACCCCCACCCCCTATCCTTCTTGATCCAATATAGTTGAGCTCAGTATTACGTAACACCTGCTTACTTTGGCCTTAAGGTCCACAGTGACACAGAAAGGACAAACCTTTACAGGAGTCGTCACAATGGTAAGGAATGGGATGTTCAATGCATGGATGTATTTGATCATCTACACAAAAAGTTGACTGATAAGAGGGTAGGGGGTAGGCCACTATGAATTAGTGAAAGACCTATGTTAGTACTTAAAAGTAAAAGCAGTTTAACTGGTTTGAAAGTATGTAAGAATATAAACTGATTGCCTGTGAAATGTTTTCAAAGTAGAGACTGCACTTTAATGTTAGATGAGGCTCATCTATACATTGATTTTATATATGCAAATAATGCTACTTATGTTCTTGAAAATAATTTGGCTCCTTAGGTGAACCAACTCAAAAAAATCCCATATTTACACTATTATTTTGCCTAGTAAATAATTCTCTTCAGTACATGAGAAAATCAAAGAAGAATGAAGTGGACCAAACCTTAAATTAATTACATAATATTTGAGTGGCTATGAGGAAATTATAAGGGGTGTAAAATAGAATATTAATACAAATATTTAATATGTTAATTGTGATAAATGCTATTTTTGAGAAGCTATGAATTTTCAAAATACTAAAATTTTAAAAAAATGATCATTTCTACTAATTTATTGGAGCTGTGAGTCTAATGAATATAATCACTAGGTATTGTGTGTTTTTAAAATTTAAAAGACTTTCTGTATTTATGTTTTCATAGCATATTAGAGAATAATTCTGAAAGAAAAATGAAAATGTTCAATTAGATTAAATAACAGAGAAATTTTGACCCATTATTTTTTCTGACTTGAAGAAGTTATTTACTGGCAAAATGGGTTCATCAAGTAATTTGGGAATGGAATGAATGAGAAAGATTCCAATTACGCATCAGCCTTGGCAGAAGCAGTGCTATGCTTAGTTACGAAAATCTACCAGGGACATATGAGGAGAGTATTCCTTTTTTGCTGGCCTAGACTAGGATTTAAGAAAGCCCCTAATATTTTAACCCTTAATTAGTTACTGTGAATAAAAATACACATATACAGGGGCTGGCCTGGTGGTGTAGTGGTTAAGTTCATGTGCTCCGCTTTGGCGGCCCAGGGTTCACGGGTTCAGATCCTGGGCGTGGATCTATGCACAGTCATGCTGTGGCGGTGTCCCACGTACAAAATAGAGGAGGACTGGCACAGATGTTAGCTCAGCAACAATCTCTCTCAAGCAAAAAGACGAGGATTGGCAACAGATGTTAGCTCAAGGCCAATCTTCCTCACCAAAAAATAAATAAATGAATAAAATAAAATAAAATACACATATACATACACCCCATATTATATTTGAAATACTACTTAAAATGTTGTACTTTTACTTGTCTCAAGATTTTCACATGCAATTTGGTGTTTTACTGCCAAAAACATGAAAAAAGATGAGTCTACTTCATTCTTTAGATCAATAAATTATAAGCTTCAAATTCCATATGTGAAAAAAGACTAATACACATGTTATTTATCTCAAAATAAAAAGGTAAAAATGATCAGAAAAAGGATCAGATCTATTAAAATTATTAGGCATAAGCAAAATAGATGATTAAAAGAAATACTTTTTAGTCCTGTGGAGATTAATTCCAGCACAATTACTCAAACTTCCAGGAAAAGTAAATTGGAGGTATGGAGGGGAACAAATATCTTGAATGGAAATAAAAACATAACATATCTAAATATACGGGATGCAGTTAAAGCAGTTCTTAGAAAAAATTTACAGGTTTAAATGTCTGTATTGGGAAGAGATAAACTCAATAATCTAAACTTCCATCTCAAGAAGCTAAAAAAGGAACAAATGGAATCCAAAGAAAGACAAAGGAATGAAATAACAAAGGTATGAGAAATTAATGAAATAGAAAATAGAGAAAAATCAATAAAAGTAAAGGTGTATCTTTGAAAAAAATCATTACAATTACCAAACTACTACCTAGACTGGGAAGAAAAAAGAAGACACAAATGACCAACTTCAGGCATGAAGGAAGAGACAGCACTACGGATGCTATCAACATTAAAAGGATATTAAGGGTATACTATCAACAATTTTATGCCAATAAATTAAAGACTTAGATGAAATGGGCAAATTCTTTGAAAGACATAAATTATAAAAACTGACTCAAGAAGAAACAGAAAATCTGAATAGACTTTTATACATTACAACAATTGAATCTGAAATAAAAAATCTTTCCACCAAAAGAAAACAACACAGAACTACCTATGCCCAGACGGCTTCACGGGTGAACTCTATCAAACATTTAAGAAAGAACAAAATCAATTCTACAGACTATTTCAAAGATGGATGAGAAAGGAACTCATTTTACAAGTCCAGCAGTAGTGTATATGAAAACCAGAGAAAGAGATTAGAAATAAACTCCAGAGCAATATCCCTCATGAACGCAGAGAGAAAAATTCTTAACAAAATATCAGTAAACTGAACCCAGAAACATATAAAAAGGATTGTATTATCATGAACAAGTTTTTAATCCTAGGAATGCAAGGTTGGTCTCACATGCAAATATCAATTAATGCAATAAGTCACATTAAAAGAATAAAGGATAAAAACCTTACAGTGATCTTAGTAAATGCAGAAAACTCAGTTGATAGCTCCAACACTCATTCATGATAGCAACTCTTCAATAAACAAAAAATAGAAGGAACCACTTCAACCTGATAAAGGCTCTACAGCTATTATCCTATTTATTGGTGAAAGATTGAATGCTTTTTCACTGAGATTAGTAACAAGGCAAGGATTTCTGTTCTCACTTCTTCAATTCAACATATTACTGAAGGTTCTAGTCACCGCAGAAGGGCAAGAAAAAGAAATAAAGGCATATAGGCTGAAAGGAAGAAGTAAACTGTCCTTCTTACGCAGGTGACATAATCTTGTATGTAGAAAATCTAAGGAATCTAATGAAGCTACTAGAATAAGTGAATTCAGCAAAGCTAAAGATCAATACACAAAAATCAATTACATTTTTATATATTAGTAATGAACAATCAGAAAATGAAATTAAGAAAACAGTTCCATTCACGATAGCAAAAAAATTACTTAAGAATAAATTTGAGAAGCGCAAGACCTATATTCTAGAAACAGAGAATTTAGAGATTTTCTTAAAATTTGCTGAGAGAAATGAAAGAATATTTAAACAAATGGAAAAATAATATAATTTTCATGGATTCGAAGATTTTGCTATTGTTATGGCAAGTCTCTTCAAATTAATATACAAATTCAATGCAACTGGTATCAAAATATCAGCATGTTTTTGGTAGAAATTGACAAACTGATTCTAAAATTTATATAGAGATATAAAGAACTTAGCATAGCCAAAACAACATTGAAAAAGAACAAAGTTGCTATAATGGATGAACTTGACTTAAAGACTTTACTATAAGGCTACCATAATCAAGACAGTGTGGTATCAGCATAAGGATGGATCAATGAGACAACATACAGAATCCAAAAATACACCTATACGTTTATGCCTAATTAATTTTCAACAAAAGTGTCAAGGAAATTCAATGAGGGGAGGAAAGGTGTTTTCAATAAATGGTGTGGAAGCAAGTGGATACCATAAACACACACACACACACAAAAGAACTTATTAGACCCTTACCGTACATTATACGCAAAAAGTACTTCGATATGAATCATACATCTAAATGTAAGAGTTGTACTTACTAAACTTCCAGAAGAAAATGTGAAAGAAAATCTTTGTGACCTCGAGTCAGGCAAAGATTTCTTGGCTATGACACCAACACTAAACCACAATCTATAAAAAAATATATATATATTGAATGAACTGATAAATTGGACTTATTGAAAAGACACCATTAAGAAAACAAAAGATGAGCCTTAGATTGGAGGAAAATATTTGCAAATCATATATCTGATAAAAAGGTTTATATCCATAATATAGTAAGAGCTCTTATAGCTCCGTAATAAAAGACAAACAACACAATTGTACAATGGACAAAGGAGTTTAACCAATACTTCACGAAAGAAGACATACGAATAGCTAATAAGTACATAAAAAGTTACTCAACATTATTAGTAATCGGGGTAATGCAAGTTAAAACCATATAAGATGCCACACACATCCAATAGAACGGCTATATTGAAAAAAGACTAAAAAAACCAGACGTTGTTGTGCATATAGAGAAACTGAAACCCTTATCCATTGTAGGTGAGACTTTAAAACGGGGCAGTCACTTCGGAAAAGTTCAGCAGGTTCATAAAAACTTAAACATACACTTACTGTGACAAAGTCTACTTCTAGTTATCTATCCAAGAAAAATTAAAACATATGTCCACACAAAGACTTGCATGTGGATTTGTATAGCAGCATCCTTCATGATAGCTCCAAATTGGAAACAGTTCAAATGTCTATCAACTGGTGAATGAATAAACAAAGTGTGCCATATCCATACCATGAAAATTTACTTCCAAATAAAAAAGAACCAACTACTGATACATGCACCAACAGGGATGACCTTGAAAACATTCTCCAGAGGAAAAAAAAGGAAGACACAAAAGATTACTTTTGTTTGATTCTATTTATATGAAATTTCTACAAGAAGTAAAACTATAGAGACAGAAAACTGATCAGCGGCCGCCTTGGGCTGGGGGTGGGAGCAGGGACTGACTCCAAATAGGCATCACCAAACTTTCTGTCATAACTAAAGCACTCTAAAACTGAATTGTGACGATGGCTGCACAAATGTATACATTTAGTAAAAACCTTCAAACTATACACTCATGGTGGGTGCATGCTGTATTGTATCTAAATTACACCTACAATAAACCAGTTAAAAGTGAAAAAAAAACTTTCTAAAGAAAGAAAGATGGCAAGAATTCTCCATAACTTACTCTCTTCTAAGAAGTCCTACTAGTTGAACTTTTGACAAGATGTAAGCAAAGAATTAAATATGGCCAATTAGGAGGGAAAGGCAAAGATAAATTAATTTTCATACTTTTATGAGAAAAAATTCTTAAAGGACCTGGGCTGAAAAAAGAAAAAGCACTGAAACATTTAGATAAGGGTTGAAAAGCCATAATGAGTCCCAAAGACAAAGAAAGACTAGTGGGGCTTAGGAGTCATCCCTAATCGTCCCTTCCCTTGCATAACTCAGAGGCTCTGCCACTAACCACACAGCTGCACGCTCTTGGGCAAACTACTTAGCCTTAGTATGATTCAGTTTCCTTTTCCATAAAACAGGGACAGTAAAAATATTCTTAGACAAGAGGATTAACGAGTTAGTACATGTACGAATTGCTTAGGACAATGCCTGCCACATACTGCCTGACACATTTTAGCTATTATTACTGTAGACCTGTCAGAGAGATGGTGACAACAACTACCATTTATTACGTAATACTAAGTGCCAGGCAATATGTTAACAGCTTACATCTTGTTTAATATGACCTCCCTATAAGCTAGACACTGTTTTAATCTCTATGAGAAAAGGGGAAAGTAGCATTAGGGAACAGGATTCCAAGAGGTGGAGTAAATTGCCCATAGTCACAGAATCACTAAATGGCAGAGGAGGGATCTGATCTGACGCTTTTAATCATCACCCAAGGCAGTCCTCTCTCTTGTCCACGTCATGGAGGTGCTTATTGCATTGATGTATTATCAGCATTGGCAGATCGCAAGTTTACATTTTAAAAAATTTAGTAATAATAACAATATTTGTATAGCAATTTATTATAGTATAGAAAAACTTGCCTGTATCTTTGGAATTGCATTTTAAAGAAAGGGTAACTGTTGGCTGAAGAGGTTAAATGATTTACCAAAGGTCACCAAGTTGTTGCTGATAGAATCAGAATTCAAACCCAAACCTTTCAACTTGATCAGTGTTCTTTCCATGTCTCTCTCTAGGTGAATATAGAGGCATTTGAAACCTAAATGGTTACCTGATAATTTTGTTCTTCATAAGATATCTTATTCTTGTTTTTATCATTATCATCTCTCATCAAGAAACAGGTAGATGTAATTATTCCTATTTACAGGCGGGTCAGAAAGAGGAAAGAGCAATAGTATCAGTAGAAAGAAGTCAGATTTTAAATCCAGTCAGATCTGGGCCATCAGTTTCTAGCCTCGTTATCACAAGTTATCTTACTCTTCTGAGCTTCAGGTCCCACTTCTACAAAATGGGGATAACAATACATCCTTTCCTGGACTGTTGTGATGATCAAGCGAAGTAATGAATAAAGCATTTATAAGAGCAGCTGGCACATGGTAGATGCTTAAAGATGTCAACTAGCTTTCGTGCTCCTTCAGAGACTAACAGAAGTCAGGCACAAAACGTCACCATCTACCTTGAACCTGGACCCTCCCCTCCCCTCTACTACACCCATGGCCCACATTCCTGCTCACACTCTTCGGTATCTGGTGCTGTAGAGAAGTATTAGCAGAAAATTATAGAATCAGAATATAAAAAACACTTAAATGAATAGAGTTTATATGACATGATCAGTTTGATAACCTTTATCATAAAGAAATCGGAAGACACTGACATTTGGTGAAGTGATTTATGTGAAAGTATAAGAAATCCTTAAATGCTCTAGATATGAATATTCTGGCTTCAGTGCAACCTGACAAAAGTCCTAAAATATCTAACGAAGGAATTATACTCACAATTAACTTGTTTCTAGAAGTTAATTACGTTAAAACTGGTTGCACAAACAAAAACCAGTCAATATGAGTTGAAAACTAAAACTAAGATAAAATAAAAATAGCTCAGATAAGTTTTTACTTAGAAAGTAATTGGCTTAAATAGTAGTTCTGTACATAATTTTCTCTTTGTTAAAGTTTGCTCAAAGGAATAAAAAGACGTCTGCCTGTGTGTTGGTCTGTTCGTCTGTCCATCTATCTATTTATTTCTAACTAGGGTATTCACTATTTAAGTACCTAGCATTACTCTCCCACTGTAAACTCATGAAAGAGTGACATATACCTACAGTATGCATTTCAGGTAGTATGCTTATAATGAATAAAGATTAAAGGAGCACAAAACAAAAGAAGTGGCAATGCCAACACTGACCTTTCTTTACGTCATTCTAAGGTTTCTTTTCTTGGAGTCTGTGGACCCCCTAAAATTGCATCCAAAATTGTATGTATATTTTTCAGGGGGAAGTGACTATAGTTTTCTTCTGATTCTTAAAGTCTTCTGTGACCCAAATAAGATTAGGAAACATTTTTGTGAATGCTTTTGGTTCAATTAAAAAATATTAGGAAAAATGAATAAGAGATCATCTTTGACTTAGATATCTGTGTATTAGACGTTTTAAAAAAATTTTTCAAACAGAGAAGGTAAGTTTCATCTGACTAATCTGAGTGAAATCATCATCTTTAAAGTGGTAGATTTAGACTCTATTAGCTGAGTCATATGATATTGCTGTTTTGTTTTTTGCAAATAAAAAATGGTCAGGTATCATCAATTTATAAAGTTTAACCTAATAGCAAATCAGTAACATAAAATGGCTCCCACTGTCAATTATTATATGAATTGGGAGATGATGAAAACTGGTGTTATTCCTACTGTCTCTTAGCCCACAGTCATATATTCTGTACGGTAATACTGGGGCTAGAAGTCCAAAAAGTACATTTGATTCCTTTGGCAGTTGGCTTCCTGTGAGGTCCTGAGAAAGGAGGCATAGACAGGAGATCAGAAGGTGGGAGTACGGAGAAGCTCCTGTGTTTCGGGAAGTGGTTATGTCCTGCTTCAGAGGTAGCACCGCTTGGTCTGTGTTCCTGGGTTCAGTAACACAACCTCTTCCTTTTGTTCCTTAGCCCTAGCGGCAGTAACTGCTTTTAGTAGTTACTACTCTCTGGTTACCTCATCTCCCAATCTTTGCTCTTCCAGTCTTCCAACATCTGTGTAATGAATTCCCTATATTAAACACCCTCTGGTAGAAATACTTAGCACAGCTTTTCTTCCTAACAGGACGCTGATCAAAAAAATCAAACTCACCACTATCCATATTCTACTCCTTAATGAGATCACATTTACACAGACCACATTCTCTTAGGATAAAGTAATAAAATTGGAAATAAATGGTAAAAAGATAGGTTTAGAAAAACCTCAATCCTATTTGCTTGGAAACTGAATATAATAAGAATATGCATATATGCCTACAAATGAATAGCTGTGATCTTTTTCAAAGTAGAACACATAAAGTTTCTGACCTTTAGAGAGCAGTTTAAACCTACCTGTTTGAAGAAACTGTTTTCAAATAGTAGCCAAAATCTATATGCTAACATAATTCACATATTAATTATAAGCAATATTTATAATCAAAGATAGCTTTTCAATTCAAGGCCTCTCCTTGAGAAAAATTTAGCAATTAGTTTTCTAAATTACTCCCTCTCTTTGAAAGTAATAAAACTACTTTTTTTTTTTGCCCTGCGGAGGACTATTTGCCCTGAGCTAACACCTGTGCCAATCTTCCTCTGAGTTTTAATATATGGGTGGCCAGCACAGCATGGCTGCTAACAGAGCAGTGTAGATCCGCACCCAGGAACTGAACCTGGGCCGCTGAAGCGGAGCACACTGAACTTAACCACTGAGCCACCAGGTCTGGCCCTAAAACTACTCTTAATAAGCGAGAAAAAAAAAAAATCCAGATGGCTTATTTAGTTTAAATTTGGTACAATTTAACTTTTTTAAAGTGAAAAACGTAGTATGTATGAGACAAGGAAAGGAAGAAGTACCTGGATAAAATGACAAATGATTTGCTAAAGCTTTGCAAATTTCTGGAAGTTCTGAGAGAACAGAATTTAAAAATGGTAAAAAAATAAATAACTGTTAAACATCTGTGGTAACAATTGATCAAGTATATGGGAAAAGTATTTCTGAAACTCAGAAAGACAAGTGGCTGGCAAACAGGCCCAAAAAAAGGAGGGGGGCCAGCCAGATGGAGGTGACACCAAAGAATTTAGTGTCATCCATTACATTTCTAAACCTGGTATGAATCCAGGCTTGGCTTCAAGCAAAAATGAAATGAATCATCACTGTTAACTAAAAATTAAACAAATGCTGTGTTAAGTAAGTTTTTTATCCTGTATCACTATGCTTGCATTCCACAGCAAATATTTTGGAATAAGCACAAAGCCCTACATAAGACCAAAGATATTGCTTTAAAAATTAAAAGTAAGCTAACTAGATAATATTGTGACACTATTTAAAAGGAACCATATTAAATTTCACAGAATTTTTACACATCTATTATTAAAATCATTTCATGATATTGCTGGTTAAAGTGAAGGTATTTACTATCTATGGTACTGTTAACACAATTCTTATATGAGTTTTTCTGTTTCTATGGTAACATGAATTATAAGGTTCAATGAAGCCAGATTCAGTAATGTGTATTTTTCTGTTATTCAAGGTGAAAAGGAAATGAAACATTTCTAACATTCATAAACTGCAGCAAATGTCTGAATTCCATTTAGAGATAAGACGATAATTACTAAAGTAATTAGAATTCTTCCTGGATGGAATTATTTTGCACAAGGTGGAAATTTACATTTGGGAGTGAAAGCAGGGGCCAGAGTATATTCAGCATCAGTAATTAATTACAACCAAAACCAATAAGCTATTCTGATACCTTGGAACAGACTATACCTTCTTCTGTCTGCATCTGACTACAATATGAAAGAAAACTGGTCCCCGCCCCCATCCTTAAGTCAGAAAGATAAAGTGGGTGAAATCATTTTATTCAAGAGAAAATCCAATTACAGAAATAATCAACTTTTCCCTCTTGCTTTATTTTTTTCATATTTGAAAGGGCATTCACGTTAGCAGAACCAATTAAACGAATATCAGGACAGGGCAAAAACTACAAAGTTGGGCAAATTTCTTAAATCTTTTAAAACTAAACTTTGAAAAAAAAGCATTGAAATTTCAGAGTCTCAGACCTAGATCATAGCATTCTTTACCAGGAAAGCATAATTGGAAGGTGACTAAACATCAGGTCTCAGGAAAAATAATTTATAAAATTATACAGTCATAATGCAGTTGCCTCTAATATCTAGTCTACTATAAATAAGAAATTATGCAAAATTTTATTTTTAATGGAGTGTTGTCATCATCAAGAAATGGTACTCAAAGATATTCCATTTTAAGACTTATGTCATCCTAAAATGCAATTTTATAGAATCATCGTAAATAATATTGAAAAAAATAGAACATCAAAAGCCACCAAATCAAAACACGGGAGTATTATTCACAATTACTTTATTATTAGTTGAACTCATGTTTTGTTTAAATTTAGTTTGCCCTAAAAATCAGATCAAGGGTTGGCAAACTAAGGCTTATGGGCTAAATTCCGCCACCGTCGTTTTTTGGAAACATTTTATTGCAACACAGCCACACCCATGCATTTTACACACCAAATACGGCTGCTTGGACCACAAGAACAGAGTAATTGTGACAGCTGCAACAGAGACTGTATGATCCACAAAGTCAAAAATATTGATTATCTGCAGATATTCTAAACAATCAGGCCCGTGACTCTGAGTTTTGGTAAAGACTCTCAGGGACACTGCAGGCTGAGTTTGATGGGACAGTGGGCATAGGATGCTCTCCAAAACGTAGCCCTAATCAACTGTCCCATTATCACGGAATTCTCATTGATACAATTCAAATTAGAACGCTTCCTCCCTGAGCAATCCTGGTCCACAGTCTACTGGCACCTGTCTATACTAATCATCCCTGTGGCCCACCTCTTTGCAAAATTTTTCCTGATTTTCTCTCAGCATCTCAAGTCATTCACAGCCTTTCCTTTAGGCCTCTTTGATGGCCAAATTAAGATCTGCCTGGCACCTTTCACATTTGTTTCTTGTCTTATGCCTCCTAGTAAACCCATAAGCACCTGGTGGACAAGGATGGAGTCATATTCCTATCCCATACTCCACAGCAGTGAGGCAGTAGCCTCACAAATAGTTGAGGCTCAATAAAGGGGCCCATTGAATTAAAGGTGACGGGCAAGGGAGAACTGGGAAAAAAGGGGAGACGGATAAATGAACTCAATAAAGCAATAGGCTTTATTCACATCTACTAACGAGGAATCCTTGTTTTGACTCCAATGAGGGTATCATTTCTCAAATGAGTACATTAAAAGAGATGTAACAGTTTCTAACAGTTGTTTTACCTTAAATTCCTATTTCTGGAAATAATTAAAATACTGGCACTGGGTCAAAGCTGATTTTAAATGACCAGAGTTTACTTGCAACTTTCAGTTTAAAATTTGGGGGAATACAGTTCAAGCTGGAATTCTTGAAGCTGAAGCAAGATTTATGAGACGTGGAAGAGTTTTCATCCTAATTCTACATTATAGTAGCTGTCTTCTATTTTAGAAGGTAGTAAGTCCCATTATTCAAAAATTGTTTATTAACTGGATATGTTCTCAGCAAAGTTCTCGATAGTCAACATCCATGAGGGCTGCTGTGGCAGAGAGGCAGCAAGTGTCCAAGAGTCCTTTCCATACAAAAATTACACGAAATGTGTCTATTCACTAGACACTGTAGTTTTTACGTGAAGGGCCTGTCACTGTTTACGACACCGCCTGTTGGGTCCCCATTTGGCCCAGATCTCTACCTCCAAAAGGGCTATTCCCTTCTGTCTCATGCCACAACTGGCTGTCTGTCAGCTGCAGGGGTTTCCCAGCCCTCCACAGCCAAGCAGCACTGCCTAAGACATGCTTTACGATCCTTAAAACACTCCGAGGCTCTTCCTGATTGTGAGTAACCCAGTTCAGTTCTTGCCACAACAGCTCTCTGGGGGCAGCCTCCTTCTCACACCTGATGCAGCGGTGCTGGGATGCTGAGCATCGCTCTGATGCTGCTGGTAGCTAATCCTAAACCAAGAAACATTTCAAAACCCAAGAACAAAGCCACTGTGTTAGTGAACATCAGGGCGCTACAACAATCCCCAAAGTCATCATTTGGCGAAGAAAACAGACATGAACTAGTCACACAGGAACTAGCTCAATATCAGGTTGATACTGTGGCATTTTCTGACACCAGCCTCTCTGAACTTTACTGAGCACTTACTCTGTGCCAGGAACCCTTTTAAGTGCTTTTCATAAATTAACTCATTGAATCCTCCAAGCAGTTAATAAGATAGGCAATATTTTTCCCATTTTACAAATGTGGAAATGGAAGCACAGAGAGATTAAGTAACTTGCCTAAGGTCACACAGTAATAAACGGCATAATCTGGATCTGAATCCTAACCGTCTGTTTTTGAGTCTGTGATCTTAAATGACAAACTGCCTCCCACTGATGGAGGGCAGGGAATACTGAATAGTGCCAGATACATTTATTCCAAAAGGCCTCCTTTCGCAGAAACAAGAACTATCAGTGTCATTGTGGAGTGACTTCTTTGAGACTCTCATCTAGAAGCATGAGTGCCCTCTGATGACTCCACAACTACTAACTAACAAAAATACCCATTTGACATTATCTTCTCAGTCATTCCTCAGCTATTCGATTATTACTCTCATGTTAAAAAGCAAGGACACTGAGGATTAGCTGACTTGTCGGTGGTCACAGACTGGTTAAGAGTAGAGAAGGCCTGGATTAGGGTTTCTGACTCCAAGTGCTTTATTCATGTACTTATGCTTTTAGCCAGAAAAGAAACTCAGAAAAAAATCCTCACCGATATCATATCTGTGCCAGTAGCCAACGAAAAGATATTCATGAAAGCTCAGATTTTATCACACACATTTTCAGTGGTGCCAAAATGAAAGACAGAGAGAGAGAGAGAGGACCCCACGAGACTAGAAACATTAATAGACACAAATAGCCCTCGGCTCAGAGAGGCAGTCAGAAAACAAAAAATCTTGTTAATTTTTAACACTTCACATCATGTCTCAAACAATGAGAGGTCTAGAAGGCAGCCCTGATTCCATCATTTTTGGCAAGAGAACCTGAGGAATATTTAGATAACTACACTGGTGCTTGATACCAGATCCTAGACAGCTCTTAGCCTGACACAAAACCCAAAGCGTCTCTGTCTTTTATACAAGTCAGACCTAACTAATGGCTGTCAAGTCCCACCAAGGGTCCCATGCTGATATTCCTTTTCTACGTTACTTCACAGACATGGGAATAACCCTCTGAGAAGGAAGGGGTGACATGTTTACTTTGCAGAGGTTCAGAGAGGGAAGTATCTGCATTGAGGAATCAGGATTGGAACACTAACTACTGCCTCTTAAACCCACTCAACTGAGTAATTCTCAGGAACGACAGCCTGTGCAAAAGGTTTCTGTGCTATGATCTTAGAGAGGCCAGTAAAGGAGAAAATTTTTGTCTATGACCATCAATGTTAAAAAGCAAGTGTGTAAGCGTGTCATGCCGTCTATCAGACAGGAATTGAGTGGTAAGGTCTACTAGATGAAAACCTGATTTCAGGACAATTTGATTCAATTCAATCACCGATAACTGAACACCTACAACTAAGAGGCCAGGAAAACACAACCAGAGAACACTACAGGGTTGCGCAGCATTTCCAGTCACCAGTGGAGGTAAACAGTGATGTGACTGACAGTGCCAGGCTTGTACAATCCAGGGAGAGGGTGGCATAGGAGGGGTGGTGGAATGGATGGGATCATGAGCCTCAGAGAAGCTGAAATTAGGAATAACACAGGGGGAGAGAGAAAAGACACAGAAGACAACTGCAGAGGTTTGTGGGCATGACAAGGTATACAGAGCCCTGGACTGCCACCTCCTAGTGCAGAATCTGCCGAAAATTAACTGAAACAAAGTGTGACATCACTAGAATTTTTATTCCACTTCAATCTATGCATGTAGCTCCAATTACAGCAAACACTTCTTTCAGAAACAGCGTTAACAAATCAATTTCTGATGAAAAAAGTAAATGAAGAAACCCCAGGTGGTAAAACACAACTAATGACTATCTCATCATAGCTAAAAGTCCAAGACACAGCACATGTAGTCAGTGACAACAGGGCTTCCTGCACAAAGCCATCTCCTTCTAAAGACAAAGTCACAGTCTCCAGGTAGCCTTGAATAAACATTGTTTTTAATTGTATGATGATACTTTCATAAAATGTAAACATAAACAACCTGAATGGAATGGAAAATCACAAGAAAATGGCACTGAGATAGCAAAATGCAAAGGCATGTATTGCCACTAAAATAGGGCCGATGGACCGAAGAATCTTCAGAAGCATCAAAGCGCAGAGACAAATGAGGAAAACACGTAGACAGGACATATTCTTAAGTGAGTCCAAAATGCTTTATGAAAGGAGGAAAGAGCAGTCTTGGAAATACTTCTGGGAGTATTGCCTGGGAAGTCCCCAAGGACAGTGAAAACAGAATAAAGAAAGAACCACCATCACATATATTTTTTCAGGTACTGAAAGAACCTTAAATGCTCATGTAGTTCACCCCTCTACTGTAATCATTTTTTTAAAAATGTGGGCGGAAGAGTCTCATTGGGCTTTGATGACTTGCCAAGCAAAATTCAATTCAAACAACACAATCAATTAAAGTGACAATAAATTTAATCAATATTTAATTTAACCAATATCATAGAAGGACGACCTTCTATGTCCTACCCCTGTGCTATATAAAGATAGTAAGATGCTATTCCTGCCTTCAAAGATCTCAGTCAGAGTAAGTCAGGTATATACCAGTAGAAGTAGTAATAAGCAGGGGCTGGTCCCGTGGCATAGAGGTTAAGTTCGTGTGCTCCACTTCGGTGTCCCAGGGTTCACAGGTTTGGATCCCAAGAGCAGACCTATGCACTGCTCATCATACCATGCTGTGGTGGCATCCTACAAACAAATTTTTTTTTTAAGATTTTATTTTTTCTTTTTCTGCCCAAAGCCCCCTGGTACATAGTTGTATATTTTAGTTGTGGGTCCTTCTAGTTGAGGCATGTGGAATGCCACCTCAAGGTGGCCTGACGAGCAGTGCCATGTCCACACCCAGGATCCAAACTGGTAAAACCCTGGGCCACTGAAGCAGAGCATGCGAACTTAACCACTACGCCACGGGGCCAGCCCCACAAACAAAATTTTTGAGGAAGACTACCATAGATGTTAGCTCAGGGCTAATCTTCCTCACACACACACACAAAAGAAGTAGTAATATAGTTATGGAAAACATTTACACTGCATTTTGTGCCAGGCACTGTTCTAAATACTTTCCACATATTAACTCATTTAATCCTCCCAGTACTCCTATAAGGTAGATACTATGATCATCTCTATTTTACAGATGAGGAAATTGAAGCTCAGAAAGGTTAAATGAATTCCCCTAAGTTGTGAAGTTAGTAAATTTCAGAACTAAGATTTGAACCCAAGCATCTTGGTTTCAAATTCTAAGCTGTTCACTCAATGCTATACTATCTCCCGATAAATAAGTATAATTCCAGGCACAATGAATAAATGCTACACGAACATTGTAAATAAATCCTACAGTAACGCATTGTGGACGGGAGAGAGATGCAAGAAGACTTCATGGAAGTGGCCCAGAGGACACTGACGGTATAGGGCAGCACTGTCTAATAGAAATATAAGATGAGTGATATAGGTAATTTTGAGTTTTCTAGTAGTCACATCAAAAAAAGAAGTAGGTGAAATTAATATCTTCCTTAACCCATATACACAAAATATTAGCATTTCAACATGCAATCAATATAAACACTAATGAGATAATGTCACATTCTTTTTTTCCTACCAAGTCTTTGAAAGTTGGTATATATTTTACACTTATAGCACATCTCAGTTTGGATTTGCTACATTCCACGTGCTCAACAGACACATGCGGCTCCTGCATGGGATAACAGAGACACAGAGAGAGGGTGAATAAATACTTTCACCAGAAGGAAAAGCTAGAGCAAAGGCATTCAGATAAAAAAGAAACAAACAACAAACACCATAGGATAGGGTATGCATGAATGGGAGTGTTGGAACTTCCAGCTAAAAAGGGAGGTTAGGTCCAGCATGTAGAAGTTTGGCAAAAAAGGAACTACCAAAGGCTTTTGTGAGGAGCAACGCCTTTAAAACTATGCACCAGTAAGACGATTCTAGCAATACCGTAAGAATGACTCAAACAAGAGAGAGACGAGAAAGCACAAGATAATGATGGCCTCAACCAGCATAGTGAGAGTGGGGATGGAAAGAGGGAAGGGGTGTAAGAAACTGTATAATCATCAGAATTGTGACTGACCTGGTGACAGACTTGGATGGAGGTAGGTGTTGGTGGAAGGAGTGGAGACAGTGAAAACAGGGAGTTAATATGACTCTATGGTAGTAAGTCTGGAAGTGACTGGAAGGAGAATAAGGCCCTTAATCCAACATCTACCAGAGTACACTTCTGTTTGGTGTATAAGGGACGAACTGCAAGTGCAGTGAGGCGAGAGGGGCAGGGGCCAGGTTACATCTGTTTTTTTTTCTTTTGAAGATTGGCACCTGAGCTAACAACTTGCCAATCTTTTTTTTTTTTTTTTGGCTTTTTTTCCTCCCCAAATCCCCCCAGTAGACAGTTGTATACTTTTAGTTGTGGGTCCTTCTAGTTGTGGCATGTCAGACGCCACCTCAACATGGCCTGATGAGCGGTGCCATGCCTGCACCCAGGATCTGAACCAGCGAAACCCTGGGTCGCTGAAGCGGAACTCGTGAACTTAACCACTCGGCCACGGGGCCGGCCCCTACATCTGGGTTTTATCTCCCCAGTGCTTGATGCATAGTCAGGCTGTAAAAAAGTGTTTGTTAGTAGAGGAGCAAGAGTAGGGGTGAATGGTGGTAGTGGTGATGGAGTAGGGTGGGTAGGAGATAAATTTAAAGTTAAAAGAGAAGCAAGAAGACCAAGTTATAAGAAATGCTGGGGAAGAAGATGCTGCAGGCTCAAAATGGATTAAGACTTGAACACTTCGACTTTAAATTTTACCTGCAAGTTAAAAACATTAAAGGGATAAAAATTGTGCAAAAGGAAAAAAAAAGAGAGAAAAAAACACCTTCACCAGAAAGCAAATTGCATTCTAGGTGACTATTCCTTCGTTTAAAGCTAAAACAATGTATTATCCATGTAATTTATGGTACTAAAATCAATTTTGCTGGTGAACATGAAACAATGAGGAAATAGATCTTTGTACATTGACTATAATAATGTGATGTTTACAAGTCTGCAGGCTACTGGGCATAAAAACTATAACCCATAGATACATTAAACAATAAATCCCTATTCATCAAAAATTTAAAATGCTACAAAAACCTTAAATTATGCAATGGGCAAACCGAATATTATACGTAAATACTGTCTGTTATGTGTTTAAGTATTTTAAAGCAAAAAAATCTGAAATACAAAGAAAAATATGATTTTCAGAGTAACAGTGAAAAATCTAAGATAGAAAAGTAACTTGATACAGAACCTGTATTTTATTTAATTGAAAATTTAGTTTAAAGGAGTTACATGATTTTAAGCCTGAGTTTTTTATTCAAACCTTCTGTTTCGATTACTTCTTACAAATTTAAATCTGCTGATGGTGTGCATATTTCCAATAAATACAACAGCATGAGATTCCATACTAGCAGGACACCTGCTAACATCTTTTATTCATGTACGTGTTCCCAGTGCAAAGCAATTACATTATTTCAAATATTTTAAAATGTTTTCTATTACTGCCTAACATAACTGCAGGTTACCTCACAAATGATCGCTTTCCTTTTGCACTCCCTCTGTCTAAATCTCTGAGAAAAAGACTTATTTGTGGTGGTGTTTTTAGAAGTCAATAATAGCTCACAAGGAATGTCAGTCTGGTTTACTTGCATCTGATTGTTGATGTGAGAATATAGCTTCCTATCAAATGCAAGAAAAAGGCATGCATATATAGATTTTGTTTTTTATTCTTGATCCAGCTCTTGGGAAGTGGTTCCCAGTGTTACAAATTCTGGAGAAGGAAATAAGTGTTAAAAGCTAGTTATTACAGCTCTGAAATCTTGCAATAGTCACTGGTCTCCCATCAACAGCTCATCATGACATGGGCCCTGCAGTCTTGTCAGCTTCTCATCTGCAGGTGTGGGCATAAAGGTACACAGGGGGCACGATGCTTGAAAGAGGGAGGGGTGCAAGGAATTAGGGAAGGAGCAATGCATGTTTGTTTCATAGTTTTCTATCTTTGTTGAAATGATAATCATTTAGGTATAACTCACAATTAAAAATGGTAAATCTGAAAGGCAATGAATTTCTGAATATTAATTTTAGGTCGCCATATTATGGATATATTATGTCATTTATTCTTAGTACAAGTATTTAGAGGGAAAAAGGCTAGCTTTGAAGATTAATAAAAAAATCTTATTTTAGGCATTGAAATAATGACCCCAAAGTATAACAATATTTTTTAATATATCTGAAACTATTCACTGACATACGCCAAAAGTGAATGAAGATTTTTCGTGAAGCTGTTCAATCAATTTAAATCCATTATTTGTATGACTTATAAAGTATTAATTGTAGCTAGTATCTAATTGTTAATAGCCTACTATTTACTCTATCTCTTTCTCATCTAACTTTCTCAATGATGGTGACTACTTAGCAAAAAACTATTTTAATTTCAACTTGACTGAGAGACATTCATCTAAAAGAGAACAGCTTCACACAAAGCTTTATCATCGGGCACAGGACTTCAGACCATTATTGTTTTATGACTAAAAAATGAGTGACTTAAGACAAAAAGCTCAACATCCTTAAACTTCATTTCTATTCATTCTCTAATAAATACCATCTGTTGTGTACTTTAGGGATATAATACCCGTCAAAAACTCCATCGTATTATGAGAACCAGCAGCAAGTTGATCTGAAATGCATATTTGAACAGATGTGTTTAAATTATATCTCCGTCTATCCACATGCATAAATTCAGAGCAAGCGTGTGTTGATTTAAAATGCATAAAAAAAGGGATTTGGAGATGCATCAAAAGTGAACAGCATCTCAACGGATCAAGGCTCACATTACGAAAGGTCATTACTAAAAATAAAGTTTGCATTTATTAAGGGTTGCACCAGGGGGCTGTTCATGGGAACTGACTTAATGTTTGCTGCACAAAATCAGCCACTGAAACTACACTAATTTTTTACAACTGCTCCATGTAAAATACTAAAACTGTCATGCATGGATAGAAAAAAATGGAATAGTAGACATCAAAACAGAGAAAATTATATGGCATGTCTATTGACTGACATTGGTTCATATGGCTCCGTCCCCCATGTTTCATCCATACTTTGCATTTTTCTCAGAAAAATATCTGATTTCTGTAGGCATAATACTGTTCTGATTCCATTTTTTACAGATATGATTCCAAAAGTTAAAATTAATTAAATCCTTTTGGAATTACGAAGTTCATCAGTGTTTAGCAAGAAATTAAGCATACAAAAATACAAGTATTAAAGTACAGACCTTAAATGTTCTCTGTATTCCTTCCTTCCACAAGGTGCTAATTTCTATGCTGGTTTTTCACTGTCAATACAAACCTTACTGGTGAGCTGCTGAAAGAGCGATGGCTTGCCCATTTCCCATTAGGTTAACAGGATAAAAAGAAGAAAACTAATTGCTGAGTGAAATTCCTAGTTATCAACATCATCAACAAACTAATTAATTTACACTATTTACATCATAGCTATATAAGCAGCTTCTGTAGACTCGGCTCTCAAAGACGGAGCTGAATGTGAGAATAAATATACATATAATATTCACCCGTGAAAATTCATTCTTAGGGCTATCACCTAAATCAGTGCTGGATATACTGGACAATTAATATTTTCTTTATTCACAGATGAGGGAAGTAAGGATTAAATGTAAAACTGATTGAGGAAAAGCTTTATATACTGCCCATCTTTCAAATAAACCATTAAGGTTCTGTGATATGTGATATGTTAGGGTAATTTAAGAAAAAAAGGAATGACCTTTTCAAAAGGAATTTCAGATTTGTACAAAAAGGAGATCTCTGAAATGCGAGAGGAAAACTAGCTGTTTCAGAGTAGAGCTAGTCTCTTAAAGGTGTAGATACACAGTTCTTCTAGCTGATAGATTCAAAACATTCTCCAAAGCTTGAATTAACTAAACCAAGCGATAGCAATGAAAGTAAGCATGGCTAGCAAGAAGTGTAATAATACCACTGTGAAAAATTTTTTTTTATTAAAATTCTAAGTATCTTCTAGGTTGTAATATGTGCTAATTAGACTGTCCCCTCCCCCATGCCCCCCAGCAAGATATTCCTGCCCCCACTGCCCTTCAGTGTACCCTAGAAGGCCCACTCACGAAGGCTCCCCATCTCACGCATTACAGCCCAGACCCACAGAACCTCCATTCCCTTCTTCGAGGCCCCGTGCTCTTTAGCCTGTAGGCCTCCACACATACAACATTCTCCTTATTGCTCCTCGGAATCTGTTTGGCAGAGCTAACTCCCACTTACTATTCAGACCTCTACTAAGAAGCATTCCCTCTAGGAAACCGTCCCTGCACAGGGGCTAGATTCAGTGCCTTTTCTGCGCTGCCAAACTCTGTATTTTCTAATATTCTATTATAATTGCTTGTTATGTCTAAGCTTTCCCCACTAGGACTGTGAAGTTCCTTGCGGATATCTGTCTTCCATGCTACTACATTCCTGGGGCCCAGCTCAGTGCTTGGCACAAAGTAGGTGCTTACTAAATATTGAGCCCATGGAAGACTCATTAGTTCCTTTTTCAAAGAGGAAAAATCAAATCTCATAAACAATTTTTATTGAGATATGATTGTCAACTTTTATGTGAAATAGGTGAAAGTAAATATTTCTGTGATAAATTTCACAAAATATTCTAAGATAAATGTAAATTACATGATTATCTTTCAAAGAAAGTGGCAAAGTAAGGCAGAATCACTGAAGAACCAACCAGTCTGAATGAGACTATCATCTAGAGCTGACCTTTCCAATTCAGTAGATGCTATCTACCTGTGGCTATTTAAATTAAAATGAATTAAAAGCAGTGACAATTAAAGATTCAGTTCCTCAGCTGCACTAGCCACCTTTCGAGTGTTGGATAGCCACATATGGCTACTTTCTACCAAATTTAATAGCACAGATATAGAACACTTTATCACTGCAGAAAGTTCTATTGGACAGTACTGCTCTAGAGAGTTGAGATTCTGTGAGCCACAGTACTTTAAAAAGACAAAGCCATAACTGTAGATTTGAACTCTCTTGCTTTATAAAATGGTGATGATACCTACTGATTATGTTGCTATGAGGGCTAAATGACATGATATTTTAAAAGACTGAGCTCAGCTGTCTAATGCATAAAGGGTGATCGAACAAGCTTCCTTCCCCTTCGTCTTGTAAAACAATGGTACTTTGCTCAAAGTACATCTTATTCCATGTTCCCAAGTTGTAAAATTGCTTATTTTTAATCAGTGCTAAAAACAATGGTTTTCAACCTTTTCTGCAAGAAAGGCTAAGAAGAAACAATTTGAGTGGCACTTCAGGACTGGGGGGCTCTAGGCCTCCCATCTCCTGACTTTTCAACTAAAATAACTTCAGATTTAACTGATACAGATTGGGTTTCTCTTGAGATTGCCCCCTCCCTGCAATAAAGGACTGTGAGGCCAAGCAAACAAACAAAAAAAGTCCCAAAAAACTAATGTCCTGAAAGATATGTCTCCAGTCTTTATGAATGTCAAGGAAGTAAGGCCCATCATAATCAAACTCCTCTGGTCTCGTCTCCTCCCACTATCTCCTTCTTCTCAATGTTCTACCCACACTGAGTTGAAGATACTAGGACCAACATCAGCAGTCAACTAGAAAGCAAAGCAAATGATTTTGAATGATTATCCTTGGCTTTGATGAATCAAGAGAGGTTACTGATATTCTAAGCTATTTTTGTTCATATGTGGGATCAATGCCAAAATTGAAGTGACTGAAAACTAGCCTCTCTGAGTAGTTTGCATGGAGCATCCACAGGCAAGAATATTTTCAAAGAGGTTGAGCAAATATTAATTCATTAAAATCTGAAGTGGAATTTATGATGTGTTGCAACTGATGGTGGCTAAAAATACATGTGAAACACTAAAAGTCTTGATAGACAAATTTACGAGCTTGGGAAAATGAAAGCCTATGATATTATTCATCAGCAAGTACTTTATGGAAATATCAGAATCTTATATGTTATTGAGTCAGTAGTTTCAACAGTGAATTTCATTCACTTTTGTGGACTTAACTTTCATCAGTTCTGTGAATTTTTGTCAGAAACAGCAGCCGACTATTTTGACTTGCCCTACCACACAGCACTTCAAAGGCTTAGCAGTGATAAAGTTATATTGTGATTTTTTTTTTGAGCTCAGGGTTGATATTGAAATTTTTCTCAATGAGAAGAACCACCTTCAACCACTATTATCAAACATTGAATGGGCTTGAAAATTAGCTTTTGTTATAGATTTGATAATGTTTCTTAATGATTCCAACCTAAAATTACATGGTAAATTTTGCTTTTATGCAAAACATACTGCACTAAAGTCATTTTTAACAATAACTAAATTGTTTAACTCAGAAGTAAAGTGCTTTTATACATTTACCATGCTGTCAAAAGTTAAAGTAATAAGCATGCTCTTCATTTCCACACAAACTTGCAGCAGATTTATTTTCTGAGTTCAAACTTTAGTACCAGCAGCATTTTTCAGATCTCAGTACAACTGAAAAGAAAGCGTCCATATTTAAAAATGCATTTAACCGTGTAGCTGAGAGGAGCTTCCATTGAACCTTCAATTGGAAGTGACTGATCTGATCAAAGACAAAATATTGAGAAAAGAATCTAACAGAATTCCACAAATGCCCTCCAAGTGATAAATATGTTCAATTAAAGCCATGATATACTGATATCATGAGTCGATACCAGTATTTGGCATTATGTTTGTGTGAAAAAACATTTTCAAAAAAGAAATAACATGAAATCTCATTACATATCAACATTAACAAATGAACAAAAGCGACTGATTTATATGACAGGGCACATTAACCTTTGAACCCCAATACATGAAATGTTGTCCAAGTAAAGTAATTCTATTCTTACTAGCAAATCAGTCTTTTAAACGTTGTACTATATTATTGTTATACTTTGAATTTCATCACTAAAAAATTTGTGGAAATTTATTTTCCTTAGAGATAGATAGATTATCGTTGATTTTGTTTCTCAGTCTACAAGTCTAAGATACTATTTGGCCTCTTACCAAAAAAGCTTGCTAATGCTTAGACTAGACGCTTCTCTAATGATCTTGAATAGTCTGAAATATATATAAAAGTAAAATTTTCCTTTCAAATATGAGTTATGCTCAGAACAAAATCTATAGTTGCCATATTAAATTTTTTTTTTGAGGACGAGTAGCCCTGAGCTAACATCTGCTGCCAATCCTCCTCTCTTTGCTGAGGAACATTGGCCCTGAGCCAACATCCGTGCCCATCTTCCTCCACTTTATATGTGGGATGCCTACCACAGCATGGCTTGCCAAGTGGTGCCATGTCCGCACGCAGGATCTGAACCGGCGAACCCTGGGCGGCCGAAACGGAATGTGCGAACTTAACTGCTGCACCACCGGGCCCTCCCATGTATTACACTTTTCAACCAGTAAAGAAAAGCACTGGAGTATAGGAGAGTCCCAGCAGGGTACCAGGATAGGTGTGGCTTGTCTCAGGGATTGCCTGTGCTTTATTCTGAATAATTCTGTAAAGAGAATTTCAGTGGATTTAAAACAGGCTCAGTCTCCAATCATGGGCCTCAGAATATTGCTTACTGAGAATTTAACTCTTGAGGCAATATTTAATGTTAATTAAATATTATATGTTCCCGTGATTATATGTTTCTGTGATTGCCTAAGATTGCTGTTGATAAAGAGAGAAAGGTGCTGAAATAAAATCCATACTGAATCTCAAGCACAAACATCAATATGCACAAACATTAACAGGATAAATGTTTCGATATGAAAAGTTTTTACTATGCTATTTCAATATTGTTTTATTTCGTTAAAATGAGCACCAGTGAAAGACTTTATGTCTTCATACATGATGTGTAGATAATCCACCATATTGTAAAATTCATAGATTACAAGGCTTAAAAAAGTAATTAAGGAGGCTGGCCCTGTGGCTGAGTGGTTAAGTTTGCATGCTCTAGGCTTCAGCAGCTCAGGGTTCACCAGTTCGGATCCTGGGCGCAGACCTATGCACTGCTCATCAAGCCATGCTGTGGCAGCATCCCACATAGAGGAACTAGAATGACTTACAACTAGGCTATACAACTGTGTACTGGGGCTTGAGGGAGAAAAAAGGTGAAAAGAAAGAGGAAGATTGGCAACAGATGTTAGCTGAGGGCCAATCTTCCTCATACGAACACACAAAAAGGTAATTGAGTTTACAACCCATAAATAAAATTCCTAAAATGATTTTTTGTACCCTTGTGCCTTTTGTTTAGATAGGGGAAATGTCATACACGAATTGTTCATATTTGACTTCTTTATACTTATCAAGTTGAACCAAACTTGGTTATTTTAAAAATAACAGAAATAATTTGCTGAGATTAGATTCTCCATTATCTGCATGGATGAAACACCAGTTGCACTAAACTAACCCTATGTTCACATGGACAAGTCTTTTACATGTTGAACTTGCAGGCAGTTTGTGTTGGCTTGATAACAACACAGATGTTTTCCTTAGTGATCTGGCTGGCTTTATCAGACTAGCCTTGGGATCAAGCTACATGTGTGCTTTAAAAAACTACTCACTTCTGGAAAATAAAACCTATCAGAGTAGCTCATCTACGAGCTGCTTTAATTGGCCACTTATCTGAAATTAAACAGGTGTAATTCCAAACATTGACTATTATTTTATAAATACCTCTTATAAAACATACTTAAAGTAAAGGATGTTAGAATCTCCAGAGATAAGGCAATGATGGCTCAAAGGTAAAGCTGGGGAACTTTTCACAGGAGTAAGAGTTGCAAAGCCAACTAGTGGTTACAGAAGGTAACACTGGCTCCTTAACTGAGAAGATGGGGACCATCTGGCAACACTAGCATTTTGTCTTCACCCACATATCTCAACGTAGTTTGCTTTAATTTTCTGTATCTTCCTTCCAGATTCTGAGGAACACGTTTGCTGTTTTCTTTATAACTGTTCTCTCATTCTTCTAGAACCCCTGATGAGTTTCTTGTCCTAAATGCTTGCTTCTTTCTCTAGCATTGTCATGCTCTTCCCTTTCAACTCAGGCTCACCTATACTTTAAGAAACAAATCAACCGAGCTTGTCTTGCCTAACTCCTCCAACTCCTTTCCCTAACTGGTTCCAAATACTTTCCCTTCTTCCTTTCCCTTCCAGACTTCTCCAAGAACAGTCTATTGATGCCTCTTCTGCTTTCTCACTGTTACCTTCCTGGTAAACCCTCTATAACCTGGCTCCTGTCCCAACACAGTGATGAAATTATGATCTCATCACTGGCAAATCCACAAATGTTATTTTCTGTCCTAATTCTACTTGACCTACTTACTGTATCTGACACTATTAATCATTCTTTCCTTAATTGTTCATTGACAAATGATGTGATGGAGTGAGCTTTAAGGATCACAGTTTGGTAGTGTATAAACCGCATTAGGATCGTAGAAAGAAGGCGCTGAGAAAGATGGGACTCACAGGAGCCTAAATGGTACAGATAATGTGTCCATATTATTTAACCTCCAAACAGACACTGTGGAATGAAAGTGAGGTGCTCTTAATAAATATGTTAGGACGATAAGCATAAACTGGGATGGTCCTCTGCAAACAAAGAAAAAGGTCACCATAAGTAATGGAGGAATAAAGGGCTAGATGACTTCATTCCTTTGGGAAACCTTGGGTCATCAGAGCATTTTCCAAAGAGTATTCAAAAGTCATGCAAATAATGCACTGAAAGAGATGGCCCTGAAATGGGTATAAAAGCACAGGAGATAAAGGGATTGTTTGATCTCTACAACATGGGGCTCACTTATGTACCAATTATTATGGAAACAATCAAGTTAAGTGAGTTCCACTCACCCCCAATCCTGACGTCTATTGTCCAAGATACCGCTTTCTACCCTACATCCCTGCCAAGCCCAGCCCTCATAATCCAAGTAAAGGACCAGAGTGTGGTAGGCAGAATTCTAACATGCTCTCAAAATTTCTAGTCCCTTATGTGCACATCCTTTCTTTTACTGAACCAAGCACTACACTAGGTGTTGCTGTGAAGGGATCTTGCAGATGTAATTAAGGTCCCAAGTCAGTTGACCTTAAGATAAGGAGGTTATCCTGATGAGCCTGACCTAATTAGGTGAGTCCTTTAATAAAACCAGAGAGCTTTTCACCCTTGCTGACAGAAGAGGAAGTCAGAGAAAAGTGCTCTGGCTTGTGTGGAAGAAAGCAAATATCTATGCTGTGAACTACCTGTGGGGGCCACATGGCAAGGAACCGTGGGTGGCCTCTAGGAGCGGAGATTGGTGCCCAACCAACAGCTAGCAAGAATACAGGGACCTCAGTCACACAACTGCATGGAAATGAATCCTATCAACAACCAGTAAGGTTGTAAGAGGACCCCAAGTCTCAGATGAGAACATAGCACTGGCCAACATCTGGATTTCAGCCTTGTGAGAGCCTGAGCACAGGACCCAGCCAAACTATGTCAGACTTCTGATCTACAGAAACTGTGAGATAATAAATTTGTGTTATTTTTTTTCCTTTTTTTTGAGGAAGAGTAGCCCTGAGCTAACATCTGCTGCCAGTCCTCCTCTTTTTGCTGAGGAACATTGGCCCTGAGCTAACATCTGTGCCCATCTTCCTCTACTTTATATGTGGGACACCTGCCACAGTATGGCTTGATAAGTGGTGCATAGGCCCATGCCTGGGATCTGAACCAGCGAACCCCTGGCCACTGAAGTGGAGCACGCGAACTTAACTACTGCACCACCGGGCCAGCCCCCTAAATTTGTGTTATTCTCAGCCATTAGGTTTGTGTTAATTTGTTACACAGCAATAGAAAATGAATACACAAAGAATGAAATGAGAAAACTACTAGACACCCACCAGTATCCCTATCAGCTTCAATGAAAAGAGAATGGGCCGAAAGAGTAATTAAATCAACTCTTCTCAATTAAGAACATCCCAAGAAAGAGGAACTGAGTGGCTGGTGTAGGCACCTACTTTTCAATGTATCCCCTTTATACTTTGTGAATTTTTTCCCATGTGTATGCATTCTCTATTACAAAATAAATAAAAATAAAATTCATCATGACATATCACCAGATTATTTCAGGAAAGCATCAAGAAGGGATTTTATGGAAAACAGATGCCTATACTTCACAAACCCTTGAAATTAGGGCAATTAACCCACATATCCTACCCTAATTATCCTAAAGGGCAACCCCTAGACAGAAGTTTTTGAGGAAATCTCCAAGGAAACAGTGCTTCTCCATGACCACCTCGATCAGGTCAACTCCCAACACTCTCTGCCTACTTTATTTTCATCTTCTCTCTCTTTTCTCTCTCCTTCATTCAAAGAGTGATCAACATTACATAAAAAAAAAGAGTTAGTGGCAACCAGTTAGATGCTGGATATAGGGAGCAAGAAGGAAAACAACATCAAGTTCAGTATTTCCAAATTTTAAGTTGTAGTAACTTTGAAAGTCTAAGTACGATGAAGAGGACTAATAGAGCCTTACAGTAGTGAGGCTGGCTTGGGGAAGGGAATATAATTTCTATCCTAAGCTGAATCTGAAATGTTGATGGGACATCCAGGTTAAAAAGTCTAGCAGGCACTTAGTAACTAGCTATGTGATCTTGAGCTTCTTTAAGCCTCTATGTTTTAGTGTATGAATTGAGGATATAATACCTAACTAGGTGAATGTTGGAAAGATAAACAAGATTTACATGTATGCAGTTGTAAGATACTACATGGCACAGAGCCAACTCTTAAATGGTAACTATTATTATTGCTGGAAATGGGGGAGGTGAGTTGAGTCAGAAAAAAGACCCACTAGGAAGTTCTTTCATTAGTTCAGAGAAGACATTTTATTGACACAGCCTCTGGCCTTCCCTTCAGGTGATTCCATTCTGCCCAGATCCACACTATCACACCAGCTCCTTTAAGATTCCCTGGTACCTGGGCCCACCTGCTTCTTCCTTGGATTTCCTGACTCCTCTCAAGTTCCTGTGTTGACTTCACCTGTTTTCTTCCTCTCTGGTCCTACTCTGGGCACGCTGGGCCTAGCAATCTCCACCCCAGACTCCTAAGCCAACGCCTTCGGCTGACTCTGCTCAGGCTCGTCCCCTACTGATTCTGTTTTCCAGAACATGGTTGATGGGCCTCTCCAGTACCTGGCACTGCTACTCCTCTCACCTCCCTGCCCACTAGGATTTGCTTCAGTCCAGCTGAAGAGAGGAGCAACAAATTCCTAGGCAGGAAGGGTGTGGAAAATGGCCAGTATATAATTGTATTCTGATCTTGACAAGAAGGGGAGTTGAGGCAGTACTTGTTGGGAGATCCCATCCTGTTGCTGAATAGGTTAGGAAAGGTTGGAGTATTATACTTGAAATAGATGCAAAAGATTGTACAAGGCTAATGTGAATATGGAGGAATGGACTGAAAACGTAGAATGATGAACAGCAAAGAGGGCTCAATGGAGATCAAATAACATAATTCCTTTAGTAAGTTTTACACCAGGTTTCTGTGGGCATCTTTAGGCATCTAGACGGGGAAAAACTGGGTGATGGCGGTAGGGCCAAGGCTAGGGGGTGGGTAGGATGAGAAGTAAAGGAATGCCAAAGCTCTTATCAGAGGACATCACTGAAAGAGAGGACCATGGAGTCCAGGCCAGGTGGAAGCCAGAAGATTCAAGAATTAGGAGAGATTGGGGCCGGCTCCATGGCCCAGTGGTTTAGTTTGCGCGCTCTGCTGCGGAGGCCCATGGCCCGGATCCTGGGCGCGGACATGGCACCGCTCGTCAGGCCATGTTGAGGCGGAGTCCCACATCCCACAACTAGAAGGACCTGCAACTAGGATATAGAACTGTGTACAGGGGGGGTTTGGGGAGATAAAGCAGAAAAAAAAAAAAAGATTGGCAACAGTTGTTAGCCCAGGTGCCAGTCTTTAAAAAAAAAAGAATTAGGAGAGATCAAGTGATGGGAGTTCATGACAAGGATGAAGAACAGGAAAGAGAGAAATTAAGGTGGGCTAAAGCTCACTGAAGAGATACAGTACACCCTCTGGCAGCTAGTCATTATTGTAAATGGACAAAATAATGCATAGACTCACGTCCAATAACAGATAAAGAAGTGTCTAGAAATGAAACCATTTCCTCTGATAACATTTTAGTTAAGACTGCGTATATGTCTGGTTTCAGACATGGGCAATCTCCACTTTTCTCCAAAATGTATTCCTTGAAAATGCATCATAAAAATCTGCCTTCTCTCATAGGAATAATAAAGACATTGCTTGTTGCCCTTCCAGTTGTAACTCGACATTAAATAAATTATAGATAAGAGCAAGAATATATCATAAAAGCAAAGATACAAAATAAACCTGTAAAATCATTTAAAAAGGTAAAATTGTGTTCCAAGTTATTAAAATGATAGAATTTTAGAGCAAAGGTGAACTTCAGAGTTTGTTTAGTCTAATCTCATTCAGAAGATGAGACTCAAATTCAAACTGCAAAGATTAAATCAGTTTTCCAATTCAACAACAACAAACTACTTCTTGACCCTCAAATAAATGAGTTCAAGGCCTATTTCAAAAGAATCCCACAAAATGAGCAAAATCATATGGAACATTTTGAATATACAAGGATATATAAAGGGCTTACAGTGAGCCTACAAAACAGTTGCAGAAAAATGCAAGTATATGTACCACAGTTTTGTATTATCTAACATTAATATATTTGATGTAACGACGAATTTTAATTTGCTTCTAAGGCCTCCACTTAAAAAAAAAAGGAAAGGAAATTCTTAGACATCTCTTTACATGATAGTTAGAAACTGAAAACAATCCAAATGTTTAAAAATGAGGAATAACTAAGCAAAGAAGGGAATGCAAACTCAATAAAATGTTACATAACTTCTAAAAACTATAAATATACGGACAACACTGAATCCTAGAAATGTGTACTCAAAATAAGGACGAGAGAGAAATGAATATAAGTTCACAGGTGTTCAGCTGTAAATTCGGAGAACAACATAAATAGCGGAAATTTAACTTTCACTGTATTCTTTTTTTCCTATTAAGTTGTTCCACATCTATAATATAAACCAACAGAAAACAAGCAGGTGAATGAGCAAGCTGTCAGGGAAGTTTGGAGTGAAGCTTTCTTTCTCTCGATAAATTTCTTTGCAGCTAGAAATAGGAGCAGGGGTTTATAAAATCACTTTACTATTTACGTATTTCAAAGAAAATGATTAGAGCACTTAAAATTGTTAGAGCATTTATTCAAAGAATGCCCTAAGAACTTTAGTTTCCAGGGCCTACAGAAAATAACAGTTTGAATTCTTTTTCTTCATCTTCATTTCATTGCTCATTACCTTCCTATGGCCAAATAAACAAACTAAAATCTATATCAGAAGGGGTGGCCTGAAAGTTCCAAAGGAAGAAAAGTAGGAATATTCATTTACCTTTGCATTTATTTGAATTCACATAATAAAAATAAATAAAAGTCCAGGACCAGATGGCTTCTCTGGTGACCTCTACCAAACATTCAAAGAAGATTTAGCACCTACCATTTTCGAACTATTCCAAAATATTGAAGAAGACAGGATGCTTCCTAACTCATTCTACCTGGCCAACATTACTCTGATACCAAAACCAGTCAAGGACAACACAAAAAGGGAAAATTACAAGCCAAAATTGTTTATGAACATATATGCAAAAATTCTCAACAAAATACTAGTAAATCGAATACAACAATACATTAAAAAGATCATACACCATGATCAAGTGGGATTTATTGCAGGGATGCAGGGATGGTCCAACATCCGGAAATCAATCAATGTGATACACCACATTAACAAAATAAGGAATAAAAATCACATGATTGTCTCAATAGATGCAGAGAAAGCATGTGACATGATCCAACATCTGTTTATGATAAAAAACTCTGGATAAAATGGGTATAGAGGGAAAGTACCTCAACATAATAAAGGCCATATATGACAAACTCACAGTGAACATCACACTTACTGGTGAAAAACTGAAAGCCATTCCTCTGAGAAGAGGAACAAGATAAGGGTGCCCACTCTTGCTACTCTTATTTAACATAGTAAGGGAAGTTTTGGCCAGATCAATTAGACAAGAAACAGAAATACAAGGGATCCAAATTGGCAAAAAAGAAGTGAAACTCTAGCTATTTGAAGATGACATGATTCTATATATAGAAAACTCTAAAGACTCCACGAGAAAGCTATTGGAAATAATCAACAACTACAGTAAAGTTGCAGGGTACAAAATCAACATACGAAAATCAGTTGCATTTCTATACAACAATAAAGAACTGGCAGAAACAGAAGTCAAGAATACAATCCCATTTATGGCTACAACAAAAAGAATAAAATATCTAGGAATAAATTTAACCAATAAATTTAACCTATACACTGAAAACTATAAGACATTTTTGAAAGAAATCAAAAAACACATAAAGAAATGGAAAGATATCACATGCTCATGGATTGGAAGAATAAACATAGTTAAAACGTCCATATTACCTAAAGCAATCTACAGATTCAATGCAATCCCAATCAGAAGCCCAAAGACATTCCTCTTGGAAACAGAACAAAGAATCCTAAAATTTACATGGAACAACAAAAGACCCTGAATAGCCAAAGCAATCCTGAGAAAAATGAACAAAGCTGGAGGCATCAAAATCCCTGACTTCAAAACATACTACAAAGCTATAGCAATCAAAACAGCATGGTACTGGCACAAAAACATATACAGATCAATGGAACAGAATTGAAAGCCCAGAAATAAAACCACACATCTACGGACAGCTAATCTTCCACAAAGGAGCCAACAACACACAACGGAGAAAGGAAAATCTCTTCAATAAACGGTCTTGGGGAAACTGGACAGCCACATGCAAAAGAATGAAAGTAGCGTCAGACTCCATACCCATCCACTTGGAAAAACTCTTCATCCTCCAAGAGCCTACCCGAGGGTTACTGCTCTGTGACAGCCTCCCCGAGGAGTCCTGCTCTTCTGTGCTCCAGGAAAATGCAACTTATAGCAAGAAATAGATAAACAGAAATCACTTCCATAAGAATAAGTGTAAAGAGGCTGGATTTCACTTCTCACCCCCTGATACTTCTCCCAAACAGTTAGACTGCCGCACGTGCATATAGATACCCTAAAGACTTTACACAACAATTCCTCCCACAAATCTGTGTCCTGGAAACAGTGTGAGGAGACAGTGTGAGCGGGGCAGAGGGGGCAGGCGGAGTGAGGGCTTCATCCACGTCCACCTCTATCAACACTGCCCTCTGTCCGGAAAGCCGAAGCCGTCAGGGCCTGGCCACACCGTGATTGTCATGGGTGCTGGGCATTTCTGCTTTCACAGGCCCTTTTCTCCATTCAAAAATAATTTTTTTTTTTGAGGAAGATTAGCCCTGAGCTAACTACTGCCAATCCTCCTCTTTTTCCTGAGGAAGACTGGCCCTGAGCTAACATCCATGCCCATCTTCCTCTACTTTATATGTGGGATGCCTACCACAGCATGGCTTTTGCCAAGCGGTGCCATGTCCACACCCTGGATCCAAACTGGCAAACCCTGGGCCGCCAAGAAGCGGAATGTATGACCTTAACTGCTGCGCCACCGGGCTGGCCCCAAGAACTTTGTTTTTTTACAATCTTCTTGGTACAAAAACAAACATAATCTAGGCTGCCTTCATTATCATTTTATTCATTACTATCATATTCATTTTTTTCTTCTGGTTTTAAAATAAAGTAAAATTAAAAAAAAAAAAGAATGAAAGTAGACCATTACCTTACACCACACACAAAAGTTAACTTAAAATGGATTAAAGACTGAATGTAAGACCTGAAACCATACAACTCCTAGAAGAAAATATAGGCAGTACACTCTTTGACATCAGTCTTAGCATTATCTTTTCGAATACCATGTGTACTAAGGAACAGAAGGAAGAAAAAATAAACAAATGTGACTACACCAGACTAAAAAGCTTTTGCAAGGCAGAGGAAACCACGGACAAAATGAAAAGACAACCCACCGACTGGGAGAAAATATTTGCAAACCATATATCCAACAAGACGTTACTTTCCAAAATAGATAACTCAACAACGAGAAAACAACCAACCTGATGAGAAAATGGGCAGAGAATATGAACAGACATTTTTCCAAAGAAGACATACAGATGGCCAACAGGCACATAAAAAGATGTTCAACATCACTCATTATTAGGGAAATGCAAATGAAAACTACAATGAGATTTCACCTGACCCCTGTCAGCATGGCTATAATTAACAAGACAAGAAATAACAAATGTTGAAGAGGAAGAGGATGTAGAGAAAAGGGAATCCTTATACACTACTAGTGGGAAGGCAAACTGGTGCAGCCACTATGAAAAACAGTATGGAGATTTCTCAAAAAGTTAAAAGTAGAATTACTGTATGATCCAGCTATCCCACTAATGGGTATTTATCCAAAGAACATGAAATCAACAATTCAAAGAGATGTATATGCATCCCTATGTTCATCGAAACATTATTTACAATAGCTAAGATGTGGAAGCAACCAAAGTGCCCATCTATGGATGAACAGATAAAGAAGATGTGGTATACATATACACAATGAAATACCACTCAGCCATAAAAAAAAGACAAAATTGTCCCATTTGCAACAACATGAATGGACCTTGAAGGTATTACGCTAAGCAAAATAAGTCAGACAGAGAAAGACAAACACTGTGTGATTTCACTCATGTAGAAGATAAACAAACACATGAATAAGGAGAACAGATGAGTGGTTACCAGAGGGGAAGAGGGTAGGTGGAGGGTGAAAGGGGTAAAGGGGCATATATGTATGGTCACACATAAAAACTAGACCAGTGGGGGTGAGCATGATGTAGTCTATACAGAAACTGACATATAATAATGTACACCTGAAATTTACACAATGTTAGAAGCCAATATCATCTCAATAAAATAATTTTTAAGAAAAGCAAAACCAAATCAAAACAAAGAACCAGAGCAGACAAGCATGCCTTTAAGAAGAACTGAAAACAGAGAAAAGCATACAGAGAAGAGCATGCTTAATCAGAAAAAGCATTTGACTATTAATTACACTGATTAAAGATACTATCTTAGCCCATCTTTATAATCCAAAAAGCAAAAAGAATTCTGGGAAGGGGAAAGGATGTGGTGACTGACTGTACAAGTGACAACCAGGATCAATTTTAAAATGATTTTGTTCACATCAACTTTATAAGGATTAAAGTTATATCAGAGAAGTAATTTTTTTAATCCTGTGGATCTGTCTTCAATTGGCAACAAAATACATCTTTAGTCTATGTAATGTTCAGATAATAAAAAGTCAGATTTTCTGCTACCCAATTATTCATGAAAGAGATAGTTGTGAGAAACAGCAGAGGACTGGTTGAAAGGATGTGGAGTCCATCCACTCTTCTAGATGCTCTAAGTTTATTCTTATATTAAGCCTGACAGTGAGAAAATATTATACTCAAACTTTTTCTGATAGTGACTTGGCTTCTCTCACCTACAATGAGGAAGAAAGGAAAATAGCTCCCTTGTGCCACTGACGAGAACATGGTATGTTTCAAGAGGGGTCACAGGAAGAATTTTTGCTTTAGTCTCAATGATAGGAATAGCTGTGTTCCTAAGCACAGGCATTAATTTTAATTTTATAGACTTTGTGTAAATCATGTAACTGACAATATTTCTCTCTTTGCACTGGCTTCTAGAAAGCTTGTGGTCAAATATGCACTCCAAGTCTAATAAGTGTATGAGATTGGAGGACATATATTTTTGATAGTAACCTTACCATTGGCATCATCTTAATTTTCTTACATCATTTTTCTCCTTTCTCTTGATTTCTCCATCTGCATTTTAAAAAATTCAATATCTCATGTTTCTCTATAAACTAGTCACTTCCTAAGTGGAGGTATAAATAAATAAATAATTTTAATATGTTAAAAATACCCAGGCTCACATCAACTATTCAACTGTTCTATATTTCGTCCTAGGAAAGAAAATTGCTTCTACTGTTGATATTTTTATTAACTCATCTCTGAAGTTAATCCTCATTTCGTAATAGTAAAGTATAAACTAGCAGATATAAACATAAGAAAGTAGGTACAGAGATGTGCCACATAGCCACGTTTCGGTCAATGACGAACTGCATAGGTGACAGGGGCCCCATAAGGTTAGTAGCACATAGCCTAGGTATGTAGTAGTCTATACCATCTAGAGTTGTGTAAGTACAGTCTATGATGTTCGCACAATGATGAAATCACCAAACGACACATTTCTCAGAATGTATCCTTGTTGTTAAGTGATGCATAACTGTATATCATTATTTTTTTGGCTAAAACATAACTAAGTCTTGCCATTTTACTATCCCTATTGCGTATTTATTTACAAATTAATATAAAAGGAAATGCCATACACTAAAATTCATGAAACATTCTTCAACTGAGGACAGTTTCCCCTCATTTGAAGACATTATGTAAATCAAAGAAAAACAACTCTAACTTTCCTTTCCCACGTCACACCATGTGAGTAACTAACGTACCCCATTAAAGTGAATGACATACTAGAAAATGATGAAAGGGCCATGATGGATCTGTTCCCATTTTGCCATGGAAAAGCTAAATGGATATGATCTATGGTAAGTAAAAATATGTTGTGCCATTCTGTTTATTGTTTCTATTGGTGAAAATTTGCATTCTCTTTTAAGATAAATGAAAACTATACTGGAAAGTAAGACAAAAACCAGAGAAACTTTAGCAGACGTTCTCTAGAAGACAAAATTCTAGCCATTAGAAAATGGAACGATCTAAAACTGAGAGTCAAATCACTTAAATGATTTGGAGACTTTAAAAATTACAACAGGAAAGAGACTAGGGTACAAAGTTTGATATGGAAGAAGAAAATCACTTGACTTATGTATTTAAAGGGCTTGAGCTTTCTGGCTTTCCATACCAAAAACTAATTTACAGAAAGAACACAAAGGCAATCCATATCAAAACACTGCCCTCGAAGTTTCCTGAGGCTCAGAGCCAGGTACTAACAGGAGGGTGTGAGGTTACAGTCACCTTGGATCACCCTTTGTGGCTCAGTTCCTCACAGTACCTCACCACTAATTTAAGCTATCCTTTCACTGGACCTACTGAAACAAACATACCCATATATGGGCTTTAAATCATCTCAGAGTAAATAAATTTAAACTGGGATCCAAGGGGTAACAAGTTTGTGTATGTGTCTAAATTTACATATTACAAATTACACAAAATACAATTTGTGTATGTGTCTAAATTTTAAATTGCTACTACTTATTTTCAAAGGTTAATGGTAGAAAAACAATTGAATTAAGAGGTGAAGAACACTTACCTTCAAACTTAAAAAAAAAAACCCTCATATTAAACAAACTGCTAATGTTTTGCTATTTATCCTCATGCTTTCAACCTTAGATCACTTTTCCAAACCAGAGTTTAACCTGAATGATCTAATCAAGAGGTAACAAGGATGATTAATGCTGATGCAATATAATTCCTGCCCTGCCCTAGACTAAAATATATGGGACAGATATGAGTTCCCTATGAGAATCATCAAGTGCTATACAGATGTGGAGTATGATAGTATGACTACTAACGCACTTATTATTAAACATCACCAACAAAATTAGAAATAAATAGAAATTATACAAAGCACACAGTATACTGGCAGCCTGAGGGAACAGGCATGTGGCTAGATAACCAATGATGGGCATGAGTGGTATGAAGGATCTGAAACCTGAGCACAGCAAAAGTCACAAAGAGCATCCCAGCCACGCTGCGAAGGCTGCAGTGAGCAGGAGGAGGGGGAATGCGACCAGAGGGGTCATCCCTTCCCCTCCTCACACACAAAAGCGGCATAGTTTACTGGTAATGGTTCACAGCTACGCCAGCTGACCAAACGGGTGTCAGATGGAAACATGAGTCAAGCCCTCTTGACAACTTAAATCAACAGTTTGGGTGCAGTCAACCCGCCGCTTACCCAAGTTCCCGCCACAATCTATTGTTTAGAATTAACTGAAACAGATTACATCTCCCAGCACTCTGGGCAGTGGCCAGGCCATGAGAGTCTTCAAGATAATTTACCCCCTGTAAATAATGCTCAAAATTAACTCTGGCACTAGGCATGAACCTGTGGAACAACTTTAGACGATATTTTTAAGTATGTACTTTTAAACAAATAGTGGAACAAGAAAGTGTTTTGCACTATCCAAAGATCAGAGAACTCATTCTGATTTTAAATGCAACTCAATTGTATTACCTGGGGACCTAGAAAAGGGGAGGCAGTGCTGGGTGTCAGTATCATCCATATACTGGTAGCTTTTCTAAATGTATTGGTGGGTCCATTACAAAAACATACAACTTGTGCTCAGGGGCAACAGGTGCTGAAATTTCTTCCTGAACAAAAATGTTTTGCATATTGGCCCTTCAGAGTTCCTAACCTAATCTCTGTTGTCTCTTATTTTCCTTTATGATATTACAGACGCCAGCCAAATGCAAATTTTATTTACAAAAGAAGTTTGCAGGCACTTATCAACCAAGACCACTTCAAAAGGAATGACCTCAAACAAAATTGACCACCAGTGACACGGACTGTGGGGTGTTCCAGAAAAGCAAAGGTTTACACGGAAGAGGAAGGACTGAAATGTTTGGAGGACTGGCACTACCGGGAGTTGAATTAGGGTGTGGAGTGAACAAAGGAAGAAAGATCTAGAAATGGTGATGAGAACTCTAGGCCTGAAAAAACACATCTAATTTCAATCCTGATGACCCTAAATGATGGCATCATTCTCAGACATTAGTGGGCCTTGATTAATATGTAACTGATGCATATTCACCCTGCTTACTCAATCTTTAGGATGAGTTCTAACTAAACTATACTTTTAACCCAACGGCACATTTTATAAAAATTTGTAGAAAGAAAATTAAACAGAAAAAATACTTTCAATGTGTTTTTCTTCCTCCATATTGACTTTTTGTGTATTTTAGATTAAATAGGCCATGTGCATTGCCTTCCCCCTATCATGTAACATATTTTTTTCTTTATTTTTTAGGTATCACTTAATGTCTGTGTTCTGCATTGTTGCTGTTTCTGTTGTGGTTATTATTAGGAAAAAAAAGTAGTAGCAATCATTTAATGAGTGCTTACCAAGCACTGTACTAAGCCGATCCTAATGCAAATTATTTCATTTAATTCTCACAACAACCTTAAAAAAGGGTATTATTGTCCTCATTTTACAGATAAGAAAATCAAGGTCAGAGAGGTTAAGTAACTTGGTCAATATCACAAAGATAGACAGCATTTAAACCTAGTTTATCTGACCCTACACCTGTGCTCTCAATTACTGGTTAAATTAAATTCTCTGTCATCAATATTCTGATTTTGATTACTCCCCCACAAAAGTTCTTGCTTGGAAGAAAATTAGGACAGCACCTCACTGGACTATCTCTACCACAGTGGCTGGGTTCATAAGACCCTTAACTTTAGCATTCTTTTTCTTTGGCTCTTGTTTTTTCTTTTTTTCTTTTTTTTTTTCTTTTACATCATAAGATCTATGAATCTGCTAGAATTCCTTTCTGTCAAAAACAGCAAAAAGTAGTTGAAGATATGGGGCTGTCTCCATTAGAAGCAACTTATATAATTCTGTCTCACATTTTGAGAGAAGCAACTTATATATTTCTGTCTGACATTTTGAGAGAATGAGCCTTTTATGGCAGCCAGGTGGTGCCAGGGAAAACCAGAGACTGACCTGGCTATTAAATATATGTGAAACAGAAAAAAAAAAATTAACTTCTCTGGGTTTTGGCTGAAAACGAGAGAAGACAGACTGATTTCCAAGCTTCTAATCTCCACATGTTCATGACTGTATTAATGAAATGGCAAAAATCCCATATTTTATCCCTTTATTTTTTTTTTCTTTTTTTTGGAGGAAAGAGTGAAACAAACAGAAAAGAGAAAGAAACATCTGTGTCTAATAAAGTTAGTACCACAGTTTCTAAAATTTCTAAACAGTATCATTTAGGATACTGGTGTTAGAGAAGCATTTTTACTTTGGAGATAAAATATTTATTGGATAAAAGGGGAAAAAAATGAGATAATGGCCACTGGATAAATACAATGCTTTGAAAAATGGGAAAAAGGTCAAAATTAAGCTAGAGCAGCTTTTAAGATTCTTCTTCAATGCTAATTGAAACAAGTGAATTAAATGTCCTCATTGTTATTTAGCATCTCCTAGTGGCCTGCTGGCATATGAACCATTTTGAAGGATAGGCTTAAATAGCTTCTATTTTGCTGACTTCTGTATGGATGATGATTCCTACGGACATCCAATTAATTAAGAAAAACTTAAAAAAAACCAATCACTGTAATGCACACCACACAGACAGCAGTTAATCATTCACAACAGCAGGACCACAGGCTACTGCTACCACAGTCACTTCTAAGGCTTCTAGCAAAGGTGTTATTTAAATTTCATATATCTAATCATAGCCTAAATCACTAATATTTATGCTATCTAGCCTCCAGTCTATTTTTTAACGCAAAACAAAACTTCTTTATGAACTCTAATTCTGTACACAGCAGTAGAAGGAATACCACATGGTATCTTAATTAGGAAAAAAATGTAATACATTTGCAGTGTTGTAACAAATGGCCACCTGCACAAATAGTTTTTCTTAAAAATAAGAGAGAGAAAAGAGAAAATATGAATAACTCAATGATGAGGACAATAGAAACCAATTACTTAAAAAAAATCTAACAAATCAGGCATATGATGGATGATAAAGCAAAAGAGAAAATAAGGTAGGCTAGGTATAACTTCCCTTTTGCCACTAAGAAAACAAACCTAGTTTATATGTGAATATGACCATATTTAAATACCTGTGAGAGAATGTACAACAAAAAGAGTTCACTGCCTACATTAACAAAGAAAAACCTCAACATACTAAGTAATAACAAGCAATGACTGGAAACAAAATAATAATGTACAAACTGGTAGCATTCAATTTTAGGCCATTAAAGCTTTGCTTGACCCAAGAGTTAATCTTTATCAAAAGCACCCAATGTCATAATTGCAGAAGGGTAGGCAATCTTTCCATTTTATATTTAAATATAATTTATACTACCTAGATAGAAGCTTATTCCAATACTTAATAACATAAGGGGACTTCATTTTTATAAGAATACAAAGGTGACATGAAATAAATAGACCAGCAAAAATTGCAATATATACATATTTACACTTTGAAGATAAACTTTGGTTTTGGCACTTTGTTTTAAGTAATTTGCACCAAATTAGTTCACTTGGAATCAACTTTTCTTTATTTTTCTCAGCAGCTCTTACAGCAAAAAACAAATATGGAACCCTGTCTTGAAACATACAGTGTGGACCAAACAGAGCCTCTCCACGAATACTTGACTAAATTATTAGATTTATTTCCCTTGGCTTGCTATTATTTCTAGAAAAATAATATTGGGCTCTATGTTTAGCTGTCTAAAGACGACGTACTATTAATCCACAACTCTCTTAAGAGGTGACTATTCCAGCAATTTGTTTGTAGAAGGTGTAAATCTGCCCTTTGTGCGGGTGCATCAAATACTGCAATGGCTTCCCCAAGGGAGACCGTACAGAAAAAGCAGAGACTCCTGTTTGACCCCTGCTGGCAATCAATTCATGGCCTCAAGCTTAGAGCTTGATAGCCTTTGCAGTTCTATATTAGCTTTGCTAAGTCTTGATATTATTCTTATTCATATAAATGTCAAATTCCTATTGGTAACCTGACCTAAAAGTGTTTGTAACCTCAGTTTACATCCTTTAAAACATCTCAGAAACGGAGGGATTAAATTAAATTTTATATATTTTAAATTAAACACCCATGAGAGGGACATAAGAAGAACAGCGTTTGGTGCTAAACATAGGATACCATGCTGTGTGAAGGGTGATCTTTTAAGAAACATAAAATAGCTTGGAAGAACAAGCTATTTTACAATAATAATAATAATGAAATCACTGTCTTTCAGTGAAGAAGGTCAGCAGCGAAGAATGAGACAAACCACAGCCAGGAAGGCAATGGACTTTCCAAGGACATTTCCCACAGAATACAATGATGTTGCCTTAAAACGTGGTGCATGTAAGCGTGAGGCTGCCAGTAGAACACTGTATGAACTGAACCAAACCAGAGAGAGAGTCATTTTTGCCCCCTCTGTGGGCCCTGCTGCATTTAGGTGATGATGCAGTCCTAAGGACTTGAAAGAGGCAGCTGCCCCGGCTAACAAGACTTTCGGCTCCCTTGACCTAGGACTAGCATCTGCCCAAGCCAGTAAAGCCTTTGTTGTCCTTCTTGTGAGCTTTTCTACAGGATTCTGAAATCTCTACATCCTACAACACAAGCTAGTTCTATGCTAACAACAACAGCAATCCTTCATTCAATAAAAATGTAATGGGTTTTGTTTTAGGCACTGTAGTAGGTGCTAAAGATACACACATGAAAAGACTCATGAAGATATGTGGGAGGGGGTAGTCTCTGTGCGGAGGCGCATGCACCAATGCAGAACAATATGGTAAGTACCATAATGCAGATGAACTATAAGGAGATTTCAAGTGTAAAATACTTTGCACAATTCCTGGCAGCTGGCACAAATCAGTAAGTGGTAGGTAGTATAATTCCTCTTGTTATTGTTTCTTGTACTGAAGGCAATGGGGAGCTATGGAAGAATTTTGATCAAAGAAATACAAGGTTTGTATTTTTAAAGAACATTTCCGGCAATGAAGTAAAAGGTGGATTGGAGGGAGCGAGCCTGGGTTAGGGAAAGGATTTAGGAGGCAACATGATTCAAGAGAACTTCCTTAATGAGGACAGTGACAATGGGGATGAGAAGGCAGACACCAGCTATTTGGAAGATGAAACTCATGGGACCTGGTGGCAGATTAGATTCGGTGGGAGAAAGTGACAGGGAAGTCCAAAAAAACTGTGGTTCTGATTAGGTTGGGTGGATAGTGGGACCTTTTACTAAGATAAAGAGGATGGCAGGAAGAGTCAGTGCTTAAGGTGGGGACTGAGTGCTTAAGGAACATCCAAGTGGAGAATTCTCATTCAAGAACCAGTCAGATAGATATATGTATGCAGGAAATGGGGAGGAGGAGGAGGGGAGCAGCAGATCTTCATAGCGGGCCAGGCAGGAGCCACCCTAAGTAATGTAGGGATCAGTGGTAATAATAATAATAAGCAATTGCAAATACAAAAAACAAAAAAAAAGAATTAAGTGGGTTTATGTACACAAACCAATCTCAATAGTGACTGGGACATTTTAAGTACTCAATAAATATTAGTAATTAATATAATTATTATTTGAAGACAGTATTAATATATATACAAAAAGTCATGACTCTAAGGCTAAATATTTTTATTTTAATGCTGTTTTGCTGTTTGCATATTTTTGTTTTTTATTTGGAAAAACATGGAGTTTCCTTTAGCCCACAGGAAAGGAAAATTTATCTTTTATGTAGAAAAAGAAAATTTTATCTTTTATGTACAAGATACATTGTTTTAGAATTTATTACAATTTAATCAATAGTTTTTTTTAAAAGCTCCCATATACTGAGATTCTTAAAGTTCTAAAATGTTTTCCAACAAAATTAGTTTCTTTTATTATTGAAGTAAAATTCAGGGAATTATACTATAAAAGTTTTCAAGATGGAATGTAATGTTTTTATAAGTAGAAAAATACTCTTTAAAAATTTAATTATACCATGATTCTTGAAAGCACAAATCATTTAAAAAGGAGAAAAAAGAATGAAACCCAATTAGAACCCAGCTGATAAGAGTTAGAACAAACTGGACAATGAAATAAAATTTTTCATGAAAAAACCTCAAAAGAATAATACATTTTTCCAACAGTGCAATTAAAAGATTGAATCACAATAAATTAGGAAAAGTATATGAAAAAGAGTCATTATTGGACAGCTGAATTAAAACAGTATTTTCTAAAAGGAGTTTGATGCTTCGTCTTATTTACATGGTTAGACTAAAAACAATTTGCTCTAAATAATAATTAAGGGAAGAGAAATCTCTTCACTTTAAACACTATTCACAAGAAACCACAGATTTCATTGATCAAAATAGATTAGTGTATAAGGAGAAAATTCCTTTAAGAATTTAAGACACCTAAAATAAATAAAAGCAAAAGCACATCATGCAAGCAACCCCTTACAAATCAGAGGAAACACTGGATCGGAAATAAGCTTGAAAAGACAAATAAAAGAAAAATGTTATTTTCTCCTCTCCATCTCTTTTGTTTTATAACATGAAACTAATTCTGGCAGCATGCCAGCTCTAAGGTACTGGTGTCTTGGATTGGAGATAGTAGCACAAGAAATATACTAAGACTTTGTATCTATTTTTTGATCTAGTGTGATGGAAGCAGCCAATGGAAGGATATGCCCTAGATGGCAGAGAAGCACAAAAGGGACTCACCAAGAGGCTGAGGCAATTGCTACATACAGGCTACAAAAAGGAAATCGAGGACAAGAAAAAAGTGAGATAACACTGATTCTTGTTTGATATTGAAGAAAAAAACCCTAGAAGTTAAATTTCCTTAAGTCTTTCATAAAATGGTATTTTCTGATAATCACTCAAAATGGACAACTGATAATATGCCAAAATATTAGTTTGTCAGGTTGTTACAGTAGATATAAGTTTTAAAAAAATGAAACCACCATCACCCCTAGCAACAATAAAAAATAGAGTATCAACTGCCTCACGTGCAAAACCAGGTATGATACCCCAGAGAAAACAACTAGATGCTTAGAAGTAAACACTTAAAATTATGATTACAAATTCATTTTTTTTAGGGGCAGTTATCAAACTGTAACATGAAAATTTTTTAAAAAGCACATGTAACAGCAGAAACTGTTGGTGCCCCCCCAATATCCATTCCCTCCATCTCCCATAGAAATAGATTTTTAGCTAGACACATAGATGCCTGGAAGAAACAGTTCTTATTTCCCAGCTTCCCTTGTAGCCAGGGATGACCATGTTCTGATCAATGAGATATAAGAGGGACTGTCATGTACAACTTACAAGAGAATAACTTTTAAGGTAGGGAGGGGTACACCCTTCTTCACTCTTTCTCCTTTTTGCTGGCTGGAATGCAGACTTGATGGATGGATTTTAAGCAGTCACCATGAAACTCATGCTGAGGGATAGCTGAGCAACAAGAGAGAATTCTGGGTCCTTGCTATGTGGACCATCCCAGCAGCACAAGATTACTACCTCTAAATTTCTTCTTTATATGTGAGAGAGTACCATAAATCTATCTTGTCTGAGATATTACTTTATATTTTTGGTCATTCACAGCCAAAGCCAATCCTATCTAAAGTGGAGTACTAGATGTGACAGAACCTAAAAGTACGGCGTTAGTTTAGTTGGGCAGCAGGTAGGAAGGACTGATATTTCAGGCTGGAAGGCTAATTAATGGTATATGTTATCAAAATATTTGGTCAAATATTCACCTGCTGAACCTTGGCAGACAGACCAAGTGTTAACTAAGTGTGCAGCAGCAGAAGTGTTACAAAAAATTCAGAATGTTACATATTAGCTAGCTCCTTCCTAGTGCTCTTAGCAACAAGGAACTCAGACTAGGGCTAGCGAGCTACAAGCTGAGATTTAAGAAAACAGAACTTTGTTAAGAAAATCTCTCTCTGTGAATTACAATCTAATTTGACTGAGAATCCTGTGATCTTGAGGTGTGCAGGTTCGAAAAGCCAAACAATGCAATTATAAGCACCGAGCACAATGCACAACCACCTGAGAAGACAGAATTGGTGCCCCATCACACACTGGCCCCGTTTTCTGGCAGCGGTGGGATTAAGCGTTTCAGGTGGCCTCAAGGGAGTCATCAGGGGAAGGCAGATGACAGAAGCCAATAAATAAAAAGAGAGAGTCTTCAGGTTCAAAATTATGTCCAGTCATGATTTTTGACTATACTTGTTCATGGAACTGACAAGAAACTAAATAGACTGGAAGTATAATAAGTTATTGAGGGAGTTGGGTTGCCAAACATCTATCAAGATGGTCTGCTTAGCCTGCAACTGTACTTAACACAATCTCCAGGCTGCAAGTGAGCAGCAGAAGGAAGCAGGCATGCAGGTATTAGAACCCAAAGAGGAGCATGCTGCCTAAGACCTACCTAAAACATGGCTATGGAGGACAGGAGTGATGGAGGACAATCAGCTAGGGAGCTTCTCCCACAGGGGAAAACCAGGGCCCATCACATGAGGTTACTAAAGGATGACCTGCAGCACCAGCGCAGAAAGTCTTTGTGATTCCTATTCCAAGCAGGATTTGAGAATTCCTATGAAATAGCAGCTGATATGTGTTTCCCATTCTCTCATTTTTCAAAGGGGGATTTTAAAAATTATAATTATCTTCTTTCTAATCCATTTTAAATGTGGAGTTTGGGGTTGCCCCTTAGTTTATAGCCATCAGTCCACAGAAAGCCACATCTGGATCTCCTAAAAAGGACAGTACATCAACCAGCCCAAATGGGAGAGACTGTGGCAGAGACTACTATTGTTCCCCTCTCTCTCACCTCCCCTCATTTCCAACAGAGCCCTTTGCTTTCAGATGGACACAAAGCCACTACATCGCTTAGCCTTTCTTTCAGCTAAGTGCAGATATGTGACTAGGTTCTGATCAACTGGATATAATCAAAGTGACATGCGTGACTTTCAGAAAGTATTTAAAGAGAAGAAACACATATCCTCCATTGCCCCTCACCTTCCTACAGACTGGAATACAAATTGTGTGTGTGTGTGTGTGTGTGTGTGTGTGTGTGTGTGTGTATGTGTGAGGAAGATTGGCCCTGCACTAGCACCTGTTGCCAATCTTCTTTTTTTTGCTTGAGGAAGACTGTCCCTGAGCTAACATCTGTGCCAATCTTCTTCTGTTTTGTATGTGGGATGCCACCACAGCTTGGCTTGACAAGTGGTGTGTAGGTCTGCACCCAGGATCCGAACCTGTGAATCCCGAGCTGCAGAAGCAGAGTAAGCAAACTTAACCACTATGCCACTGGGCTGGTCCTGGAATGCAAATTTGATGGCTGGAGCTCAAGTAGCCATACTGGACCATGAGATGAAAGCTATATCTTGTATCCCTGATATGCTGGACCCATACACAGCCCTACTGCCTACCTCTGGACTTCATTTATGTGACCGAAAAACAAACTTGTACTTTCTTTATGCCATTATTTTTTTTTGTCACTTGCAGACAAAATGAACTATAACTTTTACATACATAAATATACACATATACGTGTATGTGTGTAATCTAGTTAAAACCTTTCCTTATACTTGTAGATTTTATTATATCATAGACAAAATCAAACCTGTAAAGCATAATTGTCTAAAGAAAGGAGATTGGTTTTCATGTAAGATCTGTAATTCAGTATTTCTTTCTTATCCATAGAAAGCCTATAATAAACATTTAAGCCCCCTCCCCACAATATCAGAGTTAACATTGAGGTTTTACTATACTTAAACATTGTGGCTGGAAGTATTTATACATATTAACCATGATTTTAAAGAGTCAGTCCCTGGAATGCAGTTAACAAATTTACTAATTTCTTAATATTCTACACCTAACAAGTGCCTACATATAGTCTATAATCAACAATTATTGAGTGAATAAAAGTAAGACTTTGGATCCTTTGAAATTAATATTAATTCACAGTGACTTTTTTTGGTCTTACGTCCAGAATTTAAATTGGTCAGATCTCAATAACATGAGATTCAGTCTTTAAAAACACTTATGGTTACATTACCCAGTCTTTTTCCCATTGTTTGCCACTGACTTAGTTATGGGACCTTTCAGATATTACTGCAGTTTAGTAGAACTTTCAAAATTACATGCACTGTACATGCTCCCTTCATTTCTTCCTGGTTTTCTATAAAAACATAAGGTCCCAGATATAATACTGAGGACTCGGCAAATGTCCATCAGAGAATGCTGACAAGGACGAGTGTGGGGAGCAAGAGTGACCAATAACTGACTCTTTCTCCTTGTTCCAGCAGCCAGTGATGAAATGGATCAGTGTTAGGAGTTGAGGCTGTTTACAGGCAGGACTTTGAGCTTGAGAGTTAACATACTTGGATCTAGGAAAGAAGGGTAAACAGCGAGTGGAAATGAGGACTTAAAAAGTTTTGGAACACAGCAGATTAAGTAGGATGACAGCTCTGCAATGCATAATCACCATTAGTGCAGTGTCTTACTTTAAAAAGTGTACTTGTGAACACACTACACAGAGAAACTCTGTAGTTTATAGTTAAAGACGTTGTTACAGATATTTGTACTTTTCCTCCAGGTGGTCACATTCAAACACAGCTTCTTTATCATTCCCTTACCCAGTGGCTCTCTACCTAGATGGGTAGTAAAAGCAAAAAGGATACTGACTACAGAAAGATGTATCACATTTTTAGGAGAAAGTATGTCTAATTTAAAATTTTCTATTTAACAGTATAGCACAATTTTTAATTAGAAAATTATGATCATCCCTAATGTTTCTAAAAATTATCCTATCTGGAAAGGTTAGCCATAGCAGCAATGAATCAAGTTTGGAGCTTCACAGGCCGGAGCTTGAATTGAACTCTGCCAGTCATTGGCACAGTGACTTTGGGTCAGGCACTTAACCTCTATTGCCTTAATCTCCTCATCTGTAAAATGGGGTAACGATATTCCCATCTAGGACACACTACTGAGAAAATCAAATGCGTTAATCCATGTAAAATACTTAGCACATTGCTTTCAACATACTATACACTCAACAAATATTACCTAATAATTATTCTTAGCTATTAGCCAGTAGGGGTTCACAGAACACAGAATCTGTAAGAAAGCAGAGTATTATGCTCCACTAAAGGAAATATACCAGTTTCTCTGCAAAAGGCAGGGGATTTTCTTGCTTATGAAAAGAAAACTTTAATTAAAACAGACTGAGAATGGTTTCAGAGTAAATGCCATTCATTCAACAAATACATATTATCGCTGCTTCTTTGCGCTTGTGCCCCTTGATGTCATGTATACAGTGTAGCAATATGCAGATCAAGGAAGACAAATTCAGCACTGTGCTAGGAACTGGGGACGCAGCAGTCACCAAAAGACCACAAAAACTTATTCTGATATTAGACATTACTACATCTCAATTGCTTTTGAACACGTATAGTATTTGGGAAAGAAAGCAATCTAAAAATACTTTTTTTTTCATATAACCCAGAGCACCTAGCCCAGTGCCTGCTTGCAGGAGGCAACTCTAGTTCACATTTGACCCTTATAATTTTCATTCTACTAAAACTGCAATGTCCCTTGACTTCCATGGTGTCATTTCCTCCTGGGTCTTCTCCTACACCGGCCTGACCCTGCCTTTTCAACCTGTCACAGGGTCCCTTTGCCTTTTCCGTCATTCAGACACTGGTGTTCCCTAGACTTCTGTCCCTAGCCTTCCATTTTCCTCCCCGTGGATGGCCTCATCCCCACAGCCAGCAACCTCTGCGACTCACATGCTAACTACTCCTAAGCGTTCATCTCTAGACCCTCCTCTCCCTTCGGGCTCTTGATACATAATTTCTACAGCGACAGGAGCTCTCCACTGGGTTTTGTACACAGGCATTTCAAGTTCAGTATGTCCAAAACCAAACTCATTACCTTTTCCACCCAAATTCCTCCTTCTTCTCATTGCCCTATCTTGGTTAACTATATCATCCTCTTCTATCTCTTGAGATAAGATACCAAGGAGCCTCTGTGACACTCATGCATACCGTCCTCATCCTCCCTTCTAAGTGCATACTGTAAATTTCATCTCCCCAATATTTGTTGAGTCTACCTTATTGTCTCCATCCCTAGTGACATGCCTTAGATTAGGCCAAGAGTATAGTACAATGGTTGAATACTGGCTCAGGAATTACATGGCCTGAGTTTTTATCAAGGTGCTATCACTAACTGCATGACCATGGGCAAACTACACAACACCCTTGAGTCTTGAGGATTAAATAAGTGAAAATATGCAATGTGCTCATAGCAGTGCTTGGCACAAAAGTAAACACTCAAAAGTGTTAGCTATTGCTATTACAACTAATACCATACTAAGTATTATTATTGATGATGCTATTGTTGCATGTATTACAGTGCTGGGCATAAATTTGATAAATAAAAAAATAAATTGGATGGTAACTAGACTTTCAGTGGTGAACATGATGTCGTCTACACAGAAGTCAAAATATAATGATGTACACTTGAAATTTATACAGTGTTATAAACCAATGTCACCTCAAAAAGAAAAAAAAATCCAAGAGCAACAATAAAGTATGGTAATACGGAAGGAGAGGTACCTGCCTCAGTGTTTAAGTAGAAGGTAACTTTCCATGACATTTATATGTAAAAGAGAATTTCACTCAAATAATGCACATTAGAGCTATCCACCTCTGGGGTTTTTTGTTTGTTTGTTTGTTTAATTTTTAAATTTTTTTTTGAGGAAGCTTAGCCCTGAGCTAACATCTGTGCCCATCTTCCTCTACTTTACATGTGGGACACCTACCAAAGCATGGCTTGCCAAGTGGTGCCATGTCCACACCCGGGATCCGAACCGGTGAACGCTGGGACGCCGAGAAGCGGAACGTGTGCACTTAACTGCTACGCCACCGAGCTGGCCCCAACACACCTCTGGTTTTTAAATTCTACCAGGTCACGTGTCTTAATGAAGTAATTTTTTAAAAAAGAATCATTTAATTAGTATGTATCATTGGAATCGGTAGGTAGATTGCTACACAGCAGGAACTGCGGATCTAGTCCTATTATGCATTCACTGTGGGCTTTCAACAAGTCTTTTTAACCATTCAGAACCCTGACATTCACTTTATAACATTAAGATTAAAAAATACCTGTCCAACATACTTGGCTAAGTTTCTGGGACAACATCATGACATAACACAAGCCCCATGGAATGTGAAAAACACTGTGTCAATGAAAGAAAAATGCTCACTATTAGCATATTAGACCAAAAGTATAGCACAATGGTTGAATAATGGGTCAGGAATTACATGGCCTGAGTTTTTATCAAGGTTCTATCAGTATATTATCTGTATAATAGATATTAGTATATTAGATATTAACTACTATCTATTAGTATATTACTTCACAGATATCTGATTTGACCCTTATGTTCACAGCAAAGCACTGAGGTAGGGAAAATGTACAAAGGATTAAGGGAAGGTAGCTTCTTGGTTTCTGAAAGGAATAACACCATCATTATTAAGGAAGGATGTAAGGTGGAAGGAGATTAGGAACAAAGAGATTTCTCTTTTGACCAAGCTAGAAGGAAAATGGAAAGCTAAATCAATAGAAAATGTATTTGCCTTCAAACCAACAAATCAAATTTGGGGTAGTCCCAAAATAATATAGTATTTAGCACATGATGTAAAAATCTTCCAAATATAAATATAATACCACGTTGAAAAAAAAGTAAATGTTTTTCTACTAAATAACTGTTCTAATGATATGTACTCATTCTCTTGAAAAAATTTTAAGTAGCAAGGGAGAGAAGGGAAAAGAGTAGAATTTCATTACCTCAGAAAGAAATCTGACAAAAGATAAAATAGTGAACAAGACCGTAGGGACACCCAAAATAACAACTTAGTTAAAGATATTAGAAATGATGAAATAAAGCCAGTAAACATCTTTGAAGGAAGTATTCTGCCTAATTTATTTTGGAGGTGGTTATTCAGTGAGCAGAAACACATCTGGGAATGCATCTGGAAGAAAAATTATCTAATCATTGCTGAATCATTCATTTTTTTTTTCCAATTTCTTTTCTTCTGTTCTGACAAATATTGCTACTTGTGTTTCCAAGCCACTAGGAATAAAACTAGATAGGAAAAAAAACCCAGAATAAAACACAAATTTAACATAACTTGTCTTTTATCAGATTGCATCAATATGAATACAAGGATGACTGGGACTAACAAAAGGAAGAAAAAGAATCCAGGATGTTAATGAGTTAGCATCATTTTTTTGCAGATAGACTGAAAAAGTAGGTCACAGGATAGGCTGGACATTATGAGACAACTCTGTGACTCACAGAAATCATTCTGCCAAAGTGATGCCGGCTTTGTGTCCTGTGCCCTTCCCTGTCTGAGTATACAGTGGAGAGGTCAGAAGCCAGAACTTTCTCTGCAAGGCCGCCACTTCCCCTCCAGGTCTCCCCACTGAAAAATTCGCCTTTATCCCTGAGTGCTCATTAGTTCTTGGTTGTGGCATGTCCCTGGGCAATCTCTGGGTATAGTACACCCAGGGAGTGTAAATGGATAGCACAATGTTAAAGGGATAACATTCTAGAAGAAACAAGACAAATTAATCTAGAACTACACAGTACTTAACAATAATAGAAAATCCTGAGATAGACAATATCATGGAATTAAAAGTCAACACAAAGATGGTAGATTAAGGTGCAACTTACTTCAGATCTATGGAACTGGCAGGTAAAAACACAACTGGTCATTAATTCATTCAAAATATATTTACTGATTGAGGTCTAAGTAGGCCTTAAACTTGTCTTCCAAATTTAAGGTCTAGTTAGCACAAACCAAAAAGCCATTGGACTTTCAACAAAATAATTTATTTAAACAGACAGGTCATTTATTATATATACTGTTTCACTTCTTAAAATGTCCCTATCAGAGGCAGGACCAAGATGGCAGAGTGAGTGGTCTTCTTTGTCTCTGCCCCGTTGAATCCACAACTAATTGGACATTCAGCGATTAACAAAGGATATCCAGATAGCATCTCAAGACGCCTAAGAGTCTCATGCTACTCCACATCAGAAGGTGGACGGACTTCCCCCCGGGAGGAGGTGGAAATAGGTGAAAAACTCTCCGACCCCCAAACCCTGGACAGCCTAGTTCCTGTGGGAGGCTCTCTTCTAGCAGACTCCCCCATAGCATTGCCACACACCAAGGGCGGGAGTGTGCACTCACCAGCGGAGCGACAGTGGAAACAGGTGACAACAGCCCTATCCAAGCCCCCCGCGATTACACCTAAGCCCAGGGGGAATCCCCAGGGTCCCGCACCCACTGGCAGGGAAGGCCTCCACTCGCCATTAGCAGGGAGGCCCCGCCCAGAATCCAGAACAAAGAGAAGCTCCTGGTGGGCCCGGCATGGCACCAGACCGCAAGCTGCGGCTGGACTCACGGTCTCTGGTGCACGGGTCAGTGCAGGGGGCGCCCTGACTTCCCATAGGCGTGCTTGGGGACACAGTTGGAGCTCCAGCGCCTGGCTCTGCGGTGCAGGGGAAGGCTCCGGGGTCTCGCACCTCCCCGGCAGGGAAAGCCTCTGCTCGCCATTAGCAGGGAGGCCACGCCCAGAATCCAGGACACAGGGAAGCTCCCGGTGGGTGGATCCTCCGGCAAGGCACCAGACCGCAAGCTGCTGCGGGGCTCATGGTCTCCGGCACACAGGTCGGTGCAGGGGGTGCCTGGACTTCCCGTGGATGCGCTTGGGGACTGGGTGGAGCTCCAACACCCGGCTCTGCAGCCCGGGGGGATGCTCCAGGGTCCCACACCCCCCCAGCAGGGAGGGCCTCTGCTCGTCATTGGCAGGGAGGCCCCGCCCAGCATTAGGAACATCAGGAAGCTCCCTAGAGCAGAATTCCCCACAAGGCAGCAGCTTACAAGCCACCGCCAGGCCCACGGACTCTGGCTGTGTCCCAGACGAGGCAAGGGGCTCCCAGAGATCCCATGAGAATGGAGTAGGGCAGAGTGGAGCTCCGGTGAAACGGCTACATAGCCCAGGGGGGAACTCCAGTGTCCTACAGCAGCCTCAGTGAAAGCCTCTGCACAGCACTAGTGGAGAGGTCCCGACTGGCAATTGCAAGGCGGGAAGGCCCTGGGGCAAAAGCAGCACAGCTAGGTGAGCTAACGACAGACTGCAGAAGATACCCATAGCTCTGCTGGGACCTATAGTGGACAAGTGTGATCTTGTGGGCTCTGTTAGGGACAAAGCGGCGATTATAGGTGATCCTGTTCCTGGCTGATGGGAAAGCCCACAACACCGCTGCAGACCACAAGGAAGGAGTGCATCTAAGTGGGCTGCAGCAGTAGGCACCAGCAGCCTGAGGCCCCCTTGTGATTGCCCCCACAACCGACGAGGGACCCCACAGGACCACTGTGACTATGAGGAGGGGTCCAGGTCCAGTCAGTAACAGCTGACAGGGTTCCTGGTTGGTGCAGTCTAAACAGCTGCCCCCCACACACACCAGTCGCAACAAGTGGAAGCAGCGACTAAACTCTATCTCTATGCGGAGGTACAAATCCACACCATCAAGCAGAATGAAAAAATATATTAAATCTCCAGAACAAAAGGAAAATGATAAGCACCCAGAAAACAATCCCAAAGATAATGAAATCTATAACCTAAATGACGATGATTTCAAAACTGCCACTATGAAAAAACTCAACGAGCTAAAAGAGAATTCAGATAGACAACTCAATGAGTTCAGGAGCTATGTCACAAAAGAGCTTGACAATATAAAGAAGAACCAGTTAGAAATACTGGAGATGAAGAACACAATGGAGGAGATTAAGAAAAATCTGGACTCTCTGAACAGTAGGGTCAATAATATGGAGGAAAGAATTAGCAATTTGGAGGATAGGAATATAGAAATGCTGCAGACAGAGGAGGAGAGAGAACAAAGACTAAAAAGAAAATGAAGAAACTCTCCGAGAATTATCCAACTCAATTAGGAGATGCAACATAAGGATTATAGGTATACCAGAGGGAGAAGAGAAGGAGAATGGGGCAGAAGGCCTGTTCAAAGAAATAATAGCTGAGAACTTTCCAAACTTGGGAAGAGAGATGGAACTTCATGTGACAGAAGCCAATAGATCTCCAAACTTTATTAACGCAAGACCAACCCCAAGGCATATAGCAGTGAAACTAGCAAAAGTCAACGACAAAGAGAAAATACTAAGGGCAGCCAGGCAGAAGAAAATAACTTACAAAGGAAACCCCATAAGGCTATCAGCAGATTTCTCAGGAGAGACCTTACAGGCTAGGAGAGATTGGAATGAAATATTCAAAACTCTGAAGGACAAAAACCTGCAGCCAAGAATACTCTACCCAGCGAAAATATCCTTCAAATACGATGGAGAAATAAAAACTTTCCCAGGTAAACAAAAGTTAAGGGAGTTCATCGCCACAAAACCTCCTCTTGAAGAAATGCTCAGGAAGAACCTCATTCCTGAAAAATCAAAAAAAGGAAAGGGGTTACAAAATCCAGAACAAAGGAGATAAGCAGAAGGACAATAACACAAAGTAACAGCTCTCCATCAGGACAAAATGCAAAAGAACTGGAAAACAAGTGATAAAATGGCAACAGTAGGCCCCCACGTTTCAATAATCACTCTAAATGTGAATGGATTGAACTCTCCAATCAAAAGGCACAGAGTGACAGGATGGATCAAAGAACAAGATCCAACAATATGCTGCCTCCAGGAAACACACCTCAGCCCCAAAGACAAACACAGACTCAAAGTGAAGGGATGGAAGACAATACTCCAAGCTAATAATGAACAAAAGAAAGCAGGTGTTGCCATACTTATATCAGACAACGTAGACTTCAAAGCAAAACAGATAAAGAAAGACAAAGACGGGCAGTATATAATGATAAAAGGGACGCTCCATCAAGATGACATAACACTTATAAATATATACGCACCTAACACAGGAGCACCAAAATTCGTAAAGAAATTATTAACAAAACTAAAAGGAGACATCAACAGCAATACAATAATAGTAGGGGACCTCAACACTCCATTAACACCAATGGACAGATCATCCAGATAGAAAATCAACAAGGAAATTATAGAATTAAATGAAAAATTAGATCAGATGGACCTAAGAGATATATATAAGACACTTCATCCAAAAACAGCAGGTTACACATTGTTCTCAAGCGCGCATGGAACATTCTCAAGGATAGACCATATCTTGGGAAACAAAGCAAGCATCAATAAATTCAAGAGGGTTGAAATAATATCAAGCATCTTTTCTGATCATAATGCTACGAAACTAGAAATCAACTACAAGAATAAAGCTGGGAAAGGGCCAAAAATGAGGAGACTAAACAACATGCTACTGAACAAACAATGGATTATTGAAGAAATTAAAGAAGAAATCAAATATTATCTGGAGACAAATGAAAATGAAAACACACCGTACCAAATTATTTGGGATGCAGCAAAGGTAGTGCTAAGAGGGAAATTCATTGCAATACAGGCTCACCTCAATAAGCAAGAAAAATCTTACATAAACAACCTCAAACGACACCTAATGGAATTAGAAAAAGAAGACCAAACAAAGCCCAAAGTCAGTAGAAGGAGGGAAATAATAAAAATTAGAGTAGAAATAAATGATACTGAAACAAAAAAGACAGTAGAAAGGATCAATGAAACAAAGAGTTGGCTCTTCGAAAAAATTAACAAAATTGACAAACCCTTAGCCAGACTCACTAAAAAAAAAAAAAAAGAGAGAAGTCTCAAATAAATAAAATTAGAAACGAGAGAGGAGAAATCACAACAGATACCGAAGAAATACAAAGGATCGTAAGAGAATACTATGAAAAACTATATGCCAACAAATTGAACAACCTAGAAGAAATAGATAAATTCCTAGACTCATACAACCTACCCACACTGAATCAGGAAGAAATGGAGAATCTGAATAGACCAATCACAAGTAAAGAAATAGAAACAGTAATCAAAAACCTCCCCAAAAATAAGAGTCCAGGACCAGATGGCTTCTCTGGAGAATTCTACCAAACATTCAAAGAAGATTTAATACCTATCCTTCTCAAACTATTCCAGAAAATTGAGGAAGATGGAGCACTCCCTAATACATTCTACGAAGCCAACATCACCCTGATCCCCAAACCTGACAAGGACAACACAAAGAAGGAAAACTACAGGCCAATATCACTGATGAACATAGATGCAAAAATCCTCAACAAAATTTTGGCAAACTGAATACAGCAATACATCAAAAAGATTATACACCATGATCAAGTGGGATTTATACCAGGGACACAGGGATGGTTCAACATCTGCAAGTCAATCAATGTGATTCACTGCATTAACAAAACGAGAAACAAAAACCACATGATCATCTCAATAGATGCAGAGAAAGTATTCGACAAGATCCAACATCCATTTATGATAAAAACCCTCAATAAAATAGGTATAGAAGGAAAGTACCTCAACATAATAAAGGCCATATATGACAAACCCACAGCCAACATCATACTCAACGGACAAAAACTGAAACCCATCCCTCTCAGAACAGGAACAAGACAAGGGTGCCCACGTTCACCACTCTTATTCAACATAGTACTGGAGGTTTTGGCCAGAGCTATTTGGCAGGAAAAAGAAAGAAAAGGAATCCAAATAGGCAATGAAGAAGTAAAACTCTCGCTGTTTGCAGATGACATGATCTTATATATAGAAAACCCCAAAGAATCCATAGAAAAACTATTAGAAACAATCAACAGCTACAGCAAAGTTGCAGGGTATAAAATAAACATACATAAATCAGTAGCATTTCTATATGCTAACAATGAACTAACAGAAAAAGGTCTCAAGAACTCAATCCCAATCACGATCGCAACAAAAAGAATAAAAGACCTTGGGATGAATTTAACCAAGGAAGTGAAAGATCTATACAACGAAAACTACAAGACCTTCTTGAAAGAAATCGACAACGACATAAAGAGATGGAAAGACATTCCATGCACATGGATTGGAAGAATAAACATAGTAAAAAATGTCCATACTACCTAAAGCAATCTACAGATTCAACGCTATCCCAATCAGAGTTCCAATGTCATTCTTTACAGAAAAGGAACAAAGAATCCTAAAATTCATATGGGGCAACAAAAGACCCCGAATTGCTAAAGCAATCCTGAGAAAGAAGAACAAAGCTGTAGGCATCACAATCCCTGACTTCAAAACATACTACAAAGCTACAGTAATCAAAACAGCATGGTACTGGTACAAAAACAGATGCACAGATCAATGGAACAGAATTGAAAGCCCAGAGATAAAACCACACATCTATGGACAGCTAATCTTTGACAAAGGTGCTGAGGGCCTACAATGGAGGAAAGAAAGTCTCTTCAACAAATGGTGCTGGGAAAACTGGACAGCCACACATAAAAGAATGAAAATGAACCATTCTTTTTCACCATTTACTAAAATAAACTCAAAATGGATCAAAGACCTAAAGATTAGGCCTGAAACAATAAGTCTTCTAGAAGAGAATATCGGCAGTACACTCTTTGACATCAGCTTCAAAAGAAATCTTTTTGGACACCATAACCCCCCACATGAGGGAAACAATAGAAAGAATAAACAAATGGGACTTCATCAGGCTAAAGAGCTTCTTCAAGGCAAGGGAAAAGAGGATTGAAACAAAAAAACAGCCCACTAATTGGGAAAAAATATTCACAAGTTATTTATCCGACAAAGGGTTAATCTCCATAATATACAAAGAACTCACACAACTCAACAATAAAAAATCAAACAACCCAATTACAAAATGGGCAGGGGACATGAACACACATTTCTCCAAAGAAGATATACGGATGGCCAATAAACACATGAAAAGATGCTCATCATCACTAATCATCAGGGAAATGCAAATCAAAACTACACTAAGATATCACCTTACACCTGTGAGAATGGCAAAAATATCCAAAACCAAGAGTGACGAATGTTGGAGAGGCTGTGGAGAAAAGGGAACCCTCATATGCTGTTGGTGGGAATGCAAACTGGTGCAGCCACTATGGAAAACAGTATGGAAATTCTTCAAAAAGTTAAGAATAGAAATACCTTATGACCCAGCCATCCCACTACTGGGTATCTACCCTAAGAACCTGAAATCAGCAGTTCCAAAAGTTCCATGCACCCCTATGTTCATCGCAGCATTATTCACAATAGCCAAGTCATGGAACCAACCTAAGTGCCCAGCAACTGATGATTGGATAAAGAAGATGTAGTATATATATACAATGGAATACTACTCAGCCATAAAAAAGAACAAAGTCGTCCCATTCACAACAACATGGATAGACCTTGAGAGTATTATGTTGAATGAAATAAGCCAGACAGAGAAAGACGAACTCTGTATGACTCCACTCATAGGTGGTAGTTAACATATGGACAAAGAGAACTGATCAGTGGTTGCCAGGGGAAAGGGGGGTGGGGGGAGGGCACTAGGGGTAAAGTGGTGTACCTACAACATGGCTAATAATGATGTACAACTGTAATTTCACAAGGATGTTAACTTTCATAACCTTAATAAAAAAAAATGTTCCTATCAATGGGACATTCTTACATATTTCTTTCATACTTTCATGTGTGAATTTGAGGACTCAGAGATTCTTTTACTTAGCATTAGGACATATGATTGAGAGAAGTCTGCATGTTGTCATTTTTTGAATATATGTGAATATACGGTTTATGTTGGGGAGTGACTGTGTAAACTGAATGCTGCTCAAATGAGGGGGACCCAGTTAAAGTTTATGTCTAAGGTCCTAAGGCCTTGGGAACCCTTATTATATCATCCCCAACACATCAAAGTGAAAAAGCCTCTCATTGAGAAGTATCTCTCTTAAAATTATACAAAAAAATTAAAACGAATGATTTAGGTTCTGTACTATTTTTCCCCCAGGAATATGTTAAAAACATAAGGGAGAAGCAAGTTAAGTGACAATTAATGAAAGTGATAAAATTTATGAAGCATTTATTAAAAATCACAAAAACACAAATCTCCCTAAAACCAGAATTACACCTCTTGCTTTGTTCGATATAGTTTTCTCCCATATCTCTACAAATCCCACACACATTTCAGGAAATCATCTTATCCATTTAGATAAAAACATCAGATTGCTTAGTTAATTTTCCAACTGGATTAATAAATCTGAATGGAATAATTTAAGTCATATGATTGTCTGCCCATGACCAGCTGTTTTAAATTAGTATATTAAGTAATTTAGACACTTTTCTTTGCAAAGGTTGCATGATTTAATAAATTCCCATATGCCTCAACATGTGCCAACACTACTAGGTTATCTTCAATCCAGCTGCTGTTATGATAATAGCTGCCAACTTTCAAACAACTGAAAGAATAATGAATCAGCTTCAAGTTGGCTCATATGTAAACTTCTATTGCTCCCAGCTAAAACATGGGCCAATTTCAACTGTAAAAAAAATTAATTAAGAAGATTTCACCTCCACTGTTTGAGAAACATGGCACCACAAATAGCGCTGAATTAGTAGTTTAAAAACCTGCAGCTTCAGGTCAACTCCCATGGTTTAAATTTGAGTCTTAAATGCTGTAGGTTGTTTTAAAGATTGGATTTTTTGAGGAAACAGATTAGGAAATGCCTTGTCCCTAATTCATAATATGAATATTTGAGAAGCCTCACATTGATGGAGGAAAAAATAAACGAGACTTTCATTTGTTAAAGGCTCATTACAACAAAGTCTTCTAAGGCTTTAGAGAAAACAAGATGCAAATGAAAAGGGCCACATTTACACAGGAGCTAAAAAGCAGACAGAAGAAGAAAGCACCAAACACACCACTGTAAATCAGGGCCATTTTATGAATGGGTGTTAGGCACACAACAGGGCAACGTGACAGTATTAGACCCTTATTCTAAGGATGACAACATTGTATTGAATTTTAATAAACACCGGACAAAACAATTTTGTGCTGGATCAGTTATCCAAACTAGTGGGTCTACAGAAACCCCTGAAACTGTAGTGTTTCTGCTAACCACTAATCTGTTTGGCATAAGGTTATTCTGGTTTTCATCATGAAAAATAAGCAAAATATTAGAGCAGAAGTCTGCTTAAAATATTTCATTTATTTCTAAATATCCATCATAGTTGAGAACTGTTGATTGGACGAATGGACTCCGCCAAGAGGACAGCAAAACTTTTTCACAAAGAGCAAAGATGGATTATATTGTCTTAACAGGAGCGAGGCTGCACTATTCTTCACAAGCAACAGGATGGACTGGACGAAATACACAACCCTATGGTTCTGACGAAGTGTTTAAAACTATGTAAGGATCACCATGTTAGTAGTGATAATCTGATTTCTTATTTTTTTCCAAAGGGTACTGGTACTTTTGCTCAGTCATCTATTCTATAGATCAGGCATATCATATTGGCCACCTTCTATGGTGTTTCAATACATCTTATAAGGTATCAGGTTATAATCTAAGTGTGAAATTGTCTGCCTTCACTGCATATACACAATACAGAGGTAATAAAAAATCTCCTGGAGATGCTAAATGGCTAGCCTCACATTCTACAATTCCAGCGATTCACAGCACTTGAAACTGAAATTGTGGATGGATGGGTATAGGATGGGGTGTCTTCTCCAGGCATCTCCAAAATCCTCTCCAGTGATTTCTGATATTTCCAGTGCTGGAAATACTGGAAATCCTTGCATAGAGTACTTGGTTCTGGGGTCTTCCAGCCAGTTTGAATAGTTCTAGAAAAGCTACACAGATGCCTCAGGGTAACTCAGAATCCAAAGAAAGGACAATGAGCTTAGCCCATGAATAAAGGCAAGAGACTATTTTCTAATACTTTGATGTGATCATCTTTTATTTTTTTACAGCTCATGGATGCTGTTGAAACTGTTCAAGATGCAACAGATTTAAAAGATCCATCTTTGGAGCAACTTAAAAGGCTAGAACTTGCTGCGAAATTGTTGCCCAGGTGAGTAGCCACAGTAATTCTGCAAACAACTGAGTCAGCACTCACCCAAAAGAAGGTAAAAGAAAGGTGTTGATTCCTTAACCTCACTGAATCATATTAGTGCAACAGACTATTTGGAAAGTGTTCTAGTCTATTCTGCACAACAGGATGCATGTCTATACTTGGCAAAATCTTGTGCAACAGGTATGAATTGTGTGCATTATTTGCTACTGCTCTAGTAAGCAGGAGGCAAGAAATTTCACAGGTGCAACAATTTATTTGCAATTTCGAAAACATTCCATTCACCAATGCCAGCGTGCCCAAAAGGACTCTTTCATGAGACAAGTCTACCTACAATAAGCCAGAATAAATGCAAAGGAGGGATACAGGTCAACAACAGGCATCTAACATAAAAATGCTTATTGTTTAGCCTTGACCTCAGTTCTGTTCAAGATCAGAAAGTATCAGACATGGTAGAGATCTGTCATTATTCTGTTTTCTACTTTGAAGGCTGTATATACTTATTGATTGTAATTATGAAATCCTAGAATAAATATACATTCTATTCACTGATTTGAATATTCGAACAATTAGCTGTAATTGTTCAAATGCACACTAAGTGTCTTTATTTCTGGCGGTTAGGATAATCAAGAAACGCCTAGAAAGGAGAAAGTAAATGGAGGAAAAAGATCTTAAAAGATTTGTATGTATTCAGGATAAGTGACTAACTGAAGGTGGAAAAAATAATTGCTTACAATTTGTATAAAGCAATCATATCCATGTAGTACTTCAACATGGTACAAAGGTACATAATTATAAACAAGAAGATGGAAATAAAAAGTTGTATCTTAATTAAGAAAAACAACAGAGGAACAAATTATGGAAAAAAATTAATGGAAAGTAGGAAGACCCATGCCACAAATATGCCAAGATAAATGACATATCCCCAAAGGGGAGAACACTGCCCTCAACTTGAGACAGTTCTGCACGGCTTTGGCCAGCACTACTATTTCCTGCCTTGTATAATCACAGAAGGCATTCCATGTTTGGTGATGATGAGAAGTGGGATTTTGAAGAATATAATTATGGGCTGCAAGTGTTTTCTGTGGCAACAAAATGATCATTCATGTCGGAGATTGTGTAAATATGCCTTAATTTTGGTCAAAAGCAATTTAACCTTTAAAAAATAGAATCTCCAAATCTCTTTATAAATCACAATTCTTCAAGTAAACTACAGGGAGAAGTGTGTAAAAGCAAACACATTCCAGATACTCTTCAAAAGATGCTATTTAGTGGAAAATTATCTATTTTATAGTTACATGATTTAGTGTACCTCCACGTCAAAAACAGCTCACAACTTCAAAAAGCCGCATGAAAGGAGATTTAAGCAGAGCAAAGCTATGCAGTTTTCATCTACGAGGTCAGGTATAAAAATGATCACAATGCATGTTACCTTAGAAAGACTGACAACCTTACACAAGTTAATGGTGTGTCAGGCACAGATGGAAGGTGGATATAAACTGAGGAGAAAGAAGAAACCACATCAAGGGTGCCTAAGGAAACTTAAAAGCTTTGAAAACTTCGAAAGTCTCGCCTTCTCTCTGGTACCTTTAATTGTGGCTACAATAAGTGCATTTTTGCCACATGCTTTTGAAAGAAAAAAGAAATGATTATTTTCTTAAGTATTAACAGACTTACTTCTCTTTCAGAAAATCCACTACTCTTTTGAAGTCAGCCACACAGTATTCTCTTTTCATTTCCATGAGCACAGTGTCAGAGGCCGACTGGACTGGTATGTGCAGAAAAGCATAGACTCTGGGATGATTAAGGATTTTTGCCATTTCCTTTAAAAAATAGAGGGAGAAAACATTAATCATTTTAACAAATTGGGGAATGGTTTCCCTAAGATCAACACTCACAAGTGCAAGAAAATAAACATCACTGAAAACAGACCAATCATCTAGGCTCTTAAAGTGAATGTCAATTGGCAGTACGCTATGATGACATCTGGGAATTTAATATTACTTTTATACGATTCTACGTATGAGTTATTTCCTCCTGTTCATCGTCTCTCTAAGGTGACAAAACAGAGATAAACTCAGTAATTCCTACAGAGAGTAAAAGATCTTGAGTAGTTCAATATAAACACCATTCCTCCCTTGCCTCAAAGAAGTTTTATATTCTGCCTTGTTACAACAGCAGGAAAAATAGCAATACTTAAGGCAAACAGTTGAGGTCGTATAATCTGATGTACTTGAATAAAGGTTCTAAATTTAGGGCAGGTCAACTCTTTTTATTTTTATACTGAAGGAGGAAAAAAGCAATCTATAACTCACCTGTTTGTTTTTCAGCTAGTTAATGAACACTAGCTTTTTTGAGTAGCTACTAGGCAAAGGGCACAGTAAGAGACAGTGAAGCCAACCAGTTCACCACTGGTCACCTACTGACATTTACCTTTAAGATGCAGAGTTTGAAAGAAGAAAAACAAGAGAAGAACAGGAAGAAGAATCTGCCTTGCAAAGCTAAAGAGAGCCAAGTTGAATTAAACAAATTAGGAAACCCAGAGATTGTTTTAAAATTCTTCCAAGAATACAAAGAGGGTAGGAAAAGAGTGATAAAAGGAAAGCTGTGGTAACAACTATTTACGCAAGCAATAAGAAAATTGAGTAATTTAGCCCTTCTCCATTGCTGCAAGGCTGTGGGCTCATAAATTAGAGAACGAGAGAATGAGAGAGAGAGGGAGGGAGGGAAGGCAAAGAGTCTATTAGAGAAAAAAATGTCAAGAAAGGAGCTGCTTTTTAATAACTTGCATGTGTCCAGTGATTTTTAGTTTTCAAAGTAGTGCACTTTCACATCTGTTATCTCATTTCATCCTTAGAACAATATTTTGAGGGATCTCACAGGCTCAGAGAACCAGCTAATTCTGTATAGTCACCTCTTAGTTATTCAGGGGTCAGTCATGCATATGTATCAACCACGTCCTTTGTTTCGCCATTTTCTTTCCACTGACTGTGAACACAGCATTTTTACCAAAGTGGAAGAAAAGAGTGATTAACTCAAATCAGTCATCCTCTCAGTAACAGCTTGTTTTAAAAAATTCTTTTGACTACAAAATTCACTTAACCAAATATCCAATATTCATGGATATCCTTTATCTACCTTCTCTGCCAGGAATTAACAGGTATATATATATAGTTATGTATAGATTACTAAATTGGAACTGAAGTTGAAGAATTTCTTATTTAGCAGAAATATAGCTGGTTAACACATTACCTGAAGAGTCCCTTCACAAAACTGTTACATTTCTTGGCTGGGTACTTAGTCAGTAGGCTCTTCCCATCCATACTGAACACATACTGTGGATAAGGCTGTGTGAGGCAGGGCACCACTACGACCCCCATTGTAAATATGTCGGCTTTCTGCTCTGATTCTGCCTTTCAGGTTTTCTATAACTGAACATCAAGATTCCTAAACAGTGTAAGAAAAATAATTGTACAAAAACCTTTGTTTTCTAAAGGGGAGGACTCTCAGCTTCAGCTCACTTTCAACATCTCTGCTCTGGTAAAACATGACACCTTAACATATACAATTTGTGAAACGAAATTTCACTCTCAATCTCTGTGCCTTGGTTTTCTCATCTGTAAAGTGGAGATAGTGGTAATACCCACCACTCAGGGCTACTGGGCTATTGTGAAAATAAAATAAGATAATCCAATATGTGCTTACAGAAATTATCTAATATTCTTCTTCTTCCTTGGAGAGTATTTATAGTTCATGGTAACACATTTTCACACAGATTAATGGGAACCTATCAATAAACAGAACAGCTTCTCAATAAGTTGATTCCCTTAACTAGTAAGTGAAGGAGAGAGAACTTCTAGTGATTTACATAAAATACATTTGAAAGGGGGTCCCAGCAAACATGACCCAGGCCAGCAAGGGTAGTACAGTTTCTCTTGGAAACACTCAGGGTGGCCTCCTCCTACAATAAACAGGATACTGCACTAGATGAAGCCTCGACAATTTACAAATTAAAACGTTAATAGCAAACAAGTAGGATAAATTGGTGGTTTTTCCCCTTTGGCTCTCAAAATGAGACTTCCCACTAGTAATTACTTTTATCTTCATGCTACAGACTTTGTAACCTTATAACGGTAAGCACCAGAACACAAAATAAAAATAAACTTGCCTCTTAATTAACATCCCTATTTCTCCTACTAAAAGAATCATGACAACATAAATTAATGTATCCCAAAGAGACTAAGTACATATTTTTTATTCTGTTTTTCCTTCTGTCCCTCCTCTTATTCAGCACTCTTGGTTAAGGATAACCTTTGGTCTCTTCACCTTTCAAAATTCTTCTCTTATTTTTAAGGTTTAGCTTATAGTTAACAGGTTCTCTGGTGCAAGAGATCACTTTCTTCTCTATGATTTCTCAGCAACCTGTTCTTGGTGTTAACCAAAGTGTTTCTTGGTTTTGTCTTGCAATATGATAATGGATCTCCAAAACGGAAGCTCTACAACAGCAGAGATTATGTTTTCCTCCTCTCCCTGGATCTCTGCAATGGCTATAGCACTGTGGTGAGTATGCCACCAAACACATAAATATAGATGTGGGTTAAAACCACATCAATATACACAGAAAGGGATAGAGAATATAATTGCTATTTGATAGGAAGACAAATTTTCAATTAATAAGAGTTCAGTTTGGCTAAAGCAGGTAATCAAGTGCATAGCCAAGCAGGTAAACAAGCATATAATCAGCCTGCCTTCATTTCTGGAACAAGTGAAAAATTACATGTGAATACACAGGTAAATATATACATAAGGAAAACTTAGATACTTTATAGGTTGCCCCACCATGGGTTATGTTTCTAAAAGTCTGTCGGAGCTTTAGATTGGAATCACAATGTACTTTTTTTATAGAAGTAATTTACAAACAATGTGCAAGGTCCAGGTTAACCAAAGGAAAAAGGAGTACTTAGTTCAAAATGTGGGTAATAGAAAAATGGCAGTCACGAGCAACCCTGTGCTCTGAGCTGGGTGAGAGTGTCTGAGTACACAGGCAAGAATGCTAGAGGGCATGTGCGCAAACAAGGGTGTGTGTGTGTGTGTTGGAGAGCTCTGGTAGCAAGCAGCATGGAAATGGCAGCTATTTTAATATACGGTAATTTATAATTTAAGGGTTGATCAAGGCTGCTTAAAACATAGGTATAAAAATAAAATAGAGATGGTGACTATTGTACAGGCAGGGACCAGAGAACGGCTAACCAGATCAACAAAACAGTATTTCTATCTGGTGCTTTTACATGGAGCTCTCCTATTACAAACTGATAATCACCTCAATGTTTGTAATTTTTTTATGAACCTAAAAAGCAAAGAAAAAATAATGAATTGAATGAAAACAGGTATAATCTTTAAAAGCAATCCTATGTATAAGTACATTTTTAAAAGAATTGTTTCATTTTTATTACCCTGAAGTCATCAAATTAATAATCATATTCTACCTGAGTTTAAATACATATACTACTAGCTTAACAAAGTCCTTCTCTGTGTGAGAGTATACGAAAATATATTAATGAGTGTGTTCAGATGTATTTACATTCACATTGATAGTTATCAGTCAGAAAGCCCTCTCAGATTGTAGCTTTGCTAGGAAGTATATGCATATTTAAAACGCTAAACTTTACATTGCTTTGTTTTCAAGTAACCTAAGATATATGATAAAGCAAGAAAATACTTCAAGAAAAGAGAAAGTATATCATTATCTTTAAGTATTTAAAAAATAGTTCTTTTGAGATATAATTCACATACCATACAATTTACCCATAAAAAGTATGCAATTAAATGTTTTTTTAGTATATCCAAAGGGTTGTGCAACCATTACCACAATCTAATTTTAGAATATTTGTATAACCCCTAAAACAAACTCTATGCCCACTAGCAGTCTCTTCCCATTTTCCCAATTCCACAACTCCCTTCCTCCAGCCCTAAACAACCACTAGTCTACTTTCCATCTCTATAAATTTGCCTATTATTGACATTTCATATAAATAGAATCATACAATATATGGTCTTTTGTGACTGGCTTCTTTCACTCATAATGTTTTCAAGAGTCATCCATGTTCAAGCATGTAGGCAATCTTTTCAATTAAAAAAACAGGAATTCAGAATTTATTAAATACATCATTTCATGCAAAACTATTCCAAATGTTCTGAATATTATTAGCTCAATTAAGATAGTAAAGTAAGTTTCATCCATATGTATAGACTTTAACAACACAAATAATCTAATGGAATAAATTTCATAGAGCTTAGCTGTTACATATAAGATCTTATCAGGAAAAATTAGATGCAAAAGATAGAGGGGAATGTTATAAAAAATTCCTTTAAAAAACTGGTTCGCTTAAAAAGAGAAGAATAGGGGGTGGCTATAAATGATAATATATATTTTTGGCTCCTATTGTTTTTTATTTTATTGTGGTAAAATATACATAACATAAAATTTCCCATTTTGACTATTTTTGAGTGTACAATTCAGTGACATTAAGTACATTCACACTGTTGTGCAACCACCACCACCCTCCATCTCCAGAACTTTTTCATCACCCCAAACTGAAACTCTGTTCATTAAACAATGACTCCCTATGCCTCCCACCCCCTAGCTGTTGGTAACCATTATCTTATTTTCTGTCTCTATTAATGTGACTATTCTAGGTACCTCATATAAGTGAAAGCATATGAAGTGGTTCAGAACAAGCCTCCCCAACTGTGCCACTGTAGCATGTGGATTACTTTGAGCTGAAGTCAATTAAGACCCAACAGACTCAAGAAAAACTTTCACCTCTCGCTTAACTACTGTGGGGACCTGGATTTGGCCACCCCAAGATATGTCTCTTTGGCATGATGATTATTTGTGACTTGTTACTTTGCAGACAGGAAAGCAACTGAAAAGCAGAATTTACTTACCCTTTGTAAGAGACATTTACATTGTGAAGGAAATCTCCATCTGTAAAAGATATCTCCCTCTGGACCAGGAAGAAGGGGAGATGACCTTGTCTCTAGAAACTCTTAAGCAATGGGGAAGGCAAGGACTTAAATCTGCATTTGTTTATTGTGCTTGTCTGGTAGCCTCCTGTAACTGACTTCCCTCCCCCTCCCAATGTTGGCATTTCTTTAAGGATTAAGCATCTTTCCTTAGGCTAGGAACCAATTGCTGCGCTCACCTGTGACCACCCAGCTGGAGACAACAGACTTGCCTCCTGCTACGCCTTCCAAGATAGCAGACCCACTACCTGCTGTGTCCATCAAGCACTGTGCCCACAGGGCAATCTTGTGACTATTGTGGGAGGGACATTTCAATCATATGCGAAACATCCTGTTTGGGGGTATAAAATCTCTCTGTGCACCCCACTTCTTCGGTGCCCTTTCTTCCTTTGGGAAGAAAGGCCCCGGGCCATGGTCCTCATAAAGCTTTGTTTAATTTTCTCTTGCTATTCTGTCTCATGTGAATTTAATTCATTCTCGGGCCAGACGAACCCACATTAGGTAGAGGAAAAGTCTTCCTCCCCTACACTACTTAAAAGAATTTAGACAGGGGGCCTGGCTCAGAGAGAGTGAGCTATTACCAGAGATAATTTTTATCTGAATGACTTATCTGTATGGCACAGTAAACATCTAATTACTAAACATCTGCCCTTCTTAGTGTCCTGTGAATTATCCCACTCCCCTTTGATGCCACAGACCCCTATCTCATTCCTTAGTTCAAGATGGCATACAAGCCTCAACTGCCCAACTTGCCCTTGGGTCTCATATTTTTATGGGGCTCCAGTATGTATGTAATTAAATTTGTTTTTCTCCTGTTAATGTGTCTCATGTCAATTTGATTATTAGACCAGCCAAAGGACCTAGAAGGACAGAAGAAAAATCTTTCCGCCCCTATTCATACAAGATTTGTTCTTTTGCATCTGTCTTATTTCACTTAGTGTAATGTTTTCAAGGTTCATCCTTGTTGTAGTGATATCAGGTTTTTTTCAATATCTCTTTTTCCAAGTAGTTGGAGTTCTACTCTCAATGTCAGAGCACACTGTACAGACTTCTATTAGCATTTATTTCCCTGTCAATGCTTTTATCCCAAGGGTATATCTTGTTTATCTCTATCTCCACATTTCCTTGCTCAATGCCTGGTCCTTAAATACTTCTTAAGTTATAGTTGAATAAATGAATGATTGAATGACCCAATCAGTTAATCAACATGGTTATTTTGGAGTAAGTCCTACAAAGACTTCTAGCCAAAGGTCAAAACAGCTATGCCTGTGTTCTAGGACAACCCATTTCTGGAGTCACTTTCAACACTCTCAAATCATATAAGTCAAGATAAAATAAGATGAGCATCATATTTCATCCATTACTTCATTAATGACATTGTAACAGCTACTAAGTGAATTACTAGCACCTACATTTACTCTTAGCAATCTAAAAATAAATTATCATTAATAGCATCAGAAAGTGAATGAGGGAGCATAAGAAGAGAACATTTCCAATCCTTATGTCCCAAATGGAAAGGATTAGGTACTCTGAACAGATTCTAATTTACATTTGATCTATAACTTAATTAGAACAGGAAATTCACTTCTAAACGGCAGAGTTAACGTTTTCAATATTTGTGTTAAAATAAGTTGAGACAAAATGTCCGTTCTAATTAGCTTTCACAGAAATGTTAAATGGCCTTCAATGCTCCTTTACCATTACCACTTCATCTTAGCGTCAGAGTGAATAAACAGACTTTGCATTGCAAAGATAAAAATATACGTCTTAATACTAATGTCAAAATGCTAAGAGTTGTAATTTTACATACATTTATTTTCAACTGATATTATTAGTGTTTGGTTTTATTTTTAAATTATTATCCTGTTCTGCTAAGGCCAAGACATCAAAAGGGAGTTCTTGTATCCTGATTGTGGTGATGGTTACATGAATCTATACAAACATTAAAATTCATAAAACTGAACACACATGAAAAAGTCAATTTTACTGTATTAATTTTAAAATAAAATAAAGAGGAAGACTAACTGTAAACTCTGTTGTGACTCAAACACTATATAATATAAAGAGGTACATGTTAAAACACTAATGTGTAATATACATATAATTGCCTTTTCTTCCATTTAGGAAAAAAAAGACTGAGTCTACTAAACACTAAAAGAACAAATCATAGCTGATCAATTTAATGGGGAAAATGCAGCCCAGTTAGATTGAGCATTCAGCTCAGACAATTCTATTGGCTTCTCTTAAACATGATATAAATAATTAAAGAATCCAATGGAAAGGCAGATGTTAAAGATTTATTTTAAAATATTTAACTCCCATTTATTTATGGTCTGATTACCCAAAATGAGGCTAACGTTAGATACCTTTTGCTTCATGTGTTAGGCGGTATACAGTAGGAAGAATGTTCTAGTGATTTAACTGCTCTAGGTAGAGTTGTTTAGTATGTAAAATGATGTGGCTAAGCAAGTATTTACTAAACAACAAACTATGTTTCTGGGACTGGGGGTACAAAGAAGACAATAACCTCCTCTAAACTGTGTAAACATGTAAACACATAACTGCCTCCTTTGATGATGGAGCACTGACTTATGTCAGGCACTCTGCTGAGCAGTTTATGTTGATCTCATCTGACCTCTCACTCTACGATGTAGGTATTTTTATTATTTCTGTGGTAGGCTGAACAACTATTTGCCAAATATTCTGGTTTTCCTCCCTGTGGGAGTGTTATAATCTCTTCCTAGTTAAACTCAGGAGTAGCTGTGTGACTTGCAATGGCCAATGAAATGTGGGCAGAAATGACAGGCACTATTTCTGGGCAGAAGCTTTAAAGCCAGTGGTTCTCTTTCCATTGCTTTGTGTCTTCTTTGATTTCTTTGAATGTTTTACAGTTTTCAGTGCACAGGTCTTTCACCTCTTTGGTTAAATTTACTCCTAGGTATTTTATTCTTTTTGTTGCGATTGTAAAATGAGACTATATTCTTATTTTTCCTTTGTGCTATTTTGTTGTTAGCGTATAGAAACGCAGCTGATTTTTATATGTTTATTTTATATCCTGTAACTTTACCGTATTCATTTATAATTTCTAATAGTCTTTTGGATTCTTTAGTGTTTTCTATATATAAAATCATGTCATATGCAAATCATGAGTTTTACTTCTTCCTTTCCAATTTGGATCCCTTTTTTTTCTTTTTCTTGCCTGATTGCTCTGTCTAGGACTTCCAATACTATGTTAAACAAGAGTGGCCAAAGTGGCATCCTTGTCCGGGTCTTGTTCTTAAAGTCATAGCTTTTGGTTTTTCACCATTGAGTATGATATTAGCTGTTGGTCTGTCATATATGGCCTTATTATGTTGAGGTACTTTCCTCCTATACTCATTTTATTCAGTTATTATCATAAATGGATGCTGTATATTGTTAAATGCTTTCTCTGCATCTACTGAGGTAATCATGTGATTTTTATCCCTCGTTTTGTTAATGTGGCATATTACGTTGACTGATTTGTGGATGTTGAACCATCCCTGCATCCCTGGGATAAATCCCACTTGATCATGGTGTATGATCTTTTTAATGTATTGTTGTATTCGATTTGCTAATGTCGTGTTGAGGATTTTTGCATTGATATTCATCAGTGGTATTGGCTTGTAACTTTCTTTTTTTGTGTTGTCCTTGTCTAGTTTTGGTATCAGGGTAATGCCAGCCTTGTAGAATGAGTTAGGAAGCTTCTCTTCCTCTTCAACTTTTTAGAAGAGTTTGAGAAGGAGAGGTAGTAAGTCTTATTTGATTGTTTGGTAGAATTCACCAGGGGAGCCCTCTGGTCCTGGACTTTTGTTTTTTAAGAAAAGCCAGTGGTTCTTTATGTCTCTCTTTCTCCCTCTTCTACAGTCTAAGTTGTGAAGTGGAGACACCTTGAACAGAGCTTTGGTGAATCCATAATGGATATGTAGCATTAGCAAAAACTACATGTTTGTTGTCATCATTGAAATTTTTGAGATTGTGAGGGCCTTGAACTGGCCACCCCAAGATATGTCTCTTTGGCATGATGATTATTTGAGGCTGGTTACTTTGCAGACAGGAAAGCAACTGAAAAGTAGAATTTATTTACCCTTTGGAAGAGACATTTACATTGTAAAGGAAATCTCCATCTGTAAAGATACCTCCCTTTCTGTACCAGGAAGAAGAAAGAGGATGACCTTATCTCTAGAAACTCTTAATCAATGCCAAAGGCAAGGACTTAAATCTGCATTTGTTTACTGTGCTTGTCTGGTAACCTCCTGTAACTGACTCCCCCCACCCCCAACATCCTCCTTTGTCTTTAGCTGGATAATGGTATTTAAGGTGGGGGCTTCAGCCATTTTGGCAAGTTGCTCAGCTTGCCTGAGCCTCTCCCATGTATACATGTTATAAAGCTTTGTCTAATTTTCTCTTGCTATTCTGTCTCATGTGAATTTAATTTGTTCTCCGGCCAGATGAACCCAGAGAGGGTAGAGGAAATGTCTTCCTCCCCTACAAGATCATTTGTTATACAGCATAACCTAATGCATCCTACTGGCACACTGTCATTTTATGGATGAAGAAAACTAACATTTGGAGATGTTCAAAATAAATGTATGTCCACAAGGAAGAGTACTAGAATAACTGGATTTGGAACCTAAGCCTGTCAGACTGCAAAGTCCTTTTTCTTAACCAATTTTCAATAAACACTGGAATAGAAGTATGTATCAATTACAAAGATAGAACATGAGAGGAAGAAATAAACCGTTATATTGGCAACAGAAGCTTTCACTCAAAATGGAGATCAATTTTGAACGATAAACAAAAGTTTTCCAGGCAAACTCCAACAGGTAACACATAACATGTCCCAGTGCCTTGAGATTCAAGGCTGTATATTTTGTAAAATAATTCAGTGACCTGTCAAATATGTTCTGCTTTTTTTAGTCTAAAAATATCAATTATATTTAAAAGTACACTTGGGAAAATAAAAAGTACACTAGGGGGCCACTTAATGATTCTCTACCTATTCACACTTTTCTGAAATCTAATAATTATAACATTCTTTGTTGAAATCATTTAAAGACAGAATTGTGTTCATTTGAGGGGTTGGGCTCACAGATTTTATGAGGCTGAACCTGTTACGTACTTTTAGAAAAAAGATGCATAAAGTAATTAGTGCACATAAAATAATGAAAACACATTGTTCTTTTAAAAATGAACATTTTCTCTATTATAAAAGTAACACAAATTCACTTTTGAGATTTTGGAAAACAGAAAAATAGAATGAGAAAAACTGATCATGGTTAAAATAGCTATTGTTAAAAGAAAAATTCATTACTCTTGCTATTATCTTGAAACAATTAAATTACAAAATTATATCTGTTACTATCTAGTTGGTTTAGAAAAAGTGAAATGATTTTCAAAGGGCAAAATATTAAGCTAATAATATTTCTTGACAGCGCAGCATTTGGTGTGAGCTCAATTTCTTCACAACGTAGCAGGGTCCAAATCACCCAGACACTTATGCTCAAAGGGCTCATAATGCTTCCACATTAGCAGAACAGGGGAGAGAAATCTGAATATGAAAACACAAATAAAGAAGAATCAGAGATAAGAATCAGCAAAACATCGTAGAATCATTCCTGAAGAAGACATTACCTTTAGAGCAATGTAGTCCCTGGAGCTATGATGACACAGTGGAAAGAGTAGACAGACAGGAAAGAAATTTCTTTGTTGAAAAAGAACATAAAAAAGGAGAATGAAAGTAAAAGAAGGAAAGAGGGAAGGGCAATTTTTTTCCCACTCACAAATTTATTGTAATATAAAGGAATTCTTAGATGTCCATTAAGACTTTTAGTCTTAAAAACAGGAACCATAAGCAGTCATTTAACTGTAATGATTATTAGAAGAATGAAGAAAGCTCATAATACTATTAGTGGTACAGCAGTAGCAGTAGGAATAATAATAAAAATAATGATAGGAGTTAACATCCTTATGTGCTAGACACTGTGCTGATCACACTCATTATCTCATTTAAATTTCTGAACAAACCTAGGATGTAGTAGTTTTACTCAGTCTAATACTCAGAGAAATTAATCACCTTGCCCAAGGCACAATGGTGGAGCTGGAATGTAAACACAGTCATCCCAACACTTGAAGGGTAGCAGAATATGCCACCCCCAAATATGCCTATTAGGCATATGGGTTATTTTGAGCTAAAGGCCATTGAGAACCAGCAGACCCAGCAAAAGCTGTAAAAACAGGGCCCTCATTTTCCTTTTGTAAAGGAAATTTCTACCTATAAAGGAAATTTCCATTTGTAAATTTAGGGGGAAAAAAGACATTAAGATGGAAATTCTTATTAGGAAGAAGAGGGCTTTTAACAAGTCTTATCAAGGGTAAAGGCAAGACTTAAATCCACATGACAAACGTTCCTAAACAATTCTTGTTCACCATACTTTCTCTGCTCATCTTCTCAGAACTTGTCTCCCCTGCTTTGAAGCCCCAAATCCCTTTTCCTTTGTTGTAGCATAAGATGGTATACAAACCCAAGTGCTAAATATCCCTCTGGGTTACTCATTGCTGGGTGTTTCCATGTGTACATGTGCGATGCACATATTAATAAACTTCTGTTTTTCTCTTGTTAATTTGTCTTTGGCCAGTCTAACGTACAGAACCCCACCTGGAGAATCTAAGGTGGGTAGAGGAAAAGATCTTTTCCTCCCCTACACACTACTCCATCAAGTGTGTCTCACAAGAGCATCCCTTCTGTGGATGGATCTGTGATCTTACCTAAACCTAAAACCATTCTTGAGGAACAACACAAACTAATTCACACGAAGATGTTAACAATAAATAATTTCTGGAACCAGGGTTGAAAAGAAGCAGTGGAGAGTAGTCTCTCCAAAACAAGACATTAAAAAAATGTATCAGACAACTTAAATTTTGTAGTATGCAAGATCTCCTAATGTGGAATTTATTAGAAATGTGTGGATTTTTTTCAAATGTCTCCAAATGCATGAATTAAATGTGTCTCATTACATTGCTTGAAATTAGATGATAGATTAACAGGACTTTTGCAGTCTTTTGCTACTGAACAATATAGATTTTGAATAGAAACTGATAAGCAGGTATATATATTTCCACCTTGTTCCACTTTAATTGTTTTCACTTGGTAAAACTGGTTTCACTTTTCAGTTCTTTAATTGGAAGTGAAATTAAAGCATTTCCAGTTACTGCACAGTAGCTAGCTTGTCTAAGAACACCTTGTCAGAATATTTTCTGAGATTCTAACCTGCTGGTTTTTTAAGCACTGTGGCTCTGAAGTGCCAAGATCAGAATGCTCATTTAGCATGTAAAGAAAGATCCAGAAAAACTTCCATTTGGTGAGCCAAACTTACTTTTTAAGAAGATTTGAGCTATTTTTCTAATGTTTTGTTATTTTTTAATCAAATGGAAGTTAAAATTTGATGCAATTAAAGTAGATTTCTTCAGTTGAAGAGGAAAATGTAGATTTTTATTTTCCTCCCTGCTGTCAAAGTCTGTGGCCTCTACAAATATAAAAATCTGAGGCACCTTTCTTGCAAGGTTCTGCCTAATGACAACAGAAGCAATCATTTGATGTATAAGTATTTTCACATCTTAAATTTTGCCATTTTTATAAGATTAAAGTATTTTTTTAAAAAGATGGTAGAGCAGGCTTTGAACTTCATCTTTCCAATGATCAAATGCATTATAAATATATACCAATACATTATGTATACCTGCCTCCAGAACTGGATAAACATGGTTCTAAAAAAAATGATTACAGATATATAACGTACCATACTACACGTTAAGAATTTCCTTCTGCCTTAGGTGGAAAAATGACTTTCAAATCAAGTACTCTGTCTTTTTTAATATTCAAAGTTAGCGAGAGATTGGGAATATAGAAGACAGCTAGGAAAAGAAAGAACTATGTCAAAGATGAATCTAACAAAATTAGTAATAAGCTGAAGTGAACCAGGATAGAGGGTGCTGGTAATCATCAACTGTTTTCTATATGATGTTTCGATCATTTCTTTTGTCCTATCCTCACAGGACTCTAAATAATCACTCCATAGAATTACTCAATGAGCACAGTTCAAACGAGATATTTAGAAAGAACTGGGAATTATTTTGAAAGGAGTGTCCCTGAAAAAATGGTGTCAAGAAGTGGGAGAACACATTCCAGATGAAGAAATTTATCTCAAGTACAGAGGTTGCCCTGAGTAATATTAACATCTGACATGTCTTCAGCTGAGTGAAATGAAGAAAGGAAAATCCAACCTCTTGGGGGTTTAACATATTAAAACTAAAAACACCCAGATTGCAAATATCTCATTTGTTTTATTTTCTCCTTAATAGGCTACTGAATGACTTTCTACAATCACTGATTATATACAAGTAGTTTAAAAATGAACTCAGTATGGATGAATGGATAAAGAAGATGTGGTATATATATATTTATATATACACACTCACACACAGTGAAATACTCTTCAGCCATTAAAAAAGAAGGGAAGCCCACTGTGTGCAACAACCTGGATGAACCTTGAGGTTATTATGCTGACATAAGTCAGACAGAGAAAGATAAATACTGTATGATATCACTTACATGTGGACTAAAAAAACAAAACAAAAAACAAGCTCATAGATACAGAAAACATATCAATGGTTCCCAGAGGCGGGAGTTGGGGGTAGGTGAAACAGGTGAAAGGAGTCAAAAAGTACAAACTTCCGTTATAACATAACTAAGTCCTGGGGAAGTAACGTATAGCATGGCGACTAGAGTTAACAATACTGCATTGTACATTTGAAAGTTGCTAACAGAGTAGATCTTAAAAGTTCTCATCACAAGAAAAAAAATTTCTATGTGTGGTGAGGGATGTTAACTAGACTTCTTGTGGTGAACATTTTGCAATGTATACAAATACTGAATCATTATCTTGTACACCTGAAACTTTATAATGCTATGTCAATTATATCTCAATTAAAAAAAAAAATGAACTCAGTATTTCCTTGCCAAAGCATTAGAACCTCTTCCTGCTTAGTTACAGAGGTTCAAAATCTGAATTTCTCACCCTCATCCACTATACTCTATCAGTTGCTATGTGTTTTTTATACTACTCAAGCCCCAGAAGTCTCTGATATTTTGCCACATCTACCTCCTGGACATAACTTTGCATGGTCCAGGTCACGCACTTCTTTCTTACAAACCATAGTGTAAGTGTGAGTCTTCAAATGGGCATAGGGAACTTCTGGAAGGAAGCAAACCAGCAGGTAAGGATCATCTGAAAATGAATCCATTTCTAGGTCTTCAAATTCCATTTGTACTCTTTCCTGAAACTGACTTGTCTGTGGTGAAGGCTTCCTGCTGGGGCTCCTTTCACACCTTCAGGTCGCCAACAATGGATTTGTGAACCTGCCTTTTCAAAGCAACCTAAAGAATTCCCATGTGTGCCACCCTCACCATCCATTACATTAGAGACTGCTTTTATAATAATTTTTTACATTTATGCTTAATACACTGTTTTGATGAATTGCGTACTAGTAAAAATTTAATCACAATTCAACAAAAAAAGTGTTTTTTAAATAAATACTTAAGGGGCTGGCCCAGTGGCGCAGCGATTAAGTTTGCATGTTCTGCTTCGGCAGCCCAGGGTTCGCTGGTTCGGATCCCAGGGGCAGACCTACGCACCGCTTGGTAAGCCACACTGTGGCAGGCACCCCACATATAAAGTAGAGGAAGATGGGGACACATGTTAGCTCAGGGCCAGTCTTCCTCAACAAAAAGATGAGGGTTGGAAGCAGATGTTAGCTCAGGGCTAATCTTGCTCAAACAAAACAAAACAAAAACTTCAGAGCCTCGTGGTCACAATAATGTTTTGATGTTTAATTTATACACATATTTTGTTATAGAAAAGGGCTGTAGAATGATCAATAGAAGACTTTCAAGCTTTAAAATATATTAGATAGAATTCCATAGAGGAAGTAGAAAGAAAATTCAAATTCCAGGAAAAAAAGGGGATGCTGTAAATTTCCTTATTTTTTATATTTCATTGAATACAAGGTCCATCCAAGTTGTCAAAAGTGACAGGATTGCCTTCTTTTTTATGGTTAAATAATATTTCATTGTACATATAGAAATACCACATTTTCTTCATCCATTCATTGGTCAATGGACATGTTACTTTTTATATGGGAGAATTTTTAAGGAACAGTTAACTAAAAATAATTTGTCATTATTTGAAAATATGAAAGACTAATTATGAGTATTACTCAATTATAGGAGTCCAAAATTAAAACCCTTTTTAAGATAAACAAGATGCATGGAGGTCAAATAACAAGGCAAATCAGTTGAAGAGCAGAGAATACTGCTCACACACTATGTTAGTGCCCCGACCTATCTTAATTCTCTTGTCAAAAACAGGAGATTTTCTAAACAAATAAAAACTCCAAATGCCTAAAAAAAAAAACAAAAAAATTCACTTTCACTAATCATTTTACTATTGATGTCTCTAAAACAACAATCAACAATAAAGTGATGATTAAATTCATTTTATTTTTTTACTGAACAACATAGAGAAATTCCCACAGTTCACTCCAAAAAGAATATACTCTATTTCATCACTCAGCAATAAAACTATTAACTTACAGCCCAAAGAGAATATGAAAACCTGGTAGCCAAATACAGCTCAACTTGATAGTTATCTGTAAGTCTAACCTAACATCTGTTTCTTAATTATCTTTTCCCAAAGTATTTTGCATTACTAGATATAATTATATCTTCTGCAGTAAGAAAAAGTACAGTATAAGGCCTCCTTTAGTCCCATCTGTATGTAATAAAGGAATCAAATTTTGAAATGGAAGACTGTGAAAGGAAACTTCTACCTTTAATCATAACAGAAACAAAAACAGCTGATTGCCCTTTTTCCTGCACTGTGGCACCTACTAATAACGGTAAGAAAAACACTAGCCACATGTGCAACTCTGAATCAGTGTGGGATCTGAAGAGCCACAGACTGGCTGAATCTGTTTCAAGCTGACTTTACAAAACCAAGTCCAAAGCTGAACCTTTGCAACATTGTATGTGAAATGTCCTTTAGGATTCTGATTACGTAGTAGCTAGTAGCCACATATGTGATGTATTACAAAACCAAAGTAGGTGCCAGTAAAGTTTTTAGTGTTTTATTTGTTAAGAATATATAATTTAGGTTTAGTAAATCCCATATTGTCTCAGTAGTCTAAAATTTGAGATTCACTTCCACGACTTTGAGTCTGTAACTACTTATTTTCTCTTTCTTAAGTTAGTGGAAATTAATTTGTTACGTAAGGAAATGAAATTATTAACTAACTTTAAGTGACTTATTAAAAAAGCATAGAATAAGGAAACCAAAAAGAACCTAAGAGATCATATGGACCAAACTTCTCTCCTACCACTACTACTTCCAGATGAAGACGTGAAGATTTAAAGAGGTTATGTGATTTGCCTAAGGTAACACAATTAAAATAGTGCTAGAATTAGGGTTAGAACCCAGGTGTTCAGATTTTCAGAAGAGTGTTCTCTTAAATATAACTCTTAAGAGTTGTATTTTATGATAGGTTTTATAATAAAATCTCTTTATTATAGATTTAACTACATTATACCAAAATGCCTTCTAACAGAATATGTGGCTCAATTATTCAATCTGCCATCATATAAATATATCTAACATAAATAAAACCTCCATAATTCTGAATTTTTCATTCTCTTGAAGGGGTATTACATCAACTACCCATTGAAAAAAACCAACTCACAACTAAACCCAAACACTTCCCCTTTTGGGGCAATATTATAGTGGGTCATCTGCTGAAGGGTCCTTACTACTTCCTATACAAAAGTCTATTTAAGAGAACTGTGGCAACTTGTAGACATGGCTGGCAATTATAGTAAAGCCAAACATATGACTACCCTGTGACCCAGCAATTCCACTCCTAGGTATACCCAAGAGAAATGAATGCCTATGTCTACCAAAAGACAATTATAATAATGTTCATACAAGCTTTATCCACAATAACTGAAATCTGGAAATCATCCTAATGTTCAACAGGACAATGGGTGAACAAACTGTGATATACTGACACAATGGAACACTTCAGAACAACAGAAAGAAACAAATTCCCAATACACAGAACCACATGGATGACTCTCACAGATATTCTGTTGAGCAAAAGACAAGACAGTAGCATTACAGCAGAAACTCACACCTCTATCTCTGCTCACAGTCACTAGTTACCTATGAGCCACTCCTCCCCCTACAACTTTTGGAAAGTCTCACACTTCCCCCATGAGTCCTGCTTCACTCCCTCACTAGATTGCTTTCTCCTTCCTTATGAGGATACTAGACTTCAGCTTGCTCTGTCAGTCATGAGATTTCTAATGAGAATATACTTAAAAAGTTGAAAACACCTGATCTAAAAGATACTTTCATACAGGAAAATATACGACAAGATCTGAAATATACTTTCAGATCTGATCATTGTTTTAAGGTAAAAATCCAAAATTCCCATATAACAACAACAATAACAGCTAATAACTACTGAGTACCTTTTCTGTATCAGGTACTGTTCTAAGCATTCTACATATAATAATTCATTGGTATAACAATGTTACTCTATTACAGGCTAAAACACTCTTAAATTTATACAGCATCCCATAAAGCACTGTTGATAGATTATTTAATATTCTTTGTACAGGGTAACTGCTGTTATGCTCCAGCTGATATCTGAAAACATCAACACCCAGAGAAATGTGAAAATTTGCCCAGTGCCCCACAGAAATCAGCAGCACATCGAAGACTACATCAGAGAATGGCCATGATATCAACTAGCAACACTCAGTTCTGTTTTCATGGACTCTCGTCGAGTTTTAAAATCAAGAATGCTTGCTTAAGACATGAGAACAGAGACCCATAAGATACACCACATTGAGGTCCAAGTATTAACTCTTCAATAACCCATGTTCCAAGCAAAAAATGCACTTGAAACTGAGGAAATGAATAGAGGTGAAGGTGGGCCAGGCTGGTGGTAAAGGCAAGAGGGACAGAAGTAGGTTATTATTTATTGTGCTTTCTTTTGAAAACTGCGTTCCAGAAATGGTAAGGACTTTCAGAAGGAAAGACAGGAAAAACAACTGATAGGCTTCCATTGATAAAACCGAGGGTACACAAAAGAACAGTAGCTGGTGCCCTGGGAGACTTATAAGGATCCACTAAGAGCACAGGGAGTGTCCCAAGCCTGGGGAGATTGGGAGCAAATGCCAGATGGGTGTGTCTGCGGCCACATGGAGCCAGTGACCAAAATGATCCCCAATCCCTCTGCACTCATGAGTGGGGAAGTGGAAGAGTCTGTCTGCAGAAAAATCATTCCTTGAATGACAGAGAGATCTTTGTGATACAGTTTTCTGCAAATTTCATTTTTGTACTGTATTATTTGCAATACAAAAAGCACATACAAGAGAGGAGGGCCATGCTATCCTAAAGAAACCCTTTTTTCTCAGGGTTTGGGTGGAGGATGCAAGTCAAGTAACTGATTCTGCATGTTCACTAAAGAAACAGAAAGCCCTGTGTCCCAAGCCTATTGGACACAGGGTTGTATAAATATGATACGACTGTTAAAGCAAGTGTTGAGATGATTATTTCACACCAAATACTAGATGATGAAATGGCAAAACAATTCTTTAAAATGCTATCTTGTTTTCTTTTAAGTCCTAGGTCAAATCAAATAAAATGAGTTTGAAAAGATTTCAGAAGGCTCAAAATTAGAGATGAAATAGAAAATTAAAAATCTATCTCATTCAGTTCAATCCCTTCAAAGTGGTGTTCCCTTTTCAGAGACACTGAGATGTGAATGGAATGATCAAGATTCCACTAATTTGTCAGATTAATGACAAACTGATTGCGATGCAGGTCTTCCACTTCTGTGAAGATTTCAATACAGCCAGGACCCATTCAGTTAGAATAATAATAAATAAAAACATCATAAAGATATTTTAGCAAAAACGTTGGAAATAAAACTGAAGAACTTTAAAATCTGTGTTTACTTCCATGACAGTAAAACAAATTTCTGCAGATTTCAAAATAGCTCTTTAATTCCTAGAATTAAATATCCTCAAATATTTTCCAGTGCTTTATTGCAAATTCTGGAGTTTCCAGCTATTAATTACAAGTTTGATATCTTTTCAGTTTAGTAAAGGAGCATCAACAGCAAACATCTTTCTGATTAACAAATGCCTAATCAGAAGACTGAAGATGATGGAGCGTGGCACAATGAAGGGGACATCATATATCACGAAAACAAAGTATATTTATGAATCAAGACCAACGGCAGTTTCAACAACACAGAAGATGGTGATTGTGGAACTTGAATTACCTATGAGAACAGAAATAATGAAATAATATTTGCTATGGTTCTTAACAAAAGAATAAAAAAGAGGGCTGGCCCCGTGGCTGAGTGGTTAAGTTTGTGCACTCCGCTGCAGTGGCCCAGGGTTTCACTGGTGTGGATCCTGGGTGTGAACATGGCACCGCTCATCGGGCCATGTTGAGGCGGCGTCCCACATGCCACAACTAGAAGGCCCCACAACTAAGATGTGGGGGGATCTTCCCTCCCACAATCCCCACAATAAGATGTATTGGGGGGATTTGGGGAGACAAAGCAGAAAAAAAAAGATTGGCAACAGTTGTTAGCTCAGGTGCCAATCTTTAAAAAAAAGAATAAAAAAAAAAAGAGGGAAGCCACCAATTATTATAGGCAGGATTCAGTGTATGTATGCCACATTGTTTTCTATGTGGTGCTGAGAGCTACAAGTATCTGAGGTACACATTTTAGTCTGTAAATCTTTGTGATTTCTGTAAGGGTGATGTTCATTACAGGCCACTGAAAGACTCAATTAATAGTGATCTTTTGCTGTCAATAACCTACTAATGTCATGAGCTCCTCCTCAAGAGGTTTACAAGGGCAGATGGCACCATAAGTGATTGATAGCACCTTTGACATGGAACACAAAAATTAAGCAAGAAAACTGACTCAACCCCACACACTAATGGTCTAACAGATATAGAAGTGCCCCATTTCATGGCATAAATAATATTTACTGACATCAGCAGGAATAAAGGAGTAAAAACTTCTGAAAATCCTCTCCTCCATAAAAGCAATGAGGATACTGAAAAAATGGTCAGAATCAACGTGTTCAGAATTCTGGAAACTAACTAAAGGCTTGCAGTGATCTGGGGAGCATTGATTCAAGAAAAAACGAATGAATCTTGATAAGAACAGCAAGTATGCAACATTATAAATCTGCTCTTTTCTCACCTCCCATTCCCCAGCTCTATGGTAGCCTTGAAAACCAAGTGCCTTCAATCATGGTGAAAACCAGCAGCCTGGCAGCCACTGGAGGGGGAGAAAGAGGGTTGGAGCTCCTTCAAAGCCTCATTCCCAGAAAATTATCACTATTTGACCTGTCTGGTAGGTTCCCTGAAAGACACCACTCACAAGGCTTGCTTATTTAACCTGATCTGGCACTCACCCAGTGAGAATAGCCTTTTTCCTAGCAGTATTTGTCAAAAATAATTAGCTCAACTGTTTTACATCATGGCTGCCCAAGGCTGTGAAGAACAGGGCCAACAATAAGCAAACCATGAAGCTTAAAAGGAAAAGCTAGGGAATATAATGTTTAGAAGGGGCTTTCAAAAACACCAACATATTCCGGGGAATGTAGAAGGCCATGTGCAGGCATAGGGCTGTGTGCATGTCCAGTCTGTGCTCTGTAAAGACCTGAGAAAGTCCTCAGCTCTCATCTCTGGCTAAACATGAGGTTTTACACAAGCAGGAAGTGAATGCAAAGATGGAGTTGTAAGCAATCTGACTGAGCATTGAAGGCATGCTCCAATATGCACATAGGGCTCCTCTGCAAAGAGTGAGAGACTCAATGTTTCCAGGAACTTAAGGAAATCTCTATCAAATCATTAGCTGACCACTACGCCAACTGCATAGGGACTTCACTGGCCACACATAACAAAGAGTACAGACTTTACAGAATTAATTGAGAAAAGTCACTAAATAAATAACAACAGCAAACCCTGGGGAGGGAGGAGTATTTGACTTCCAGAACTGCTACTTTATATTTAAATGTATACTGAGGCCGGCCCAGTGGCACAGCAGTTAAGTTCACACGTTCCGCTTTGGCAGCCCGGCTTTTGCTGGTTTGGATCCAAGGTGCGGACATGGCACCGCTTGGCAAGCCATGCTGTGGTAAGCATCCCACATATAAAGTAGAGGAAGATGGGCACGGATGTTAGCTCAGGGCCAGTCTTCCTCAGCAAAAAGAGGAGGATTGGCAGCAGACGTTAGCTCAGGGCTAATCTTCCTCAAAAAACAAAAAAAAAATGTATGCTTAAATGTCTAGTTTTCAAAAAAACCAAAAATTATAAAACATGCACAACACACACACAGACAAAAATATGGCTCACGCACGGGAAAAAAAGCAGTCAACAGAAACTGTCCCAGAAAAAGCCCAGATATTGAACTTACTAGACAAAGACTTTAAACCAACACTTTAAATATGTTCCAAGAAGTAAAGACAACCATGTTTAAAGAACTGAAGGAAAGTATGAGAATGATATCTCACCAAATAAAGAATATCAATAATGAGATAGAAATGGTAAAAAAAAAAACCCCAAAACAAATTCTTGGGGACGGCCCCGTGGCTGAGTGGTTAAGTTCGTGCACTCTGCTTCGGTGGCCCAGGGTTGCACCGGTTTGAATCCTGGGTGTAGACCTGGCACCGCTCATCAAGCCATGCTGAGGTGGCATCCCACATGCTGCAACTAGAAGGACTCCCAACTAAAAATACACAACTATGTACTGGGGGTCTTTGGGAGAAAAAGGAAAAATAAAATCTTAGAAAAATAACAAACAGAAATTCTGGCATGACAAGCACTAGAATTGAAATAAACAATGCACTAGGGGGGCTCAGCAGGAGATCTGAGCAGACTGAAGAAAGAATTAGCAAACTTGAATACAGGTCAACTGAGATTACTTGGTTTGAGGAACAGAAAGATAAAAGCATGAATAAAAATTAACAGAGCCTCAGAAATCTGCGGGACAGCATCAGGCCTATCAACACACACGTCATGTGAATTCTAGAAGGAGAGGAAAGAAAAAGTCAGAAAGAATATTTGAAGAAACAAAGAAAACTCCCAAATTTGAAGATTAATCCAGACATCCTAGAAGCTCTACAAACTGTAAACAGGATAAACTCAAAGAGCTCTATAAGTAGATACCTCACAATCAAACTTTTGAAAGACGAAGAGAGAATCTTGATAGCAGCAAGAAAAGCAACTTACCATGTATAAGAAATCCTCAATAAGATTAACAGTTGATTTCTCATCAGAAATCAGATGCCAGAAAGCAGGGGGATGACATACTCCAAGTGCTGAAGAAAAGACTATTAACCAAGAATTTTACATCTAGAGAAGCCATCCTTCAAAAATGAAGAAAAAGTTAGGATATTCTCAGATTAAAAAAACTAAGAGAACGTGTTGCTAGCAGAGCTGTTAGAAATACTAAACAATGTCTTCCAGGTTGACGTGAAAAGATACTAGACAATAACTTCAATCCACATGAAGAAATAAACAACACCAGCAAAGGTAACTATAAATGACAGTACAAACGTGGTTTCTGTTTGTAACTCTTGTCTTTATCTTATCTAATTTAAAAGACAACTGCATAAAGCACTACAAATTATAAATGCTGATGGGTATACACTGTACAAAGATATAATTTGTATGACAAAAAACAGCATAAAGAAGGGGAGAGGGAATTGGGCTATACATAGGAGTAAAGTATTTGTATACTACTGTAAAGTTGGTATTAATCCAAACTCGATTGTTATAAATTAAGATATTACTTGTAATCCCTAAGGCAACCACTAAGAATATAACTAAAAATATACATATAATAAAAGAAACAACAAGGGAATTAAAACAGCACACTAGAGAATATCTGTTTACCACAAAAGAGGGCTGTGTGGGTTGAATTGTGTCTCACAAAACGATATATTGAAGGCCTAAGCCCTGGTACCTGCAAATATGATCTTAGTCGGAAACAGTCTTTACAGAGGTAACCGAGTTAAATGAGGTCATGGTGAATCAAGGTGAGCCCTGATCCACTGACTGGTGTCCTTGTATGAAGAGGAAATTTGGATGCAGAGACAGAGAGAGAGAGGAACACCAGGTGAAGACTGAAGCAGAGAGTGTGGTTATGCGTCTACCAGCCAAGCAATGCCAAGACTGCCAGTAACCACTAGAAGCTAGGAGAGAGGCCTGGAACAGACTATCCCTCAGAAAGGAACGAACCCTGCCAACACTTTGATTTTGGACCTTTGGCCTCCAAACCCGTGAGAGAATAAATTTCTGTTATTTTAAGCCACCTGACCTGTGGCACTTTGTTACAGCAACCTTAGGAAACTAACACAAAGGCAGGAATAGAGGAATAGAGGAACAAAAAATAACAAGGATCTGTTGAATGGGAAAAACGAAGGCTGAAAATACAGTAGCAAATTAATTGATTAATGTCTAAAATTTCAACTGATCAGAATGTAGGCTGATATTCCATTGACATTGCATAATAAAAGCTGATATAAAGCTTTCTTTTTATATACATTTTAACATGTGACTAGGAAGGTTACATCTTTAGAGACAGACTTAGCCACAATATTTTCTGTAATCAAACGTTCTTTTATATGAGGCAAACTTTCCAGTGCTTTTTAAAAACAGACAAAAATACATGGTATAAAAAAGAAAGAGAAGAGATTCCCCCCTAAACTAATGAACAATTGGAGAACTTTCAACATTAACCAATTTGATTCTCTCTGGCCCACGTGCAGCATCCTCTGATACTAAAAATGATCTATTACTCATAGACCATTCACTGCCATTATAATCTATTTGCTAGTTCTGCTAAAACACATGGAAATAAAAGGGTTTTTAATAATAATAAACCCTTACATTTCCAATTTTGGAAACAATCACTATTTACTGTCAAATGCCATTAAAGAATTTTGAACTTAAATTTTGAAAGCTTAACATTTTCATGTGGATTATTTTTGTGGTAGGTAAAGGAAGATGTGGGAAAAAGAACAGATGCATACTGTACCTAAAAACAAAAAGCAATTTAGTAGATTAGAAATGAATAGAAGCAAAATAAGGAAGTGCACTTTGCTTTCTGAAAAATACGCACAATGTCCCTCAACTATTCTATGAACCATTAACTTCGTTACTAACCTTTCTGTTCTACACCATGAATCACCTGAAAACTCCATTACCCACCTGATATAAAATATGAGGATTTCATTTTACTAAGTGCTGAATTAGCAAGTGCCTACGGCAGGCTTTCATAGGCTATCAGAGCAAAGAAATCGATACAGAAACGATCTTAGAACCAAAAGTATAAACGAAAGTACGCTGATTGCCTTATGTGTTAGCTGTTCTCCATGCTTATGAAGGAAAGTCAAAGGCAGCTTTTCTCAATGGTTTGAGCATAACTGACTTCCTAAATTAATGAGGAAGATAAAGCCCACAGATGGTGTATTGTGGAGTTTGAACTATACTAATTTTGACAGGTGACATGGAAGCCTTCTCAGCTACTCCTGTGAAATTAAGGATTCAGGGGAATGGCAATGTGAAATGCTTTTAAGATGCAAATTAAACTATATCCATATCTAATGCCCTCTTTTAAAAACTGAAATATATACTAGAATGCTAAAAGATAAAATAGGAATCTTTGTATGCCACAATTGAAATAGGTAAAGTTCCAGGCTGCTCAAGTATTCTAGAATTTTATATAAATATACTTTATATATACTTTTTTTTGTTAGAGGATATATATACACAGAGAGACACAGTTCCAGATATTTGGCTATGACATCAGCTTCTTTATAAAGCATTTGCTGAGGCCTTTTCACTCATCATCTTAACACACGTTTTATCCCTATGTTCTTTTCCTCCCAGGAAAATGATCATCTCTTTTGGGAATGAATATCCATATGCCACTGCATTTCAGGAGCAATATGCAATAAGTTAGGCCAATGACAAGAGAAAAAAATGATGAGATTAGTGGTTGAGAAGTTTGGATAGTTTTTACCACAAAGTGGACTACAGCATTTTATAGTAACCAAAAACGATTTGACCACTTATATTCCCCACACTGAGTCTAGACTCCCACGCACGCTATCCAGTAATTTAGAAACTGGAGAGCAGCAGTGAAGCCCACAGGGTAGGCCTCTGTATAAATTACTGATGGCAATATAAATAGAATTTTTAAAAAGGCATTTTCCATTGTGCTCCCCATGAAGACAGAGGTACTCAATATTTTCTACACGAGAAACATTCAACCACAAAATAGTTCATTTTTCCATGAAAACATACCTGGGATGATAAGCATAAAATAAAGTTCCTAATGAAACCATTTGAGCCAGTGGCTGTGAGGGCAGGAACAAAGAGTAATCTGTTCTGAGATCGAGTCTATTTATGAGTTCATTTCCTTTTTGGGTCCTAATGTAATCATGAGCCTTAATCATCCAGACTGAATATTACAAACTGAGGCTTAGTAGTAGGAAGCAATAAGCTATGTAAATTTTTCTGAGTGGGTGCTGAGTTCAAGAAAAGCTTAGGCTTCTTGGGCCTGGCTGGAGTCGGGAGCTAAAGCCTGGGCAAGGGAACAAGTGAGGATCACAGGAATGAATGGGCTGAGACAGAAGTATGGGCAGAGATGCAGGTGTTTTAGTAGAAGGGCCTGCCTGAAGCTTTGATGATACTCAGATCTAGATCCACTGGGGAAGCTGCAGAGTTGGAATGTGGGCTGGAGCCTGCAATCACGCTTATATGGAACAGTATTTCAATTTCCCTTTATATCAGAAGCGGGCAAGTCATTCGGCAAACACCATCTTCCCCTCTAGAGGGGCCGCTCCCAGCTCTCAGAATTAGGCTCCTGGTAAAGCCTGATAGACCTTTTATTATGGATATAAATCTTTTTATTATTTGATGAGGGTTTTCTCTCCCCAAATTTTCAGACAGGCACAAAACTTTGGTTGCCAGTTTCAGGAGTTTCACTGACTGCTTGAAATCTACTCATGAATGCCAGGTTAAGAATGAAGTAAAGTGCTGATGATCATAATTGGCAAGAAACTGGGTGGGAACAGTCAGATCAAACCACACAGTGACATGTCTGAAAAGCTATATGTGGATGATGGAAATAAAGGATTTCTCCTTTCCATTTTCTAGCTCAAAATAAATCATCTACCATGTCCTTCTATTCATCAAAAGGGGGGAAACTTTTGTATATAACAGCACAAAATTTATTTGCATATTTTTCTGTTTTTCTGGAAAGTATAAGCCCCAAGGATAAAAAAATTTTAAAGACCCCATGTGAACTGCTGAGTTCAGTTTGGAAATTTTGTATTCCTTTGACAAAACAAGCACAGCAGGTACTAAATTTGCTATTATTTTGAAACTATGAGGCATTTTTAAAAAGTCTGCCAAGCCAAGCATACTATTAATATTCATAAATTACCATGCAAAAGTCCTTTACAGATATCTACTGTCTTTTACCAGATAAATTAATTTTGTTAAATATACAATTAGGTTAGTATATAAGGTCATTTAACTAGAAGTAAACATACAAAAATCAAGGGTAGTGGGAAACTCATTTATTGTAGTGATCACAAGATTTCCCAACCAGAAACAGATAAAGCATTTAAAATATCACTATTTACAACTAACCATACATAATACAACATATATAATATATATAACATAAATACACTAAATGTAAATCTTGTTAAAAAGTATACATTTGAATTCAAGCTAAATAAAATATACTATAATATCAATGTGAATATTAGTGTCAATATTTTTCGGCAATATTTTACAGAATAATATAAATTTAAAAATAAATAATTTGCTTTATTCATAATTTAAAGGTAGGAAAATCCTTAATACTACGCATTTGCCCTCCAGTTCAATCAACTTGCCCTCCCTGGACCAGGCTGTAAGTAATACACTAAAATTCGGATACAATTTTAAGGCATACAGGACTCTTAAAGGGAGATAACAGCTATTTTAAATTATTCATAACACAGGGAGAGCCAGAATAGTTTAGATAAATAAAATCCACAGATACTTCCCATATCTCTTACTGGTCAATACCTTTAATATCTTTTCCCTACCAGCCAACCCATAAAACTAAAAACAAGACAAATTGCCTGATTTTAATTTCTCTTCCTTGACCATTCATTCACTGCTGACTTCTCTGATTGGGATTATAAAAAAGCTAAGCAGCAGGAAGAAGAAAGAAGTTAAGAGCCTAGACAATCTACAAATTCAGTAATCATACAATGAGCCCATTTGCTCTAGGCAGTCCTAAAGATACTACCTATCACGATGATATTTTAGCAGGGCAAATAAATAAAACACATCCTTTATATGGATTTTCCCCCATCATCCAGTGCATCTTCAAAGACGTGTGACTCATAAGAGAGAAAGACATATGACAACCATCCACAAACTCTTCTAAAACTAGATGCTCAGCACAGACATGAAGATATTGCAACATATATGAGACATGAAGTCAAGGAACAGCTAAACTTAGAGCTCTCACATCATTCTATACGCATTTATTAAGTGTGTGTTATCACAGGCACTGAACTGCAAAGATGAATAAGACAGCCTCTCCCTAAAGATAACAGTTTTGTTAGATTTACATGCAAATAAGTAATCATGGTGCACCATGAGTGTTGACAGAGATTGTGAACAGAGTCTGACAAAGCATGGAAGGAATCTACAAAGTATCTGGGAAGGCTTTGTGGAAGATGCGGTACAATAAAAAGCATATTAGAGTCAGACAAGATTAGAACCAGTTTAACGGCTAACTAGCTTTGTGATTTGGCCAATTATTTAACCCTTCTAAGACTTGGCTTCTCAATCAATAAAATGAGGATAATCACATCTATATAGCCTAGCTTGAGGTAAGAAGGAAAAGAGATAATGTGTATAAAGCAATCAGCATCGTTTCTTGAAAATAAGTGCCTGATAAATTCTACTGATATTATGATGATGATGATGATGATGACGATGACGATGCAATCTTCAAAAAAAGTTACCAGTGATTTCTGGCACCCGCTTAGCAGTAGCTCTTGTATCAGTGTCACTGGCCTCATTAAGCCTTGTTGGGTTCATGTGTATTATGTTCAGTCTGAATTAATACCTTAGCTGTAGGCTACCTACAATTAAGAAGGCAAAACTAAGCAATGTAAGTTTCACAGGTGATCAAATTCACAAGCTGCTCCACTTTCTGTAAGGTCAGAGTTCATCAAAAAGGAATATGTTAGGGTTATTACCTTAGCGAGATTAATAGGAAAGCAAAAACACAGGGAAAACATCTCTTACGTGTCTCTATGGGGGCAATATATTAGTGAACACATGAAGTAGCAGATATTAGTACATCTGATTACTCATTATGACCAACTGTCATCACATGGTAAGTATCGAATAGGAAAAAATTAAAGTAAAAATTTCAGGAGTATGAAATGATAAAAAAAGATACAGGCTATATAGAAGGCAACCTAAGGGTACCAAAGGAACCAGAGAATGGGGATATAATGGAAGAAGCATCTTAAGAACCTGTATGTCATGCTAAAGAGCTTACCGTTATCCTATGGGTAATGGAGAGGCATTGCAGACTTTAAGATGAGGTAAAATGTTTTTTAATCTATTGTTTTTATCTCATATCCAAATTTAGTAAGTATTGCATGAGCTCATAATTATGTTTCTTCAATGTCAGGATGTTTTTCATATATATATTTGAAATATCCCTTTGTCAGCTATATCAACATTTAAAATGAATCACATACTGTTTTTCTAAGGCAGGTGATAAAAAGAGGGTTTGTAGATATTCCAAACAGACACTGGACTAATTGCCTGCCTGTTAGGGATTAAGAATCCTTCCTCCCCTCCTTCTAGTCACCACACACTTATTTAATATCTACTGCATAAAGTGCCACACATAACACCAGATTCTTGATAAAACCTGAAAAGTGCAGCCTATGTTAAGTATAATATGCATTTTCTATTCCTGTAGGGATCTAATAAAATGTATTATCAGGAGATCTATTTTTCCACACCATACTTTTAAGTAATGATAGAAACTTTGGTATTTTCCTTTAAATGATTTCCCCTTTAAACTGTTCAGTTAAAAAAAATACAGCTGGTAAGATGGTTTTTAAAAAAAATCTCAAGAGTCAGGTGAATGTGAAGTGGACAGAAGAAGAGGAAGGAAAACAGCCCAGGGAACTGCTCTATAATTAAAGTCTGTAGTGTGAAGCATCTTCCAGAGACACAAGAAGGCTGGATCCTATTGCACAGTTCTTAAGGGATCCTCACCGTGAGGGTATTAAAGCATCAGAGTAGTTATGTGAAGAGTGGGTTCTTTCTATCCCTATACGTTAAAAAATCACCACCTGTCATTCACTGGTGTTATTTTTTTTCTGTTTTCATCTTTTCTCCCGCTTTTATTTTCCTCTTCTTGGTGAACTCTCTTAAGCACTCTTTTAGATAAGTCAAGTAATTTCTGTGGAGTGGTTTCAGTGGAGTGAGAGGAAAATGGGGAAATACAGTGTGTCAGTGAGCAGCGGCTGAGGCTCATCAGGTTTCGGCTCCCTTCCCTAATGTCCTTTTTTTCACCCTGGGAAGCCAGTGAAGCCTCTGCAGCTTGGTTACTTTTCCTGTTACAGAAGGATATGTTTGTGAAACACTGCAAGCTCTGGGCTCCCCCACCCAGAGGAGGCTAAGAAGACCCACCAAGGTGTGAAGGTCTTGTCAAAGGAACAAAGAAAGAATCTAAAAGCTCTTACTTCCAGATACTGTGAGTCTTTTATTGCTGCACACCTTCGCCTGTTTGTTTCATTTTGTTCTGTTTCCTTTGGATTGCTTTCTCCTTTGCTGTGGCACAACAGGACTAGATTACTCCCTGCTTAGGAGGTGCACAGGAATGGGTGGCTTTCTGTGGGACAAACTCTCACTCTTGAAGTTCATTTACTTGGGCATCTTCTGTTGCCTCTTATGGTGAGAATGTTAAGACTTCAAAGTTCAAGACTACAGAGTGAGCTCTACAATTTACTTTACAAAGAAGGCTCTTCCTTTGTTCACCCTTTTATTCACTCACTTATTAAGTCACTACTGGGCGGAGTAGATCCAGAGGTAGATACGACAAAGTCCTTGCCTCATGAAGATGACAATGTAGAGGGAAGGCCAACGTTATAGATATCTTACAGCAAGAATTTAAAAAAAGGTGATGTCATGACAATCAGAACTTAACACTCTAACCGCAGTCTATGAATTAAACATCTGGGGTTTTTCCAGGTAAAGTGTAAAGCTATATTTAGCATATTCTGCTCATTTTTACAAGCTTTCCTGGAGTATCTATGCGGAGGTTAACAACTCTAGCTCTACTTTAGGTGCTGAACATTAGGATTTTCTATAAATGTGGCATTAATTTATGCAATCTTGCAGTTAATTCAAGTGCTGAATTTATTCCAAGAGATATTTAGCTAGTCATTTCAGAGCCAATATATGATTTTTTTCCCCCTTGGGTTTACTCCAGGTCTGAACTTCTCTGACTTTAGCTACTACGGTTCCCTTGATCCTTGATGAGATTTTTGTTTTTTCAATCCAAAGAAACTGGCATGTTATCTACTATATATTGGTAAGGCTGATTTCCCTTCCTACCCACCACGCATCTAGTGTATCTCTGGTCTTCATGATGTATGCCTCACATTTACTGCAAATATAGCAAGATGGCTACAGCTCTTAGCACATTGAGTTTTACACAGAATCACTTGCTTTTTCAAGTGTTGAGTCAAAAAGCTAAGCAGAAATTGACATGCCTGTGACTTATTTTTACATAGCAAATCATAATTGTCGCACACTGTCTAAAGTACCAAAGTTAACATATAAATCATAAACCTTTACTAAAAAGATCTGGTTAGGAAAATGTGAATAACAAAATTGAAATTGCTAAATTTCTTCATCACATATTTATAATTAACGATCAGATTGCTATCAGCTCTGTGTTCAGAATTTCTAAAATATATTGTTGATATTTGGGAGGCTTTTCAGCAACAACCTCTACAAGTATAGGCCTCAAATCAAATCAACAGAAACAATCTTTTAAATTTTTGAATATTAATTTGTATACGCATTAAATTTCAGCAACTATACTTGTTTTCAGGTTTTTGGGATGTTATTTTTCTGGACAAACTAACTGCAAAGAACAAACGATTAAAAATGTAAGTGACATGCTTCTATTCTTTGCACATGATGTTCCAACAGCACTTATTAGATTTCCTGTCCATAACTACGGGCCTATTATAATTATTTTATTTCTCAAATAAGAGTCATGGATCCTAGTATGTGCTTTTTCATTTAACTGGTTGCTCCCGTATCCCTATTCCTTGCTCATATTTATTGTGGCATTTGTTATCAGGTGCCACAGTTACTTGTACACAGCTATTTTTCTAGTTTAATAATAAGCTACTTGAGGGTAAGCATCCTGGTCCATGGAAGGTATAAAAATGAAACCAGGGATCTCACATTACCACACCTCCTTCTTTTTCCACAGTGATCACAAAAGAACCAAGTGGAAGAATACCAAGCTGTGTGTCTTTTTGATTCTACTTCACCTCTAACTATCCCCAAAGGGATGAAATTTAAATTCATCCTCAAACTTAACAGCACAGTACCCTTACCGATAGGGCTAAGAGTAGGTCAGATAATGTGATGTTCACTATTGGTTACAAAATTAATGCAACGTATTAGCAGTCCTGAATGGGACAAGGGTTCAAATGGAGGAAGTGAGGCAAATTTATGCAATGGAAAATTGAAGGGCTGAAAGAAGAAACAAAGAACTGTGACAGGATGCCAAGTACTGAAAAATCTAGGCAACAGTAATTAACGGTGGGGAAGCGAAAACAACATGCAGAGTGACAAAGGAGGGGATGCGAAATTCTTGATTCATTCGTGGTAAGATGGGGCCACAAAAAAACCATGAAAGTAGATTTAAATGAAGCTCATGTGATGATGCTGCGGCTGCCACATTGTCTGGATTGGTTCATGTCTGTGTCAGCATGGAAATGTGGTGCTTTCCTTACCTCCAGATGCTCTAAAATATAAGGCGGATTTGTCATGCCAAGCCTCAGCATTGCTCCCTCAGGAATCACTTCAACCAGTTTCCACAGCAGTGCAGGGAGACTGGTGCCAATATCTCTGCCATAAGCCCCTGTGTCTTCACTGGTCAACCATATCTCACAAACACCCTCTGTGAATCAAAGGAGATAATTAACAAATCTATTGCAGAGCTGTTTCCCTCATCATACAGCTGCTCACTCTTTTTAATGCTGTATTTCTCAACACTATTATGCAGGCGGTCTGGGTATTCAATTGCAGAGAAAAAGCAGCTTATCCCATGGCACTGGGTTATTAAGTTCATTTTATGAACACCAGAGAGTTGCAACAATGCTGTAAATTATCAGTGCGTCCTATGGAGTGATTAACATTCACAGCCAATCAGTTCAACTGTGCTTCCTCCAAAACACTTTGATCAAGACTAAAGCTTCAGCTCATCACAGAGAATACCGATTTTATTGAACACCATAAGCCCTGGAACTGAAACAGTCACTCTATGGAATAGGTACTATGAGCGGTTAACTCACTAACCAGTCTGTCACCAACCCAAGGAAAAATGTCAAATGTAGTTAAGGTTTAACTTACAAATTATTAATTATAAGGTACCCATTTCTCCCCTAGTAACTATTCTATTTTTTGTCTTCTTTATTCACTTAAGAATACAGTATATTGTATTGCTGCATTCAAAGAAACTGGTTGCTGTATAAACTAAGTATTTGTGTTAGAAAACCTGTTTACTGAGCTTTTATCCTATTTTCCATCAATCAGACTTTCAGAAAATGTATGTATGTCTTGCTGTTGTTGTGTTATAAAGAATCATGATTTCAAATATTACAGCCTATAGCCACATCTTTCCAAAAATCGAAAGGAAATGCTTCTGGATAACATAGTACTATTTAAAATGAATAAAGTAGAGTTAGCAAGAGCCACCCAGGTTTTCATGGCACAAAGAACCTTTCTGAACACCTATTCAACTAAAGGATTAGCCTATTTTAAAAAGCCAAATGATTCACAAGGCTATAACAAACAGTGAAATGGGCCTGTGAAATTTGTTCATGCTAAAGTGATTTGTTGCTTCTGAAGAACCTCGACACACACACAAGGCACATAAACAAAGACTACAGCCTAAACCAAGAGTAGAAGTTTCTAGAAAGAGTCTTAGAATTATAATTTTAAATTGTCTTTAGTTTACATAACAGAAGAATTTCAAAAATACATTTAAATACTCCTAGCCAAGAGAGACAACAAATGAAACACATGGGTTTTATGTGAACATTAACTTAAAACTTATAAAGAAGAAAAAAGTAAAGATCTACGCTCTAACATGTTCTACAGACGTGGAAAAATGTACATGAAGTTCAGATCTCTAATCACTATTCTTTCCTTTAGAATAGAGATATATTTACTTTATCAGAAAACTATCCAATCCACATAAAAATATGTTCACTTTCCCCCACTTGTCTATCTTTCTGAGACATGCACATCCTCGCCCACACCCATACAACATGGAAAATACAAGGATAGAAATAAAATTTTAGTTTCCCCAAATTAAAGGATCAATGACTTAGCATAGAGAACCGGAGATATCAAAAAATAGCTCCCATTTAAAAAGTTGGAGTTGTTTTTAGTATTTGAAAATCAGTAGTATTATGAATATATAGGTTTTTTAATTTAAATTAAATATGTAGTTCAGAAATTAATAAACCCTTGCTTAGTTTTAATCATTTAATAAAAAGTTTTATCATTAAAAGAAATAGTCTGGCACATTCATAGACTACCTTTGTAGTCTTATAATTTTATAAATATTCTCTGTACATGGAGTAAATATTTTCCTATTTAAAAAATGGGTTGCAATTAGTGTTATCATCTTAACTTTAGTATTACACATGCATCAGACACTGGACTCATACAAGATTTTTTAAAAAAATCTTATCACAGAATCCAGTCCAGGAAAAGAGATGGCTAAGTAACAACATAAAGGGATTTTAAAACACTCTGAAAGAGGTTATAAAAACAGGACGTTATCCATGATTTTCCAGTTACTGGCATTTGAGCAACACAATATGAATATTTTAAAATGAACAGAATAATTTTAATTTATAATGTTTCCATCCAAATGGTTCCATGTTACACCTTATGTAGAGAGAGCGAGTTCCTGGAACAGTGCCTTGCTGTTGCTACATGAAAATAGAAGGGGAAAAATCACTATGAATAGGAATGGAAATAACATCCATGGCAGAAAACAGCAGCCAGCTCTTAAAGCTGCATAGGTGGGGACTAATAGCCCCCTGGTGGGCTGAAACTTCAAATTAGATCACATAAAGAGGAAGCAGCTGTAACACTAAATCAGCAACAACAGGAATAATGGTCTTGATGTCTCCAAGATCAAGGTTGCTAAAATGCTCTATATAATAGCAACCTGGTTTAAAACACAATGAAATGAGAGAACACGTGCAAAATGAGAAACCCCTAGACTTGAGGAGAATTGTGCCTTGCTAATTCAATCCAAAAAATCTGTCAAAGGTGACTTCTTCTTAATCACTGTGGAAAAGTTCAGATCTTGTAAGGTTATATTTCACATATTAATTGTAATGAGAGCTGATCCCTCAAATAATTAGGATATTGAAAGTCATTCCATACTAAAGGTGAAGCTAAATGTGGAATCCCCATACCTGACATTCTTTCTCTGGGAAGTCTTGTGATTACTCATAGCACAAGAAGTGCCTGCCAGGTCAGCTTGCATATGAATTCACCAAGGAAACTGAAGGCTACAGACCACAATCACTAACGGATATTGGGACACATGCATGCTTCTATCCGCACACTTAATTGGTTATACTTATGGGCAGAAGTGCTTGCCTAGACAGCTTCAGTCCTTAAGGACTTCAGTTATGAGCTATATTCCTTTGCACATTCATTTCTTAATTCATTCATCAAACATTTATTAGACCCCTACCTACTATGTGCCCTGCAGCTCTTCCAGCTCATGACATATATGGATTCATCACTAAACTTCTTTGATCTAAGATTGGTTACTACCAGGAGCTGGCAAGGGGACAAGGATAAATATCCTGGGAACTTCGGTACATCCCTATCGATATCGGGTGGTGGGAGATGGGGGTGGGTATTGGAGAACACAGCCTTAGAAACCAAAATGAAGGGTGAACTGGGCTGGCTTGAAGTGGATATAATGTCAGCCCCAATGAGACAGGCCCAGTCTGCACTATAATGTGGACTTTGAATAATACATGTCAGAAAAACAAACACATGAAATGAAAAAGAGAAGCAAGCAGGAAGAACTGAGATAAGAGAAGTGAATGTCCAGTAAAAACTCTCATGGCTGTAAAAATAAATACATACAAAAAAAGAAAATGGTGGGTAGAAAAGTGAGAGACAGAAATTAACATTTTTTATGCATCCAAGGAGAAATTTTACTTTTTCCTAAAATTGTGCATCTGCCTGACTTTTGTTCATTTTCCTTAAATTGTTCAGTCTATCTGATTTTTCTAACCAATATTAGGTTTATCGGATCATCTATCATCCTTGTGTAGTGTTAATTTAGTAAAAAGAAAATACTAGGAAGAAATGAAATGGATCTTACAAGGGAAAACCCTATAAAAAGTTTAGTTATTAGAATTCATTATCATTTTACCCAAGTAATTACAGATCAGCTTATAGTTGAAACACATAGCTATTTGCCTCTTATTAGAGAGCAACCTCAACAGCTGGATTCTGATCTCTGATTCACAGTAGTTTGACTTGACAGAGGATGGAAAAAGCAGAAGACATAAAAGGTTAACAATAAAAGAAAGATAATATCCTCAATAAAATAGTTTCACAACAAAGAAAATCCTTTCCGAAAAATCAAACTTTGCCAAAACTCAATTTCAAAAGACTATGACTCACTATGACTTTTCCTGTGTATGAGCTTCACTGTAATAAACTAAAATATGAGTGAAGATTGATTTCATCTGGTCAGAGAAGTGAAATTTCGCTAGCAGTTCTTGCTTTATCATTGGGGAAAATTTCCACCATAATAAGTTGTTTCATTTATTCCATTATGAGTAGAGTCTCTAAAAATAGGGATTGCAAAAATACAAAGACTGTAAACTGATTAACGGGATCAACAGTTAAAGGAATTACATGGCAAGAAGATCTACATCAACTTAAACACACAAAAAAAATCACCTCGAAATCTGCTAAATCGCTCTTCCTCAGAAGACGTGTTCCCTCCCCTTCTCCTCCTGGCTTGTGCTCTCCATTACTATCATTGGCCCTTCCTCTCCTCCTCTCAAGTCCATTTCCTACTCTTTCTTCTTTCTTCACCATTGAAGCCTTCATTCGCCATTTTCTTCAACGGCCAAGAGGAAATGTGAATTAAAAACAATTTGTTATATTTACTTAATATGCATTAAATTCTCTGCTCTTAATTCCTGCTTCTCTATTTTAAGAGTCACAGTGCATATTAATTAGATTTTTATGGACTCTTTCTTCTTAAAAAAAAAAATCTTGGAAAATTCAGAAATAAATATGGCCCTCCGTATAAGCATTTGAAAGGTCATGGAAATTTCTCCAGTGGCAATGTTTCTAAGTAACAATATACATAGGCAGCCATCCATCTATTTAGCCTATTCATTTAATAGCGAATTAGACAATATAACTCCCTGGGTCCCTTCTAATCTTATTATTGGACACAAAGGTTTTGTGTTTTCCTTTTACATAAAAAAAAGACTTAAATGACAATTTTATTAAAGATAACATCATAACAGGACCAACAAAGGCTATCTTTTATATATCAATGATAAAAACCCAAATAATAGGCCACCATAGAAGACAACTATTAATTAGCTAATTCTTCAATTACATCATGTTTATACATCTTTTGCAAACTTTAAAGTTTATTAATGACTTGAAGGTTTTGTCCTCTAACTTTTTATTTTGAATAATGTTAAATTTACAGAAAAGCTTCAAGAGTAATACAAAGAGTATCTGTACCTCCTTCACTTAGACTCACGAATGTTTTGCCACCCCTGTAAGCACTCTCTCTCCACACCCACAAACACACATATATTTTTTCTGAACCATTTGAGAATTAATTGCAGATCTTATGACACTTTAAATCTAAATATGTCAGCAAATATCTCCTAAGATCAAGAACATTCTCCCTCATAATCACAATACAATTACTGCTCTTGGCAAATCTAACATTGGACAACAATTTCAGCTCAGCTAGACTGAATTTCTTGTAATTTCTTGAGCAAGTCACTGTAGCTGAGGCCTCTGTGCTTTAGCATACGCTTTTCCCTCTGTCTAAAATGCCTTCCACTCTTCTTTACATAATCAATAACTCCTCCAGGAAACTTTTTGATCACCCAGACTAATTTAGATGCTCCTTCCCTGTGTCCCCAAGCATCTTGTGCAAAATTCTGTATCACAATGCCTTATAATTATTGGTTTAACTGTTTGTTTCCCCTGATAGAATGCAAGCACCTCCAAGGCAGACGTGCAAAAATCTTACTGATATACATATGCCTAAGACCTATTATGTTGTGTAGCACATAGCACTCAAAAGATTTTGGTTCTATATACATACATAAACATATATATACATGTACATACATACACACACATAGAGAGTGTGCACAGGAGGGCCCTAGGTTCCTTATTAGGCAATAAGGAAATATCAAAATGAATTTTCTTTGGAAAATATGGAAATGCAGCTTGAATGTTGCAAAGTGCGTTGCATAGTCTCTTAACTTCTATACAAGATTAGCAATCTTGCTTCAAGTCCCTTATCCTATGGTGATAGCTGGATAGCACAGCAAGTGAAGACAAACCATCTTTTTACTTAGAAGTAAGATTTTCCACTCACAGGTAAGTTCAGATATATTGATTACCCATAAAACAATTAAACTTTAAAATTATCTTTTTTTATTGCTTTAATAACAAAAGTTTACAAAGAGATAATATTTCCAGAGCAACCTGACATCTTGTGATTATAGTGATACACAGAAAAAAGTTGTTGGCATAAACTGATATTGTTGCTAAAAAAAAACCTGTTTATTTCTTTTGAAAGGTCATAATCGGAGAGAATATTGTTTATTTCCATACTTCTACAAGAATCTGGAAATAACAGAAAGCTAAAAACAAACTAAACACCACAAAAGGATGACACATTTTCTGAAAACCAGGCATCTGATTCCCCAGTCTCCAAAATCTGCAATAAGCCTCAATGAGGCAGATTAAGTTTATCCTCTTAATACGACAATGTATTTTGTTCCATATATGGTCTTTTTTTTAATATCCCTAGAGAGAACACAGCAGTGTCTATGAATGAGCCCTCTGGTGTTTCAGCAGGATGTGGGGAGAGATGTTAATTTGTATTTAAAAAATCACAACAGGCTCAACTCCTAACAGTCCAAACATTACAGATACAAAAGGAAGTAGGAAGAGGAAAGGAGAAAATAGCTAGATGCCTGCAACATAGTACCATGCTCTCAGAAAAGATTAACATCAGTTGATCATGGTGATGGATAGACACCTATCTAGATTCCAAGACTAACTCAGAAAGCTATAGAATAGTTTAGAGGGTAAAGAAAACTAAAATGGCAAAAGATTTTGCATTATTTGGGCCACTGAACTCAACCACAGAATGAAGAACAAATAGAACTTACATTTTAAAAGGACAGAACATTTTTATGACTAGCATTTTTCTGGTCATAAAAGTCTTTCTCAGAAGTGAACTCCACCAGGTCTACAATCAAGTAGGACCTGAAATCCTATAGTTGTAATTAGGGAAGTCAGACTCTGAATATAAAACATAAATTATTATTTCAAGTATTTAAACAGCAAACATACTTTTCTACTCTCTATTATATTCTTATGTTTAGTTTGAAGTTGCATCAGGTATATAGTTTAGGTGTCCTACTACAAATAAAACATCACCCATTCATTCACTCCTTCTAGCAAGTATTTGTAGAGTAGTAGTATGTGACAGACTCTGTTATAGATCTTAGAGACAAGGTCTCTGCCTCATGAAATTTATTCAAGTAAGAGAGACAATAAACTAAGAGATAAATAATATATTGCCAAGTAGAAGTAAGTGCTAATAATTTTGAAAGTAGGCTAAAAGGAATTAGTGATAAACTGGTTGGGAAGAGACATTGCTTTTTTGACAGGGAATAGCTTAAGACTCACAGTGACCCAAAACCTGAGTGAACCAAGGTAGTAAGCCACACAGATTAGCTGTCAGAAGGAAGAGCAGTTGAAGTAGAGGGAACGCAAGTGCAAAGACCCAGCACGAGCATGTTTATAGTTCCCAAAGAAGTGCAAAGAGGTCCACGTGGTTGGGGTGAAGTGAGTGAGGGGTTTGTGGTGAAGAAGAATGGTAAAATGGAAGCCAGTGATGACAGAAGTTGCTGCAAGAGACTCAAGCTCACAAGGCAGAGATAAGGGAGCAAAAATTACATGCTGATAACCTACTCCCTGTCATATGCAATGAATATGAATATGTATATTATACGTGCTAGTGAAAGCTCTCAATAACTCTGGTTTTAAGATACTCATGCTCATGAATATTCAAAGCAGTTTCAGAACTCTCAAATCACTAGATTTGGTGTATCAAGGGGCAGGAAAAGGAAAAACAATTACAGATAATGTCACTGTCCAGTTTTTCTAAAAGAAATTAGCTTCTTTCACTCTTTTTTTGGAGGGGGAATTTGTTGTAATTGACCAAAATGTGTGAAACAAGACTCATGACTAAGTATAAACAAATAAAAGGAACTCAAGACCAGTAATACATTTATGCTCTTTAGTTGGTAGCACCTAGAGGGAGAGGAAGTGGTGTCAATCTTTTCTCTCTTCTTTTTCTTCTTCCTTTTCTCCATCGAACAGAGCCTAAGTACCAGTATTGGGCCCCAGCTTCTTACGTAGCACCATTTAAGTTGACATCCAACAAACCAAGATTTGCCACAAACTCAGAGTCTTAAAAGAGGCTGAACCACTGCTATAACTTCAGAAGGAAGGACAAAACAAATAAGAATAAGTAAAATAGAATTATCTCTTCTGAGGCAAGAAAAGGAAAGGAAAAATTCATTTTTCCTTCACTAAAGGAAAAATAGGCTCACTCTCAAGAATCTACTGGCTACACACCAAGTAACTACAATGACAAGTAGAATAATTCGGATAAGTTTTACTCTTTTTAACTAAGATAACTGGCAACTGACCAAAAAGTGGGTTAGTTAAAATAGTCTTGTTAGTATAATTGTGCCCTTTCCAGCTCTGATGTCACAGAGATATGAAGATAATTATGTTTACTGGTAAATAAAAAGCAAAAAAGGGGAAAGGGATGAGCACTGTTCCTACATAATGAAAAGGTAAGGTGCAACTCTAGGACAAAAAAATACTTAAAAGTTTAGAAGTTTTATAGAGAAGCTGGTAGTTGTGCCTTGAGGAAAGGAAGAATAATCTGAATAGGAGGTCTGATACATATCCAGATATCAAGGTTCTAATAATCAGCTACCTCTTCAGTTAAACATTTCTAAGAACAAAGCACTACCAACACTTGGAGGTGGTATTAATAAAAGGTGATTTTAATATCTATTAAAATAGAATAACATACATACCAATAAACAACTCTATAACTTGACCGAGCTATGCTAATCAAAATTATGTCTACCAACATGTCTGTTTCTGTAGAGGAATATATAGTCTCCAGTACAAACTGTTCACTCTGACCATATTAATGGCAACACAAAATTTTAATTTAAAGAAAATATTGTAAGGACTTCTACTTCTATACCTGAAGCTACAGGAAGTGCCTTAATGCTATAAACAACTAGAAAATTTGACTAAACATGAAACAACAATCGTCAGACGAAGAATAAGAGGCAGTGCAGGACTGTGATTCTTGAGAGAAGCAAATGAGGTGAGCACCATGACTGCCCATCTTACTGCCTGGAGGCATTTTCTAGGCCGCAGTGCAGAAAAGGGGAAACTGACAGTGCCCAATGATCCTGCTGAGTTGAGGAGACACAGATTAAGAGTTCAGAGAGCTACAATTTATAGTGTTAAATCTTATAGAGGAGTGAGTTGCACAGAAATGGAGCTGCAAAGATTAGCAGAGGGCTCCCCTCAAGTGTTTGGCTGAGTGCTGATCTGGGCATGCATGAGAGAAAACTAAATCCCAAGGCTGGGGAAAGAACCACAGGAAAGCAGTAAGCCAAACAATTCCTAGAAATTCCACAGGACGAAGAATGGTTTGTGGTCCTACAAGCCAAAAGAAAGACCTTAGATTATGTGGGTCACTGCATAGAATCCTTAAAAGAATATCTGCTTTAGTGGTGGAGAAAAATTAGTGTTAAACCAGAAGCTGCTCTGGACCTATACTAATGGACCTTAAAAGAAAGCCTCAAAGGATCAAACTAATTTCAAATAACTTAACTCTATGATAGAACAAAGTCCAAAACTCTTTAAAGGAACACAACAAAACTGAATGTTCAACAACAGGAAATTCAAAATGTCTGGCATCCAAACAAAAGTTACTAGGCATGAAGACAAGAAAGAAAATATTGACTATGGTTATGATCAGGAGAAAAATCAATCAATAGAAACAGAGTCATAAATGACAGAGATGATGAAATTGGCAGACAAGGACATTAAAACGGCTATTGTAAATGTGGTCCATGTGTTCAGAAAACATGAACATGATGAGAAAAGAAGAGTTAGAAAAAGGCCCTATTGGAACTTCTAGAGATGAAGTTGAAGACCTAGTAACAGAAACTATCCAAAATGAAACAAAGAGAGAAACAATGAGAATAAGAATGAACAGAGTAGAACAATACCAAGCTGACTAACATGCATAAGTAAATTCCCTGAAATAATGATTGAGCTTTTTTTCCAAATTAGATGAAAACTATAAACCACAAACTCAAGAAACTCAACTCTCAGCAGAATAAACTTAATAAAAACCACATGAAGTCACATTATAAACAAATTGCTTTTTTAAAAAAAAAGTAATAAAAAGAAAATCTTGAAAGCAGCTGGGGGGACAGTGGGGAAAACATTGTACACAGGCACAAAGATAAGAACGACAACTTCTCTTCAGAAACTATGCAAGCTAGAATATAATGAAAAGATATCTTCAAAATACTGAAAAACTATCCCAGAATTTTGCATTCAATGAAAATAGGAAAATAGCTATAGCTATCCAATATGAGGGCAAAATGAAGAATTCAGATAATCAAAACTGAGAGAACTCATTAGCAGCAGACCACTACTCCAAAGAATAAAAAGAAAGATCTTCAAGCAGAAGAGAAATGATTCCAGATGGAAAGAAAAGCATCAGATGATGGAAAAGAATAGCACCAGAAATGATAAATGTGTAGGGATATGTAAAAGATTTTTTTCTCATTTTTTTATCTCTTTAAAATATCATTGACTATTTTAAGCAAAAATAATATATTGTAGGGTCTATACTTTATGCAAAAAAAATATACGACAATAGCACAAGGCACAGGAAGAAGGAGGAAACGGAAGTATACAATTATAAGGTTCTTACACCATAACTGAAAAAGTGTAATGTTATTTGAAGGCTGATTGTGATAAGTTAAATGTGTATATTTAAACCCTAGAGCAACCACCAATCAATCAACCAATCAAATGGAGGCATAGCTAACACGCCAATAACGGAAATTAAATGGAATCATAATACTCAATCCAGAAGGCAGAAAAAGAGGAAAGAAGGAACAAACAAATGATGGGAATCATAATAAATTATCAACTCCAGAGGAGACAGGAGTGGAATGGAATCATGGAGGGATACACACAGGATGCTTCAACATTATCTTTAATTCTTTAACAAAAAAAAAGTCCAAAGTGAATATGATAAAATATAAGGATCTGATACAGCTGGTAATTGGTATTTTTTAACTGTATTAGTTTCTGTAGTTTTTTATCTTTTTGAAACATTTTATAACAAAATTTTAATGACAAGCAATAATCCCTGTGATTAAATGAATATTGACAAAGTCCATCTTTTTTCTAATTTACAAAACACTTAGAAAAAAGCTACATCAACCAATGAAGTCAGTGTAGTTTAAAATAAGTGGTCCTATAAGCATAATTAAGTGCAATGACCTTTATTAAATTCTGCTATGTGAGGCTAAGCTAGATAGCTAATATCCAGTATTTAAACACAGAATGTTAACTCTCCTCTAGCCTAAGGGGAAAACAGAATACCATTTTAAAATAACTACCTCATGGGAGAAAAAATGATAATTTCTTACCATCAATAATTCAACTTTTCAAAGAAGGTAAAATATAGTTGGTTGGTGACACTGAGGAAAACAATAAACCAATGGCTCTTTTGAACTCACCTTTTCTCTTGCCCCAATTATCCCAACTTAAGGCTCTTCAAATTGTACACACATATGATGTAAGACTTTAATAATTTTACACTTGAGAGTGACTTAAGCTATTTTTCTCTCTCTTCATGGCCTATCAGGAAGCCATTCACCCTGGTTCACTAAAAACAGATCCCATTAGATAGTTCTTTTTTAGTTTTGGTACTATGCCTAAAACAATCCATATTAGGGCAACTAATCAATGTAGTTGAATAGAAAACACAAAGATAATTTTTTTTTTCTTCAGGAAGATTTACCCTGAGCTAACATCCGTGCCATTCTTCCTCCGTTTTGTATGTGGATCGCCACTACAGCATGGCTGACGAGTGGTATAGGACCACTGAAGCACAGTGTGCCGAACTTAACCACTACGCCACGGGGCTGGCCCCAACACAGAGATAATTTTAAAAATTAGAATTATCTACTTAGAAAATGACAAAAGACTATATTCACTTCATTTTACAAACATAGACTCTGAAGATCAGAAAGGTTAGCAACTTGCCCACAGTTATACAATAACCAGTAGCAGAGCAGGGCTAAGAACCAAGCCCTTGACCTCCAAGGAAGAAAACTCCAACATAATTCTTTTTATGCCAATTCAGTGACATACAGAGAAGATCTAAAAAATTTGGCTATAATTATGGCCACATGAGAAGTACCAACTCTCAAAAGAAAGAAAGCTTTAGCACCATTAAAAATAAGAAATGACTGAAGAAAACCAAAACAATGCTTAAATAATATATGAGATACATTGAGTATAAGCCTACACTATCCAGTATGACAGCCACCAGCCACATGTGGCCATTGCACAATTAAAATGTGATTAGTCCGAATTGAGTTGTGCTCTAAGTGCAGATTTTAAAGACTTAATATGAAAAAAAAAAAGTAAAATATTTCATTAAGAATTTTTTATATTGCTTATAAGTTGAAATGATTATATTTTGGATATATTGGGTTAATTAAAATATCATAACATCAATATAATCTATTTCTTTTTATTTTTCTTAAAGGTACTAGAATATGGCTACTTGAAATCTTTAAATTACATACATGGCTCACCTGTTTTTACTGGACAGCACTGTTATGTAGATTATAAAACCGTCTACAATGAAGAATTGAAAGAATTAATATGAACTTCAATTTATTAATAAATTGTTCTTTCCCCTAAATAAACTGAAAATTCTTCACAGTTAAATATGATTAATAAATATAAGATGCTATACCTTATATATTTTATATTTCCTTTACATATATTTGTTTTTATTTACTTGATTGTGTTGCTATATTTTATTAAAATTTGCAAAATATTGAAGTTAATAAATTTAGAATGTCATTGACAAACTCCCGATCCTACTACCACCATTTTGCATATTATGATTAAGTCATCTTTGACATGTACATTTCATATAATTCACACTATTTAAAAAAATGGCAAGACTATTATTCTATTTTAACCTATACCCAAAAGTTCTTTGAATCATTAATTCTCACCACTATGCTCAGTAATGTCATTTTTACTGCAAACAGCATTCCCAACTTTGATACATTCAAAGATCTACAAACTGCTTCTAAGTGTAAACCATTATTTATCTCATAACTTAAAAATGCAGAAACAAACATAGAAAATGAGTAAGAGATGCATCTCACCTACAGTTAACCAACACCTGAGTTGAATAGAAATCCTTTAAAAAGCTCCTAATTTCCAAGTCTGATTTATACAACTTTTCTTCTTTGGGAAAAAAATGAAGTATCATCACCAAGGCCCTCACACTAACTTAATAAAAACTAACATTCGCCCCAGTCCCTCTCCAGGAAGCTACCACAAGGAAACGCTCTACCTTTCCCTCCGTTCCTGCAGCCAATACATTACTGTAGTACTTTCTAACTATGGAGAAATAATTTAAAAAGAACACAGAGTACTTGTGGTAATCGCACTGGCCCAAACCCAGCCAATTGCAGCAAAATCATTTTGTTATTTTTTATAAGTGTGTTGGTTAAGTTTTTAAAAAGCTTTAATTTACCTTTATTAAGTCTGCCAATTCTCTGCCAGGAAACACCACTTCAACACTTCAAATTTGAGTTCACTTAAATATTCCACAAAACCCTTGTGAAAAAGAATTTTATTCCGTATCCTGAACTTTCCTAGTTCTTTCGTGTTATTTCATGTTACTTCAGCTGATAAGGGATTAAGCTGAGGTCCTAGAGAGGGTCTCGTTCATTCATTGTTTATTTTAAAGATCTCCAACAGCATCCGTGGAGAGAAATTGGCCAGTGAATAGCGCAGGTGAGAGGAGCAGGCAGATGGAAAAATGGAGAGAAGTATCTCTTTCTAACATACTACAATTTACCTCTATGCTTATTGTGTATTGTCTCCCCACCCCAGCCCCAACTAGAATGAAAGCTACAGTAAGACTGAGATTTTCATGTTTTGTTCACTGATGTAGCTCCTGCAATAGAACAGTGCCTGAGACATAGTAGGCATCTAATGAGTATTTGTTGAGTGAATTATTTAATTAACAAAAAGATAGGGAGAAAGGAAAACATGAAGGAATGAAGGAGGAGGAGAAGATGCAGGGTTGAGAACATGTGGAACTCAACTAAGAGACTAAAACTGCAGTTCTCAGGCTTGTTTAAGTGGCAGGGACACAAGTCACAGTATTTCAAACAGAACACAAAATATAAACGCTTATTTCCACTATAATAGAAATTGCACAATCAGAAAATGCTTAGAATACACTGAATATATGCACTTAACAGAAAAAAACTCATGAAACAGACTATAAAGATAATCATAATAAATTGTTTGACCTTCTGTTAATACTTGTTTCCTATTTATGCACTAATTTGTCATCTTTTATACATCCAGCCAAATAGCGGGTAGTCATCAAAATAGTAAGAAAAATTTTCTAATACTGAAAATGGAAATGATTCTATACATTATCTTAATATTTTCCTTTTGAAATGAGAAAAATTTTTATTTTAATAGGAAAAAAGCAGTTTCACTAGAGAATCATTTGAGGATCATCAGTTTATAGAGAACTGAACTTTGTTCAGCTCCAGTAGAACTCTCTACACTTGAAATATAAAAGATCAAGCCAGAGGATGATACCCAAGAAGCAATGAGCACAACTAGTGACCAGATCTTGGTTTCTAAACACCATTCTCCAATAAAAACAGCAGGGGTTGCTTGGAGCAATGATTGATTCTAGGACTGGGCCAGGGAAAGTACAAGATGAGCCTGAAACGTTTTCTGGTACCAGTAAGGAAGAAAGTGCTCAAAAAATTATGATAGCATATCAAAAGAACACAGAAGCCAACTTGAAGAAGCTCCCAATGGCCAATCTGGGACAATTTGAGCAATAATATAAATAATGATAGTCACGGAATTTGAAGTAAAGAATAAAATTAATATCCATGTCCATACTTACATAAATAAATATTGGAAAAAAATAGGGGAAAAAGCACAGCTTTTCCTTCTAACTCCAATTACTAAATGTAAAAGGAAAGATAGAAAAATCACCATGCAACAAAGACCATAGTCATAACTGGAGGTAAGAATCCTCAGTGGATATTAAAGTTAGTGGGCAAAAGCAAGAGGAGAAACAGGATATTTGCATAGTCTTGAAGTATACCTCCATAAGATATTTATTGGGAAAAACAGTAACTTCACAGTGGAGAAGCTTGGCAGATACCACCTTAAATGATAAAAATTAACCCCACCTGTAACGAGATATTTCAACATCACGTACCTGGATGACCTGAATAGTGCCCAATATCATTTCAGTGGTATTCTTGTTAAAATTACATAATCTAAATTTAATCATGTGGAAACATCAGACAAACCCAAATTGAGAGAGGTTCTACAAAATAACTGGTCAGTCCACTTCAAAACTACCAAAGTTATGAAAGACAAAGAAAGACAAAGGTACTATCCCAGATTGGAGGTGAAAGACTGAGAAGACAGGATAAGTAAATGTAATATGGGATCCTGGACCAGAAAAAGGATTTTAGCAGGACAATGGGTGAAATTTGAATAGGGTCTGTAGATTACATAATAGTATTATGTCAATGTTAATTTTCTGGTATTGATCATTGTACTATGGTCATGTAAGATATTAATATTTGAGGAAGTTGGATGAAGGGTAAATGTGAATTCTTTGTGCTATTTTTGCAACATTTTTGTAAGTCTAGACTTATTTCAATAAAAGTTAAAAAGGAAGACGATCAAGACAGGGTATTGGTTACCAGGATAAGAGACTGCGTATGTGAAACCTTTGCTCACAACTTCACTGCAGAGGCTTCAGGTGAACTTAAGCAGGGCAGACCCAACCCAGTCTTTGTCTAATGTAAATCCAGAACCTATTTCTCTCATTACTGAGTAAAGCTTTCTGATTTAAAGTAGTTAATATCAGGATGCTCCTAAAAATGATCACTTTATTACAAAAACCCATCAAACAAACACATTCATCTTCAAATAAAAAGCTTCACACACTACATAAAAAAGAGAAATTTTATAAACTGTCTTTGCAATTAGAAACTAAGAGATTGCCCTCGGAAACATGTCATAGGACTGCCATTACCATCACCAAGTAGTATTTATTAAGTAGTCACCATTGAGCCCTATGTGAAGTTTCCCAAGGCACATATAAACAAAACTGATGACATAGCTATGAAGGAGAATTCAAGAAAATAAATGTACAGAAAAATTTTATGTTAAATATTTACAAAATAGGCAATTATAACCATAAGGAGTAGGCCAGGGAGACATGAAAATGACAATGCCAGCAGGCAATGGGAAAGAATATTCTATGTTTTTGAGGTATTAATCTTAGATACAATGAGATAAAATATATTACATCTATATTTATTATTCTATATATGCACTAAAACAAAGAAGAAGCTATGGGATGAAGTACAGTGGTGTAAAGGGATGAAGATAACACTTATATCTGCAAAAGAGCGAATCAATTGCTGACAGCTGCCAATGCTCTTCCATGGAAGAGGGCAGGGAAAAGGTCTGGTGTGCAGCTAGAAGAGTCCAATTCTGCACACCACACGGGGCAGCTTTAAGAGCTGGAGGAAAAACAATGGGAAGAATGAGGAGGGAAAGTATCTGGCTCCCTAACAAATATATTACAATTTAGCCTTAGAAAATCATGCCTTTCACAATAGTTACCACTTAGAAAAGACCAAAGTTAAAAAATATTCACCATAAATTACAAGGCTATTAAAAGTCATGAGTAATAAAAAATGATGTTACTTAATTTAATAAAAAGTATGTATAAAGTGAATTAAATACAGGGTCTTAAAAATGCAATGGCTTACAATATTTCTTAAAGTTTACAAAACAGTCTACTCAAGCAGAAAATGAGAAAAGAAAGTTCACAAATGAAGATAACCTGTGTAAAATGATCTTTGATTCCCTCCTGGTCAACACGTTACTCACAGTAATTCCACAAATATTCCTAACTGAGAGCCATGTGCCAGGCACCATGCTTGGAGAACAAATATGAATAAGACACAGGTCCTACATCCCAGAAGCACACTTTGGGCAAGTTATTTAATTGACCTGAGGATAAATAACTGTGAAATTCAATAACACAATTAAATTCAAAACACAGAAAAATAGCAGCAGAGGCAACTAGTACTAAGGAAAACTATGCTTTCAGTGAGTGCTTACATCAAAAATTCTATTCCACCAAGAGATGAAATGCCCTCTAGGCTTCATTCTAGAAATGGCCCAGTCATACCTGCTATGACCTGCCAAGTACCTATAAGCATGCCTTGAACCACACCGCTCTCTCATACTGAGCCTTTCCCACCCATAAAGCTATTTATTTATTTTACCTGTATCACACAAAATAGCCTATTTTTAATCCACTTACTGAATCTTGGTCTTCTCAAACTACTGTGATCAGTACCCAGCATACAAATAATGCTTTGAACATTACCCACATTCAGTAAATAACAAACTAGCTTTACTATTAAAAAAAAAATTAAAAAACCAACTATGAACCTAGATTGTAGAAACCTCTATTGACCATAGAATTGCTGTCAGTGACACTAAAAGCTATTTTACTATAAAAGGCCCTCAAATTACAAAATATGCAAATTACCTTTAGGCAAGGAATATACCAAATAGTCTAAGATTCAGAGTGCTTAAAAATATTCACCCAACTGGGATGATTTCAGATTAAAGAAAATAAGGACTGTGTAATTATATACACTTACCTTGACAAATAGAAAGCAATCTGTGATTAGAACATAGCAATTAGTTACAAAATGCTTCACATGGATTTAATTACCCATCAGTCTACATGTAGCTTAATTACTTTTATCTCATTGCATCAGTAAAAGATTTCTGCCTGAGGCAACTGCCAGTCATATATTTATAAGGCTTCTAGACTTTACAGTGAATACATTATAACATTCAGGCAAATGTGCTAAAGTTACAGTGGCAGAGGCATTCTTAATCTTGAGTCTAGTTTTAGTTCATAAATATCTCACCACTTTCTTAGTATCAACTATCATCTAGCTTTCACAGTGACAGTGTCACCTATTTGGCTAAATAACATTGTTGACATAAACATCACCTCTCTGTATTCTAATCCTGTACAACCTAGAAAGAAAGACCTGAGGCAAAGGGTACTATATTCTCATAGGTAAGGTAAACACTTAAATTCAGAAAGGAGATCACCCCTCTTTCAGGACAGATGAAGAATGTCCTTTCACTAAGAGCTACTCTGCTGATTTTAAGTTTGGAAAGATGGTGGCTTCATGGGATGGATGTTTGTGATTCAGGGTGTGAAGCATTGTCTTCCATTTTCTTCTCCTTAGGAAAACATGTATGCAGTTTTGAAATTCAGCCAACCGAGATTCCTGGCTCCTTTGCTGATTAACTCAGTGTCTTTGGGTGAGTCATTTAACTGACCTAAGGATAAATAACGTTAAATTCAATAACACAATTACATTCAGTAACACCAAAAAATATCTAGTAGAGGGTCTGCCTCATAGCAAGTGTATAATAAAAGTTAATACTGTTTGCTGGGTTCCCGTGGTCTGTGAGGATTAGACAAATTCATCAGAAAAAGGTGTCTCTTTGGAACTAAGTAGAAAATACCCTCCCCTCCATTTTTCTTTAAGGGAACATTTTTGGCATTGGTTGGGAATTTAGATTCTGTAAGAAATGAGAGTTTTCAAGACTCTGGAATTTGGTGTTAGTGGAATGTGGCCTCATCCTACTCAGAGCCACTGAAGAAAGTCCCTTAGAAGGAAGGTCTTTGGGTCAGGGTGGCATTGTGTCAACTTAATTTACAGAGATCTACGAAGGCTTTCTTTAGGGCTCCCAAGTCATCTGGTATCCTCCTGTAATTTCTTTTTTACCCAAACCACAGTTTCTTCTGCTTCTGCTTAAATATAAACAAAGTCGACAAGAAAATGGGTCTCAAGTGCTATTGTGTTTAAGAATCACCTATATCGCATGTTAAAAATTCAAGTGGGAGGCAGGGTGGGCAGGATTCTAATGATGTAGGCCCAGGATGATGTCTAAGACCATGTACCCTGGCAATCCTGATAACCACTCTTAAAGAAAGGCTAGGTCTTAGGGCTCACGAGGGTATACAACAAGTTAAATATATTTAGTTATCAAAATCTTAAAAAGCAGAAAAGAATTTCATGCCTTTAAGACTTTTAAAATTCCCTCCTTAAATTGAGTTAACACTCACACTACGATTTCGTGCTTCCCAATTATTGATCCTCAAAAGGAGTATAGGCTCCAGATTCTTAAAAGGAGCTTGCAAATGGTTTGTGTGTCACCATGATGTATAGACTTCCCACTACAGTTGAAAGAAACATCGAGTTGGGAGAGAGAAGCATGTGATACAAAGATAAGATTTCATGGTTATTTGTGGACACTAAAGCACAGAGAAAGAACTCAAAGTTTGAGATGTATATTAAATACATAGAGATAATCTATACTGCACAATCAATCCTCTAAAGGTTTTATGAATTTTTACTCCTTTATTTGTAAACTTCAAAGCAAGCAGTACACAGTAGTTGCTCAAAATGTATTTGGAGGTTGCTCAAAAATAGCTGGAAGTTCTTTCGGGTAAGGTTATGTTCTTTGAGGTAAGATTACGTGTTCTTTCACATAAGGTTATGTGTTTTATTCATTTAGGTGCTCCCAGTTCTTCACATAATGACTATAGCACATAATAAGTACTCAACTAATATTTGCTAAAGGAAGGAGAGGGATAGGGCAGAAAGGAGGGAAATGCTTCACATATTTAACCTTCTAGGCAAGGGCAAATTGTTTGCAAAAAATTTTTCCACTATTTCTCTTGGTAGGAAATACTTCTTTAGAAAGTGTAAAGATAATTCAGATGCTACAGAGACAAACATCATCACCTATTTTTTAAAAGAACCTAATTGCACTTTAATCCTTTTGTCTTGTTTGTCCAAGTAGTTCTTACCCATCAGTAGAATAGCTTTGTTTGGAGAGAGCCAGCTGGCAGACTAGGTTCTCATACCCTGGGGTGGCCTCTTACTAGCCAGCGACAATGAGCACATTAAAATCTACTACGAGCTGTTTGTAAAACACGCATAGTAACATTGGATTGCTACAATTCAATGACAGCAAATTTTCTAGTAAAGAACTTAGCACAGGACCTGATACCTGGTACAAGGCCAATCATTCCATGTAGTTACTCCTCTAAACTGAAGAAGTTTCAAAGATGAATTGTAACTAGAAAAACATTACACATCTATCAAAAAAATCTACATCCCTAGGTATCAGTATAGCACAGCGGCTCATGTTAGAGTAAGCTTTAGAGTCAGCTTGGGTTAGAATTCTGGCTCTACCACTGACTAGCTAGGTAACCTTGGGTAAGTTAACTACCTGTCTCTGAGCTTAGGGTTTCTCAGCTGTGAGATGAAGATAAGCATACCCACGCCTCCTAGAGCTGATGTAAAGATTAAATGAGATAATCCATACAAAGCAACTCCCACTCTGTCTGGCACATAGTTAAACAAATGCTAGTTATTATTATGTGAGATAACAAAGTAACAATGAAGGGATATGGGTCCATTCCAGGTCTCAACACGAGCCATTTGCCTTTGGAGACTGGAAATGACAGTATGTTTACTAAGGCCTTCGAGTTACTCTGGAATTTCCATTTGAAGAAAAAAAGACTACTTCTTTGATAGTAAAGTTACAATAAAAAGGATAATGTGGCAGAGACTGTTCAGACCTACATGCAGAAATTGCCCCATTTGCAAATGGGAACTACCCAAGCACAGAAATAGAGCTTGATGTGGGGCTTTAAAAACAATAAAGTTAATTAAAAGGAAAAAAATACTTTTTATAGAGTTCAAAAACAAGTTAATTTTTCTCAAATTCACGTTTATAGTGTTAACAGTCAAGGAGTTAACAAAGCAATGAAATGAACGCTTAGAACCACTTCAACTGCCTTCTCTTAAATAGCTTTCAATTAATTTGGTTTAAGTCTGCTTTTTTTAACTCATTAAGTGTTTTTAAAATTAGATTTGTTGTTTTAATGCAGCTTTTCTTGGTACTTTTTTGTCAAGAAAAAAGTCCAGAAATCACTCACACTTTTTATCAGGAAAAGCTAAATTAAGCTGATAAAGAAATTTTTTTGTAAACCAACTTTACAAAGACAAGTTAAAATTGAAGACAAAAAGAAAATATAGTTTTCAGAGTATTTAAGCAAGTACTAAATTCATCAACCAGGAGCTGAAATCGTTTAAAAGAAACAATGGGCCAAATCTCCGAGCCTTTCTTCCTTGTACTCTTTGAGGTTCAAGGACAAGATGCTGATGTGAGTCAGTCCTCGGATGCTGTGCAGTAAGGGGTCATCAGCAGCCCATCTGCCAGTGGGGAAAACAGTCCTGCCATTGGACCGGGGAAGGTCTTTAAGGCTTGTGTCAGCCAGTAAAAATTAAAAATAAAAATAATAAATCAGCCCATATCCTGCCTGTTACAAAAACAACCAAAAAACCTATTTTGATGAAAATGATTGTAAAAGAAAAGGCCAAATATAAAGCAAAAATCACTGCTACTAACATCAACATACAGAAAGATTATTAAAAGATTAAACAGGAATAAGGCTAAAAAGGAAACATTGAACCTGCTCTCATTCCTTCCTCATGAATAACTGCCCTTGTTAGAGCATCCCCAACTCACTGCCTCCTTGACTATATCTTACTTTCCCTACTCCTGCTGTTGCAGGGACCATCTCTGCTCCTCTGGGTCCTCCCTTCTATTTTCTCCTACATTGTGCTGCCCTGGAGACAGCTATCCTTGCCCCAGAGGCTAGCCTTTATTACCAGGAAGAACAGGATTGTTCCCATATGTGCCCCCTCCCCAGAGAAGACTCAGAGTATCCCCAAAGAAAACTCAGCTGTGTGTTGTCCTAGGAAAGTCATCCCACTAAGCTTGGACCTTTAAGTGAGGATCCTTTCAATGTCCACTGGTAACCATCCATTTTATCTGGAGCTGCCAGGATTTATTCTAACAAATGCAAGAAGCAGCAGCTACATTTCCACTGAATAGGGTTAAAATTAGGCAGGGGAGGAGGCATTATTTTCACTTATAAGATGTAATGAATATTGGCTGGCTTCCATAGATAATATCTTCAAACTAAGATGAAACTCAAAACAATATCCTTGAGATTTTACAAATCCAAGACTCTAGTTCACATGTATTTTGGGTTGAATAGATTTTTGTATGGGAAAGGTTCATAATTTTTTCAGTTCCAGGTTCTGAACATTGAACTTCTAAAAGAATATTGGAAACCTTAAGGACATTCCCCAGCAGGGGAAAGGATTTTAATTGTAGCTTTTCCAACACTGTCTCTCTTTAAATAAGTCGCTTGATTTTGCTGGATCACACTTTCTTCAACTGGAAAATAAGGAGATTAGACCAGGCTATTTGGCTAAATTCTTCTGGGTTAGAGATCCCCTTTGACAGTGATGGAAGTTGTGGATCCCTTTCCAAGAATGAGCCACATACAACATTTTGCTTGATATTTCAGGAGAGTCACAGATTCTTGGAAGCATATCTGTGGAAAAATTCTTGGACTATATATTAAAATGTGATGCTGTAGTCAGCACACATAGCAAACCATTTTGAGAAGTAGAGATACACAAATTTTACTACTAGAAAATCAGTTTCTTCACATCCCCACTAAATAACTGTTGGACAATTACCTGAAAAATCTAAGTTTAAAGGGACTCTGAAATTACCAGCCTGCCCATGGCACCTACATATACCCATACATGCTGTCGAATTGTAAAGTAATCACTCTATCAGCCAAGGATGGCCACTACTGATTGGCAAGTGACTTAAGTACAAGAAGAATCATAATTTATCTCAGCTGAGACTTTCAAAGCTCTCACCAAACATTAATGAAACAGTTGGTTAAAGCTAAAATAAGTTTTTCAGAGACAATCATTTCTCTTTTATATCAAATGCAGGCTATTCACTTAGAAAAAGAGAATAAGACTGGTTAAGAAAGAAGCATCTCAACTATCAGCAGTCAAATGGCACAGTTAATAATCTAAGATTTTAACAAAAATTCAGATTTAATTTTTATATTCAGTAAGGATCCTATTAAAGAGGGTAGATTTTATGATTATTATTAAAGAAAGTAATGTAATTAAAGACATATAGGTTTTCTAAGTTTAAACTAGAAGACATCACTTTCAAGGGAAAAAAAATAACCATTATTTCTTGATTCAGGTTTATTGGTTACTCAGGCAAATAGAAAACAGTAAAGCAAAAGAACATATCCCTCCTTTAGGAAACCTAGGATGTGATTCCCTAAGTATCTTTCCAGTTCCAGAATTCTAGAGTCTAAGACATATCTTCCTGTCCAACATTTGATTGGTTAAAAATTTGATTTTCCACTTATCTTTGCTACTGTGGTTAAAAATCAATGAAAAAGTAATATTAATGCAAAATAGGTGTACTCCTATTGAATTATTAATAGGCAATACAACTGTAAATGTTTTTGTTCACCATTCTTCACTGCCCTTGCAAACAATTTCAAAATGGGGGGTGTTGAAGCATGAAGATTGTTTGCAGCCATTGCTTTTTGAAATCACAGCACTGGGAATTGGTGGCATTCTTGCCTCCTTGGGTTATTATCAGACATTGTGAACTTTCTTTGATAGCAGACTATAAATCCACAAGGGGGTCCCTTGCTTTCAATCAAGGGAATGCTTAAAACGACCCCATCTGCCATTTTAATGTATGCCTCTCAAAGACCGCCATAAATATTTAATATAAGAAAGGCACTGTTTAAACACAATGAATAGCTTATGAAATTAAAGTTGGCTGACGGATTACACCATGTATAGAATACACTGTAAATAATAACAAAGAAAATATGAGCAGCATTACTAACCTTCTCTTGATTCTCTTGACATTTCTTAAGGAATATTCAAAAGATGGTTAGATATGAAGGTCAGCTTAATTGACATCAAAGGGTGACTAACTCTATGGAGCCATTCTATTCTTGATTCTCTATATAAAATGTTGGTACATTACCCCACTGAAAGTATACTACATAGGTTTTTCATTTCTCAGGAAGACTTACTTTGCCTGCTAGCTATCTTCACAAAAGTCACAAAACTAAGAGAGATACCTTCTATCTGGACCCTGGTTTAGTCTCTTGTATTCAAACATATCAGACTTTTCTATGGAAGACATTCAATACATATTAATCAAATAAGTACATATAGTTATTATCAAAAGCAACTGTATACCGCATTCAAAATTTCTAAGTAAAGATGTTCCTTTTTCTCTCTGGACTACTACAACAACCAATCTATACATTTTCCACTCACATTAATATCCATTTATTCTTACTCTGTTAACAGAAATGGAGAACAGCTGGTGCCTCTTGTCCTCATAATTCCTAATCTCTTGATTCTTCTGTTCAAATCAAACAATTTCAATTTCTTTAAATTTTTCTCAGAGGTCTCTTTTTTCTAACTCATTTTCACTGAATTTCTCTAGAGAATAATATAATTATTATTTCTCAATAATTATATAGTTTACCCCAAAGTAATGTTAACTCTCATAAGAATAACATATCCTTGACATAATCTAAGTGTGCTGCTAAGATTTCATCCCCTTTGGGCTTAGTGCCAATTCTCAACTCTCTACATAAAGAACATTACAGTTCAACATACTGTATACCTATTGATGTTTTTGACCAAACTTTCCACAGTTAATTTAGATTCTTTTACTCTCTTGATGCTACCAATTTTTCCTATATTGATGTCATGCATCAATACCTTTGTATGTTTTTCTTTTCATTTACCAAATAAAGTGCAATATTTTTCCAGGCTAATGACATCATCTGTAGATTAACAGAGCTCTGTAGAATATCTAACATGTATGAATTCATTTTCCTAAAATTCTTATAGAAAAAATACACTGAAGCTTGTCAAGATTTTCATTAATGTCTAGATAGTTAACATTAATTTCTTTCCCAACTTTTAGATGGGCCATCACTCCATCATAAGAGAGAGACACAAAACTAGATTGGAAGTATTCTTCAAAACGTCATAGTACTTACTAACAAATATCATTGACTTGGTATTTTGACTATTGATTGCGGTTCCAGTATCCTCCTAATTTTTATCATTAGTATGATTTATAGAAATGTCTATTTAAAAGGTGATTATTGTATATAATGGAATCTAAGACATCAACAATGTAAAATATACCTTTTTTGTTATATGTCAAGTATATACCAATAAAGCTGGAAATAAAATAAAATACATTTTATAAAATATACCTCTTATGAAAAAAACTACCACAGAATGCTTCCAAATAATTATAAAATTCCCTAAGTTATAAGATGCATCCTCAGTTCGATGTAAAATGAGCTTTAAATGTATCCTCATTTAAATGTAAAAATCAATGCACCCTAAAATTTATTAAACAAAGTATTGTAGTTTTCTGCTCTTAGAACATTATATCTTATAATAAGTACATCTCTGAACATCACTAATGTAGTATTTATAATGTAAGCTAGAGAGTTAACTATTTAACGTAACAAGTCAGTCTGTTACCAAATCAATTTTCTCTATCAGAAATTTGAACATCTTAAATACCTGAGTTTATATATACATGCTCTCCCCTCAAATAACCTTTAAAATCACTTTATCTTTTTTTATAACTTCTAGTTTGCCTTAATAAAACATTTTTGAGTCAAATACCACCCCATCCAATAAATACTTTTATGTCTAATGCTTAAGACATATACCTTAAACACAACTATGGTATTCATTTATTTTAATACATCAGCTCAAATGATATATGGATGCAGCTTAAATTACAAACCATCTGGTAAATGATGGAAATTTCTTTAGAAATTTTTAGTGCATTATTTAGACCCACTACAAGGACCTATTTTTATAATGAACAACAGGTTCCTAAGTGAGATCGCGAGTGTTTGTTAAGTTCCTCCTTCATCCCTCTCCACACTTCCCAGCAATCAGGGATACTGTAAGAGGGTAAAGAAAGGAAAACTTCAAAACCAGGATTTCTTTACAGCCCAAAATATTAAAAAGTTTCTATAGTGTTTCCTTTTACGTCTGTGTTTTGAAAATGTGATTCATTATGGCAAGTGCAGCAGACCCTTTGAATGTTGGTGGGGCAACGATTTATTCAAAAATCAAAGTTTGTTCCTCAAATAGCACAAGAGGATTGAAATAAGTCTGATATGACTCTTCTCTCTGGCAGTGTCTCAGAATGTACGCCTTTATCACAATACCAGTTTGAATTTTGTTCAAATATCCAGTTATACTTAATTCAAAATCTTCTGTGCTTTTAAGTACATAGCTGTGGAAAATCTATCTGAGGTACTTCATTCCCAGTTACAACATAGAAATATATTAGGGCCTCTAAAGTAACTGCAAATCACTCCTGGCATCTCCTATATGAGAGGAAAAGTTGAAATGTTTGACTTATTCCTCCTTCCTCAAAAAAGAAAATAGTAGAGATATCTGCAATTATTGACAAACTAGTCAAAGAGGGTTTAAATTGTCCACATAGCATTCTCTTACTCATTTGCTGTTTTAGCCATGTGTGAAGAATGGAAACTAGAGAAAGCAAAGCTCAAGTCTCTGAGAAATTACTTCACCAATAGGGAGTCAAATGAAGTGATTCTTAGTAGTCACTGCCAGCTGCTAAAAGATAAATAGCCTGTGAAATCAAGTAACAAAATTGCTCCAGAGGTTAAGGACAACTATTCTCTGAAGATATGAACTAGGATGGGCCACAGGGCCATTCTAGTTAGACACTGAGATCAGGTTTAGGATAAGTAACAACAAAAGATTCCTAAGAAAAGTACCTTAGTCTCCTTTTTTGTTTCATTAAAAATTACTCTGAAACATCAACTTAAAATAGACCTGGATAGCCATGAGCAAGTCACTGAACCTCTGGGCCTTATTTTCTTTATAAGATAAGGATGACAACTTGTCTTGCTGGGGGCTGTATGGCTTCAAGATCATTAATGTAAAACATCGAACACAATGACTGGACCCAGCAAGTACTAAATAAATGGAAGCTATCTTGATTATTAGCATTTTATTTTTTAATTAGAAATTTTAAGAAGGAAACTTACAGTTACATATATATGAGATGGGCTTTAACTAAGACAACCATCTGAATCTCAAGAAAGATAGGTACTTAGCAGTTTGGACCTTATTATTAAAGTAACACTGCCTCCTGATTGCCATATTCCCAAATTACTGGGTCAGTAATTCTCCATATAAAGGATAAGTAAAACTCTCAATATTAGGATAAATCTATTAAACTAAGAGTCTTTGGATAACAATTTCATAGGTCTACAATTACTGGAAGGGTATTTTCATTATAAGTGCTTTCTTGGGCATAAAGCCTACTAATGATTGGAAGACTGGCATCATTATTTTAATACCAACCAAATGGAAGTGTGGCTGACAGTACATAATCCTAAAGACAACAAAAATAATTTTGGTTTCACTTCTGTATATAGTAGACAAAGAACTTGGTTCTCTGAAACTTTTTCAGACTTACAGTCTTGGAAATATGACAAGGGGAAGTCAGAATCAAAGAACGGTATTGAAATCTAAAATTTTCTAAAACCAAGACAAAAATTACACATATTTCAGCTTCTCAATCAAGCATGAATCTAACCTATTCTATTCACTTTGTTGACTTTGGTCTCTATCCTCCCCTCACCTAGGAGTTATCTTTTCCTATAGTGGCTCAAACCTTTATCTTGAACTCAGTCTTCAGGCCTCATTTACAGGCCTACATTTCTAGGTCTAGTCTTAAAAATGATATCATTCATTCAAATTTTCAGCCCAGATCCTGTCTCCTGCCTTTATCTGTCACTGCAAGGCCAAATTTAGTCTGGGCACCCTACTGACACGCTCCACTGTGCTGGTTGAGAATTGAGACCATTCAAGTTCTTAGTTGTAAGCAACAGCAGCTGATCCAATCACACAGAAAAAGAGTTTACTAAAGGGATATTGAGAATAAAGCTCAATATTAACTTTCTGGGAACAATGCACAACATAGTGCAAAACAGGCCTACTGAGAAAATGGTCAGTGCTTCTGCTCCACCAAGAATTCAACCCTGCAAACACTGCGACCTCCAAGAGCAGGCTGCCACTTCTGCTGCCCTGGCTAGCAAACTGGATTATAGGAGGAGCCTCCATCCTCCAGTTGCTCACTTCAGAATTTAGGTTTGTTGCTGGAATCTAGGTTCCATTCCTGGGCAAAGGAGGTGTTTTCTGAGCTTGGTCCTGGGGAGGTGGTTCTTGAAAGATTGTAAATGCCACAGATTACAGCAAGAGTGTGCAAAAGTGCTGGGCAGCCAGGAAACACAACTAATGCCAAAGATACAGGGTTATAAATGGCTAAAACCAAATAAGCACGCATGTGAAGAAGACAAGGAATAGTCTTCATCCCTTCATCCTGGAAAAGAGACATGTTTTAAAGCAAATAATTAAATCATAAATATAGCAAGTGAATATGATTTGGCTATTGCAGTGTCTCCCATCACGACTTAAGTCTACTACGCACGATGAAGAGTCTGTAGTGTACCTAACTAACTAGTGCCAACCTTTCCAATATCTACTAGTTACCTTTAACCTTTTCAAATTATTTAGGCACAGGTGATGCTTTAGGTCCCCATATTGACTTATGTCACACCTTGGCTAATTCTGTCCCCTTTAATCCTCTGTTTCCTTTTTCCCTTTTCCTTTTCCCTTCAGTAACTCAATGACTACTGACATACTAGTTTTTGAAGAGCTCCCACAGCAAACCACTTTCATCATTAAGCATGTGTATTTAAGTGGAATCACCTCTGTTATATGAACACTTTGTCCTGACTCAAAAAGTGAAGAATTCCAGGATATGACATGCACAATATCACTATTGGCCAATACTGGAGGGTAGGAATGTCCACAAAAAACTAAGTGCTGACATTCTTATTTATCTCAGTATCTTGTATGGATACACACAATGTGGATGGGCTGATCACTGTTACTTAATACCCTGTAACATAGCATCATTTTATGTAGCCTCCCTGAGCCTCCAGGCTAAAGTCCTAAAACAAACAACACGCACTTACATGCCTTAAAATGATTTGAAGCCCACAAAGAAAACTGCACAGTGCTTATATATATAGGGAGAATTATAGAATGAGCATATTTTATTCTTCTTTGCACTTTTTGTTTTTGAGGAAGATCAGTCCTGAGCTAACATCCACTGCCAATCCTCCTCTTTTTGCTGAGGAAGATTGACCCTGATCTAACACCCATGCCCATCTTCCTCTACTTTATATGTGAGATGCCTGCCACAGCGTGCCTTGACACGCGGTGCATAGGTCCATGCCTGGGATCCAAACCAGTGAACCCCGGGCTACTGAAGCAGAACGTGTGATCTTAACCACCTGTGCTACTGGGTCAGTCCCTGCATTTTTGTTTTGATGTGCAAGGCAGCCCGGGGTTCGCTGGTTTGGATCCCAGGTGTGGACAGGGCACCGCTTGGCAAAAGCCATGCTGTGGTAGGCGTCCCAAATATAAAGTAGAGGAACATGGGCACAGACGTTAGCTCAGGGCCAGTCTTCCTCAGCAAAAAGAGGAGGATAGGGAGCAGTTAGCTCAGGGCTAATCTTCCTCAAAAAAAAAAAAAAAGAATGAGCATGCGCTACACTTCTCCAATTAGGGGGAAAATAGGTAGACTTGGAGTATAGTCCCCCAAATATAACTGACCCATAATCCTATCTTCCAACAAAATTTAAGATTATTAAGATTCTCATTTTCCTTTTTAAAATAACATTTTTATAACTGCTTTTACTGGAGAAAGTTTTAAATCAAATAAAGCTTATAATATTTAAATGGCATATTATATCTCCCTTAAAAATATGTGTGGTCAAGGCAACCTTGTTCACTACTCCTTTTCAACATCATATTGGAAGTACTAGCTAATGTAATAAGATAAGAAAAAGAAATAAAAGGTATACAGATTGGGAAGGAAGAAATTAAACTGTCTGTTTGCAGATGACAATCATCTATGAAGGAAATCTGAAAGAATCGACAAAAAAATACTCCTTGAAATAATAAGCAATCATAGTTAGGTTGCAGGATACGAGGTTAATAAACAAAAGTCAATCAATATCCTATACGCCAGCAATGACCAAGCAGAATTTGAAATTAAAATCATAATACCATTTATATTAGCAGTCCCACAAAAATGAAATACTTAGGTATAAATGTAACAAATTATGTATAAGATCTATACAAGGAAAACTACAAAACTCTGATGAATGAAATCAAAGAAGAATTATGTTCTGTGTTCATGAACAGAGAAATTTAATATTGTCAAGATGTCAGTTCTTCCCAACCTGATCCACAGATTCAATGCAACCCCAATTAAAATCCCAGCAAGTTATCGACAAACTGTTTGTAAAGTTTATATGGAGAGGCAAAGACCCAGAATAGCCAACACAATATTGAAGAACAACAAAGTTGGAGGACTGACTACTTGACTTCAAGACTTACTATAAAGCTACAGTAATCAAGACAGTGTGGAATTGGTGAAAGAATAGACAGATATATCAATGGAACAGAAGAGAGAGCCCTAGAGCCACGTGAACTGATCCTTGACAAAGGAACAAAGACAATATAATGAAGCAAAGAAAGTCTTTCAAACAAATGGTGCTGGAACAACTGAACGTCCACAGGCAAAAAACTGAATCTAGACACTGACACTCTTCACAAAAATTAACTCAAAATGGACCACAGACCTAAATGTAAAACACAAAACTATAAAACTCCTAGAAGATAACATAGGAGAAAACCTAGATGATTGTGGATATGATGATCACTTTTTAGATACAACATGAAAGAAATAATTAATAAGCTGGACTTCATTAAAATTAAAAACCACTGCTCTGTGAAAGACAACACCAAGAGAATAAGAAGACGAGCCACAGACTGGGAGAAAATATTTGCAAAAGACGTATCTGATGAAGGACTGTTATCTAAAATATACAAGGAACTCCTAAAACTGAACAATGAGAAAATAACCTGATTAAAAAATAGGCAAAGACTTATCAGACACCTCACCAAAGAAGATATACAGATGGAAAATAAGCATATGAAAAGATGCTCCACATCACAAGTCATGAAGGAAAGACAAATTAGAACGAGATACTGCTACACATCTATCACTATAGCCAAAGTCCAGAACACTGATAACATCAAACACTGATGAGGACGTGGAGCAACAGGAACTCTCATACATTGCTAGTGGGAATGCAAAATGGTACAGCCACTTTGGAAGATACTGTGGCAGTTTCTTACAAGACTAAACATTCTTAACACATGATACAGCAATCATATTCCTTGGCATTTACCCAAAGGAGTTGAAAACATGTCCACACAAAAGCATGCAGACGGATGTTTATAGTAGCTTTATTCGTAATTGCCAAAATCTGGAAGCAACTAAGATGTCATTCAGCAGGTAAAGAGATAAACTTTGCTACACCCAGACAATGGAATATTATTCAGCACTAGAAAGAAATGAGCTATCAAGCCATGCAAAGACATGGAGGAAACTTAAGTGTAATTACTGAGTAAAGGAAATCAATCTGAAAAGGCCATATATGATCCCAACTACTATATAACACTCTGGAAAAGGCAAAACTATGGAGACAGTAAAAGGATCAGTGGTTTCCAGCGGCTGAGGGGAGAAGAGGAAGAGATGACTAGTCAGAGCACAGAGGATTTTTAGAGCAGTGAAAATACTCTGTATGATACCACATGGTAGAAACATGTCATTACACATTTGTCCAAACCCATAGAATGTACAATACCAAGAGTGAACCAAACATAAACTATGCACTTTGGGTGATAACGATGTGTCAATAAAGGTTCATCAATTGTAATAAATGTGCCACTCTGGTGGGAGATATGATAATGGAGGAGGCTGTGTTTGTGTGGGGTCAGGGGGTATATGGGAAAACTCTGTACTTTCCTTTCAATTTTGCTGTAAATCTAAAACTGCTCTAAAAAACCGAAATCTTTAAAAAAAGTAAGAGGATGGGAAAAGTTATACAAACACTAATCAAATGAAAGCTGATGTTACTATAATAACACAAGAAAAAGCAGATTTCAGAACAAGGTATATTACCAGGGATTATGACACAGAAAAGGCACCTGAAAAAATAGAGCCCCCATTCACAATGAAAACTCTCAGCAAACTAGTAATAAATTTTCTTAATCTGACTTAACAGCGCATCTACAAAAAAACTACAGTATACATCATATTTAATGGGGAATAATCGAATACTTTCCACCTAAGAGATTGTGAACATGTCAAGGATTTTGCTCTCTCCACTTCTATTTAACATTTTACTGGTGGTCCTTGCTGGTACAATAAGGCAGGAAAAAGAAAAAAAGGCATACATTTTAGAGAGGAGGAAGAAAAATGCATTTACTTGCAGATAACGTGATGGCTGTTATGGGCTAAATTGTGTTCCCCTCAAAATTCCTATGTTGAAATCCTAACCCTTAGCATCTCAGAATGTGACTATATTTGGAGACAAGACCTTTAAAGAGATGATTAAGTCAAAATGAGCCTTTAAGGTGGACTCTAATCCAATCTGACTAGTGTTCTTAAAAAAAAGAGAAAATTTAGATACGCAGAGATACACTGGGGGCGTGGGCACACAGAGGAAAGGGAAGGTACCATGTGCAAGCCAAGGAGAGAAGCCTCAGAGGAAACCAAGGCTAACACGTTGATCTTGGACTTCTAGATTTCCAAATCGTGAGAAACAAATTTCTGTTGTTTAAGCCATGAAAAAATTAAAATTAAAAAATGTGTAGTAAGAATATGAGTAATTATACAGCAAATACATATTGTATTATAAGCTCTTACTCACTCATTAGTTCAATAAGTGTACACCAAAGCCTAACCCTCGAAAGGTATTTGATTGTATTGCTTGTATCTTCTTCTTTCTAGTGATTATTACCAGAAATTCTTCCTTCAAAGGAAGAACTTACTACATGTAAGCCTACTGTCAATTTTAAAAGCAAACTTGCCTGTTATTTTACCCTCAAAATGAGTTTATTCAGGAATAGTCAAAAGAACTGTAATTTGGGATGTTCATGCTATGGTGAACCACAGGCAAATTCAGAAAAGAAAGGAGGGGAGCTGCTTTTATAGAGAGAAAGGGGGAGTAGGAAGGGCTGTTCTCAACAGAAGCCCATTAGGGGAAACTAACAGTTCAGGGCAGCAACAGCTTCTCATTGGCTGAGCCGCAGCGTTTCTCACTGGATAGGCAGTTGCTGGGTGGGGAGAGAAATCCTTCTTCAGTAGTAAAGTAGTTCTACTTCCTGTCAGGAGATGCAAGGGGTGTCTTTTCCTGTTTAGAGTAACTGACGATGTATGATAGGGTGTGAGAGCTCCCCCTACAGGCCTTCCTGACTCCAACTTAATTAAGGTTTCTTTTATTATTGCCACATTATGTTAGGACAAAAGTATACATATAAAAACACAAACACACACACACAATGGACTAATGCTCTTAGAATATTTCAGTGATTATTAAGCATGGCATCTCCAACTTCTTGATGTTTTGCATTTTTCAGACCTAAAACATAACTGTCCTTTTATTCTGGATTCTGACTTAGTGAAAAATCCCATAAAAGCTCCTATTTTCTCCATTGGAGATAAGGTTTCAAATGCCTCAAGCACACAACTGAGGTCCACAATGAGGCCCCACCCTCTGCATCTGATCTTCCTGCCTAGGACTCCACACATGATTCCCTTTCATTAGCCTTTCTCCTCCCTGACCTTCGCCTCCACTGTGTTCAGTCCAGCTTTAGAGCTTCAGTCTTATTTCTTCTGCCTCTCTTCTCTGCCCACCTGTTTGCCATTTTCAGTGACTTCTCAAGTATCTGTTATCTTTTACTTCTTTTTCCTTCCTTTTCAACAACTTTTAATTTTGAAATAGTTTTTGACTCACATAGAAGTTGCAAAATTAGTAGGGTTCCTTTGTACCCCTCACCCACATTCCTTGAATGATACCATCTTATGTAACCTAGTATCAATTATCAACACTAGGAAATCAACGTTGTTAAAATGAGGTTAACTCAACTATAGGCCTTATTTGGATTCCACCAGTTTTTCTATGAACTCACTTTTTACTGGGGAGGGGGTTCTATAAATTTTATTGCATGTACAGATTCATGTAACTACCACCACAATTGGCATACAGAACTGTTCCATCACCTCAAAAAAATTCCCCACTTGCTATCACTTTATAGTCATTACTCCTCCCACCTCCAACTCCTGGCAATCATTAATGTTTTCCATCTCTATAATTTTGTCATTTCAGGAATATTCTATACAGACTCATACAATTTGTAATCATTTGAGATTGACTTTTTTTGGTGAGGAAGATTGACCCTGAGCTAACATCTTTGCCAATCTTCCTCTTTTTGCTTGAGAAAGATTGTTCCTGAGCTAACATCTGTGCTAATCTTCCTCTATTTTATGTGGAATACCTCCACAGTGTGGCTTGACGAGCAGTGCCAGGGCTGTGCCCAGGATCCAAACCTGCGAACCCTAGATGCCTGAAGCAGAGCTGGCAAACTATGCTACTCGGCCAGCCCCCATCTTTTTTTTTAACTCAACATACAGCTCTTGAGATCCAGTCAAGTTGCTGCATATTTCAATACTTGTTCCTTTTTATTGCTGAGCAGTATTCCCCTGTGTGGACATACCAGAGTTCGTTTATCTGTTGAGAGAAACTTGGGTTGTTTCCATTTTGGGGCTATCACAAATGAACTGGCCACAGACGCTCATGTGTGGGTTTTTGTATAAACTTAAGTTTTCATTTCTCTAGGGTTAGTACCCAGGAGTGGGACTGCTGGGTCATAAGTTATCCGTGTAAAAATAAATAAGGAATATAAATAGATATAAAGAAAGAATAAGAAATATAAATGAATAAATAAAGAAAACATTTAAAATGGAGTCAGGGAGCTCTGAAGGGGGAGCTCACACGCACGTACCACTTCTTGTAGCCTATGTAACCAGGAGGAAGAAGGAAGGCAAGAATTATTTCAACAAGGGGGGACATTTTTCACATAGAATTTTTATCTCCTGCTTTTAAGAAAAGGAAAGAAGATCCCTCTTTGCCTCAGAACTACACTCTAACCACTTCTTGCGGCCAACGAGAAACCTCCATGACCTCGAATTCCTGTTCTTCTCCAATGAACTTTTATTCAAAACACCCTCCCCAATTTCCTTCTAAAATCTAATAAAAGCTGACCTTCCCTTTGTCTTTTCAGACTCACCTATGGTTCACCATAGCCTGCTTGTCCCAATTTGCAATTCTCTGCTGTTCCCGAATAAACTCATTTTGCTGGTAAAATAACTGGCTATTTTATTTTTAGGTTAACATCTGTGATGGTTAATTTTTATGTGTCAACTTGGCTAGGCTACAGTACACAGCTGTTTGGTCAAACTTCAGTCTAGATGTTGCTGTGAAGGTATTTTTTATATGTGATTAACATTTAAATCTTTGAGTAAAGCAGATTATGCCCCCTAATATGGGTGAGTCTCTTAAATCAATTGAAGGCCTTAAGATCAAAGACTCGGGTTCCCAGAAGAGGAAGGAATTCGCCTTCAGACTGACTTCAGATTCAAGACTGCAACAGGGCCTCCTGCGGGAACTTCTAGCCTGCCCTGCAGATTTCACACTTGCCAGCACCCTCAAGGATGTAAGCCAATTTCTTAAAATCAGTCAACCTCTGCATGTGTGTATGTGTGTGTGTGTGTGTGTGTGTGTGTGTGTAATTCTGTAATTCTCTGGAGAACTCGGACTAATACATTACTCTAACATGAGGAAATAGGCAGAGATGTCTGTTCTCAACAATTCTTTTAAATTTTTTCTTATTAAATAATCTGTGATTTTCAAAATATAAATCAATTTATAATAAGTACATTTCTTCAGATATTTGCACTAGTCAAAGTGTAAGAATTTAATAGTGATTCAGTAAATATGTGAGAACATCTGATCGTAAAGTCCATTAGTATTTCAGCAAGTAAATTCTGTAATCAGGAGTAAAACAAATTACCCTATCTCCAATTTTACACCCACCATGGTAAACTAAGCAAAAAATATGTTCAGGAATATGAGTTTGGAAGTGAGCAATACCCTAAATATACAAATGATATGCAAATTTTGTCAATATGGCACCAGACCTAATCCCACATTAAAAAGGTAGGAAAATGGAGTACTACTTCAAATGATTACAAAAGACCTTTTAAGGGGGCTATATGAAACTACAGAAAACTATTATTCTGTTCTATATGGTGTATGGTGTATGAATGGTGTAGCAGAATATTTTTAAAACTTGCCTTAAATAGCAGTGTTTTAGAAAATAACGCAGGACTAGACAGGTGGTGTTAATATCTCTGCCATGAAGATAGTCGTTTAAAAATTCAATAACAAATTTCTATTGAGCATCTATTAAGTTCTAAGCTCTGAGGATATAACCATAAAGAAAATATCCAGTCCAAACTCTCACGGAATCTACCCTGGGCTGGGGTGGAGTGAAGAAAGAAAATGAACAAACATACAATAAGTCAGATCATGATAAAATCTTATGAAGAAAAGTAAACCTAGGTGAGACATTGAAAGATGGAGGTGTGGGTGGTGGTAGGTGCTATTTTAGAGAGGACAGACAGGGAAGATGTCCCTGAGAAGACATCTGGGTAAAATACGGATTCTTTAAAGTCAGGGTGACCTCCCCGACAAGGGAAGATGGAAAGAGAAATACTCAGAAATTTCCCTCTAGTGAGGTTGACCCTCAGTTCCTCCAACTCATTTCCTGCTTACTGGGCTATCTGGTTTTCACAAGGTGCCTCTGATTTCCTTCTTGATTACCTGCCTCATTCAGCTATTCTTGAATCAGATCATCATTCCCACTCCTTATGTATCTGGACTCCCGCATGCCTTATCCTGGCTTTTTGAACTTAAGACCCAACCGACACAGCACTTCCCTCACAAAACTACTCATCTGCAGAAACTAGGAGACCAACTTCACCTCGAGAGGAGCCTGACCCTTTACCCCAGGACCCAGTCCAGGAAAGCCTGCTGCTTCCCCACCCAGGCAGGGAAAGTAAATTAGGTTTAATTGAACTCTATTTTAGATGAAGGAAAGGAAACAAATAGCAGCTAAAGAGAAGTTAGGAGGTTGGAGGGAGAAGAACACAGGAAATTTTTACGAATTTGAATGAAATAATAATAATAATAAAATTGCCCAGTAGTTTCCTGGTAAAAATCAACAGCAGAAACAGGAGCTTCTTCATACACTTTCATTCGGAACAAAATGGCAGTGGATCATGGGTACATCAATCACCATGTGGGAGAAAAATACAAGAACTATCAAACTATTGGGTGGTCCTTCTCAGAGGAAAGTTGTCAGATCCATCTGACTTTGATCTCTCATTTACAGAAACAGCCTGAAGAAACTTCTCCACCCTATAAAAATAATAAATCTCAGAAGCCACACACTCTGCAGGCCAGAAATCACCTCTGGTGAGAAATCCTCCCTTCCAATAAACTGAGCAAACATGAACTGTTAAAATGCTGGACTAGACACATTACAGCGAAAACCCAAAGGATTAAGTTTGCACCATAAATCTCAGGGGTTGGGGAAGATACAGGAAGAGAAAGAAGAGAGGGAGGTAGAATCTATATTATCCCCTGATCAGAAAGGTTTTATTGCCAGCAATCCTTTAGGGAAACTGTTAAGCATTAATAAGAATACAATACCCAGAAATTAAATTTGATTATGTCTATTCTGGTCTAAGGGAAAAATAAAAAAGAACGTAAATAAAAATGTCTGTAGTGATATGAAAAACTTAGTTGTATAAAATTCTTTTAATTCTTGGTAAAACTCATAAACAAAGGCATTTTGGGCAACGTCACTCACATAAAAAGATTACTGATTCATGTGCACAAATGCAAAATTAGCATGTGAACCAAAATATGTAATTCTAGAGAAAAAAAGAATCCAACTAAATAAATAGCCTCCTTTCTCTCATCTAGTCCTTTGTGGAGTTACACGACTGGTCAGCAGTTTTCCTGACCAGAAGAAATATAGAACAGAGCTTGGAACTAGAGGATTTGGACTTGATTCTTGGTTCCACCTCTTCATACCTACTACTAGACTACGCCAAGACACTTTCTGTTATCCGAGCGTCAGTTTTCATTCATAAAATGGAGTTGATAAATAGTGCCTACCTCACTGGTTATCTCAAAGATGAGATTAGATCATGCACATAAGGGTAGGGCACATGACCATCACCCTACAAAGGTTATTATTACAAACATATATTCCATATTTATATGGCAATAAAGTATGAATCCCTAAATCAATAGTTTGCTACTCTGAGCTTCAGGTTTTTCATCTGTAAAATGGAGATCATACTACCTGTCCAGCCTAATTCCATCGATTTTCCACACAAATGAGAGACAGAGCTCATCAGTCCAACTTCTGTATTGCCATGTTTATTAGTTTGCTTGAGTTACCCTAACAAAGTACCACAAGCTGGGTGGCTTAACAACAGATATTCCAGCTCTGGAGGCCAGAGGTCCAAGACCAAGACGTCGGCAGGGTTGGTTCCTTCTCAAGGCTGTGAAGAAGAATTTGATGCCTTGCTTCTAGCTTCTGGAGGACTGCTGGCAACCTCTGTAGTTCCTTGGCTTGTAGAAACATCACCCCAATAGGTACCTTCATCCTCACTTGGCATTCTCCCCATATGAGTGTCTAGCATCAAAATTTCCCCTTTTTATGACAATACCAGGCATATTGGATTAAAGCCCATCCTAACAACTTCATTTTCATCTGATCACCTCTGTAAAGATGCTATCACCAAATAAGGTCACACTCTGAGGTACTGGGGATTAGGATTTCAACATACGAACTTTACAGGGACACAGTTTAACCCATAGCACCACGCTTCATCAAAAGAGCCAGCAAATCAGGGCACAAGTTGAGGGTCTGAAGTAGCAACAACGTTTTAAGTCCAAGAGAACTCTCACTCCTGGCTAGAATTCTTCTGGCCCCCAGGCTACAATTCAAATAGCTGTTTCTAAGCATAAATTTATTTCCTCCAGCGGTAGGATTGCTAGATAGAACACCCAGTTAAATTTGAATTTCAGGTAAACAATGAACAATTTTTCACTATAAGTATGTCCCATGAGCCTCATGTATTTTTATTTGCTAAAGCTGGCTCTCTACCCACTGGTGGGTTGTTGTTTCAATGCCGCACTGAGCTAGCCTCTAGGTCAGGCAGCATCGCCTAATCGTCCCCAGTGCAACCCGGACCCACTGAATCAGACTGGCAACGAAAGAAGTCTGAAAAGCTGTAGGTTTAATCAGCAGCCAAGGTGATTCTTATCAAAGACATCTGGGAAACAATGGGTTCGGTGAGGACAAAGAACAGTTGAAGAGCTATTAGTACAGAACTACAAGGAAGAATGATAATGTAAAAACAAAATCTAGAAATAACCAGCTGGGAATAACCAACATTTTTCAAATTTAGAACATGAGAACATAGGAAATAGGACTAGGTAACCACAAATAATTAATGCTTACCTTCGGGGGAGGAGGGGGTGTGTGTGATAATTATATTAGACTGTTTACTCCTGGGCTTACTCCACCAGGTATCAACCTGCTACACTCAGAGTGCCCTACCACCAAGGCCCCCTCTTGGTGGAAGTGAGGACGTGCTGTTCTGCCCCTCCCAGCACTGCCCCTTTGGCTCTATCTGAGGCCTGCCCAGAAACACGTTCCCACTCCTTCCGAATTCTCAACCTCCTTGGCACAGGGAAATGATCTTTCTCCCTACAAGAGGAGAATCTGAGGGCAGAACTGTACCTAGTTTGTGGGTGGTCTGGGTACAGCTCAAAGTACTGAAATATGTTTTAAATACTGGGGAAAAAAATAAACAAAACCAGGGCAAATGCCACATTAAAATAAAATCTGTGTTTAAAGTTGATTTTCAATGAAGCACCTAAAACATTTAAATATATCTCATTGACTGCATATGCAGGAACAGTTCAGATATGATTAGAGGCCTTTGTAAGCAAAGCATCATTGGTTTATGAAACCAAATTGAAGTGAATAAAGACTTGCTGAATTAATTCTCAAAGGTGCTGAACTGTGGTATACTCTTTGGTCAGTCTGACCCATTTTCGGTCCCTTCATCAATTCTGATTACCAAATACCAATTTTCTTCTTGTACTAGATGTTTGGAAAGACTTCTGAGCTCTGTGTAATTTGAACTCTGTCCAATAGAGGCTTAAGTTCAACAAGAGCATTATTCATATCCCTTCATGCACACAAAATCACATATAGATACACACATTTTCATCACATTACCGCTTATTTTAGTTTTTAGGTTTTAATTTACAGTGTCTGACTTTTTATTTAATATAGTTTTGCTTATTAGAAAAGGATGCAGCAACAAGTAAGTGAAAACAATCAGAAAGTTTGAGACTTCATTAAAACCAATCCAATGTCTAATACTCATCCAGATGTAATGTAGCAAGACACCCAAGGATATAGTTTCAGTGACAAAAATGACTAATATTCTTCTGACTGAAGCTAAACCAGCACTATCACTGAAAATATAAACGAAGATTCCTCTTAGAAAGATAATCAAAAAATAAGAGTACTTAAATTTGAATAAAAATATTCTTTCACATTACAATTGCACTGAGACAGACATCAATGGAATCAGACAATATGTAATGCAGGGAGTCTATTCGTTAGAAGATTGTTACTTAGGATAAAAATGTTTATTATATAAGTTAACTTATTAATTGGGACTTTTTTCACCAAAGACAGGGTAATACCTGAAGATTGTACAATGCTTCATAGTTTTTAAATATGGTATTTCTTTTAATTTTTGTAAATAAACAATCTAAGGATGAGAAAAATTAAATATTTATGTAAAGTTATATATATGGCTTATGACACAGCCAGTATTAAAATTTAGACTGAGTGATGTCTAGTCTAGGGTACCTTCTCATATGCCTAGAATGAAGATTCAGGAAGGAATTCATTGCAATCATTCAATTAAATTTGTATTTATAATTCCTATGCATCTTAAATATGACATTTTTAACCAATACTAAATATTTCTACGTAATTACACTTAGGCCCATCCAAATCTGATAAATATAGACAGGACTCAATTCTTTTAAAGTTGATCTTGCATATTTCAGACTGTCATTTGCCTTCTAGTGAAAAATACATTAAATTTCTTTGTCTCCATTCAATAATTCTTGTATTTAAAGTGGTAGAAAAAAAGGTCCACTTTTAGGAGCCCCAGTTATTCAGATTCCATATGTGGTAGTTTGTTCTTTGTCAAGTGGCTCAGCTGGAATCCCCAGAAGGCTCTTTCCTGTACGGTTCTGAGTTAAGGCTGGCCCGCGGAGGAATTCACGTGAGATCTGCAAGCAGAAGTGAAGCAGCAGCCGCTACTCTCTGAATGAAGGTTGTCATGATTAGAAGTGGTGACAGAAAACACAGAGATGCCAGCAGGTTCCAGCTTATCCTCACTCTCCTCCATTCTGCCTCCAGCAATTCTGTCTGAGCTGAGCCCGTTAACCAACATAGCCTGAGGTCCACCATCACATGCGCGGCAGAAACGCACAGAGAGCTGTCACAAAGACACAGCTCCTCAGAGCCCTCCAAGACCATTCCCTTCACCGTCCACCTGGGCAGCTGGCCCTGCCGGGCTTCTGACTCACTGCTCCTCCAGCTCCCACTTGGACTTCCGCAACCCCAGCTCCCCGCACACTGTGGAAGCTCTAGTTCCCGCACTAAAGTCCCTTACCCCAGAACTCTCGGCGGTTCTGCTTCCCTTGATTGACCTTTGACTCATACACACACCTTCTAGACTACAATTGTGAGGGGATTAGCCTAGGGTTTCTTTTTTTCTAATTACTATTCTAGTCTTCATAGTCACTTTTAAGATTATACTTTTTAATCCTAAAAGGATTTATGTCTATCTGGATAAATAAAGCAAGCCCAACTCTGCCTTGTGATGTGAATGCACAAGGACTTTAGAGTTTTATCTGTTCCTTAGGGGTGTTTACAAGCGTTTTTGAATAAGTCATTTTCTATTTAGAAGTAGCACCTTTGTTACCATAATTCTCTCTTCTTCTCAGTTACAGTAGTCCCCCCTTATCTGAGGTTCCAGCTACCTATGGTATACCATTATCAGAAAATATTAAATGGAAACTTACAGAAATAAACCACTCATAAGTTTTAAATTGCATGCCATTCTGAGTAGCACGATGAAATCTCATTCTGTCCAGCTCTGTCTCGTCCTGGACATTGAATCATCCCTTTGTCCAGTGTATCCACACTGTATACACTACCTGTCCATTAGTCACTCAGCAGCCGTCTGGGTTATCAGATCGACTGTCTTGGTATCGCAGTGCTTGTGTTCAAGTAACCCTTATTTTACTTAATAATGGCCCCAAAGCACAAGGGTACTGATGCTGGCAATCCAGATATGGCAAAGAAAAGCCATAAGTGCTTTCTTTAAGTGAAACAGTGAAAGTTCTCGACTTAATAAGGAAAAAAAAAAAATGGTATGCTGAGGTTGCTAAGATCTACAGTAACTCTTATTATAGTATATTGTTATAATTGTTCTATTTTATTAATACTTGTCTTTAATCTCTTACTGTGCCTAATTTATAAATTAAACTTTATCATAGGTATGTATCTATGCACAGAAGAAACCTAGTATATATAAGGTTCAGCACTATCTGCGGTTTCAGGCATCCACTGGGGGTCTCAGAATGTATACCCCGTGGATAAGGGGGGACTGCTATACTATCTGCGAGTATATGGAAAATACAATCATGATTGAGCAATCAAAACAAAGTTTGTAGGAGCAGGCATCATCTCATCTGTTTCAATAAATATATAAGGGTTCTGTAAAAGCAGCAAAGCTAAAAGAGGGAACATCAAGATCGATCTCTGAAGACTTCTAAAATGATGTATATTACTATGCTCAATTATAAAATCTCAAAGGAACTCAGGCTGAGTAAAGTAAAGAACATGCATTTACCAATTCCAGCACCACTTTATTCAAGAACACAGCTCCAAATAATGATGCGTGGGAAGATTAAAGGGATAAGGTTTCAAAGACTAACATCCTCAGAAAAGCTTTGAAATCAAAATTAAGATATTCAGCATTAAAGGTATCTGCATCCGTGTGTGTGTGTGCGCGCGTGCACACGTATCTTGAATTTGTCCATTTTTCTCTATCTTCATTGCCATGGCACAGGTCAAATATGATTTCATCAAATGGCCTCTTATCTGGTCCCTCCACTTAAACTCTGGACCTAATGTGTTCTCCATACTGCAGCTACTGATCTTTAGAAATGCAAATCAGATGATGTCATTTCACTGCCTCAAACCTTTTGATACAACTTTCCATCCGTCTTAGGATAAAGTTCAAAATCCTTAATCTGGCCATTTATAAAGGCAAAACTAACCCACAGTGTTAAAAGTGAGGACAGTGGTTACTCTAGGTGGATGACTGGGAGATAAGAAAGTGGTTTCTGATTTGCTAGAAACGTCCTGTTTCTTAAACTCAGTGCTGGTTACATTTCATATTTCTGGGTTTCAGTTTGTGAAAATCATCAAACTTTATACATACATTACACTTGAATAAAACATTAAACAAAAATTGAGGGAAAAAACCAGACTGCAAATAAAGGTAGCAGTCACAAAGAGAAACTCCATCTTCATATCTGTGCATTACTAAAAGGGTTACTTAACGTGCATGTCTCATTAGACCACAGTCCGCTCACATGCTAGTTAGTTTCCCCTTCTTCGCTCCCTCCCTCCCATCCACCCACCAACAGCAAGCACTAGTGAGGCTGTCATCTCTGGATTTCAAAGGCAACCTAAATGCTCATATTTTGATATGTGAACTCCAATGGACATTACCTCGTCATGAATATCAAAGACGTGTCTCATTGATTTTCAGTACATGACTGCGACTAAAACTATTATAAACTACACAAATGCTTCAGGATGACGATTTTTCATTTAATTTTAATATTTAACTTCCAGGAAAAAAAGATCTACACAAATGATAAACTCTTCTATTACATGTTCACAAAAGATTTCCTTAAGGAATGGTGTCCATTTTCTTACATTTTACAGCAGATTACTTAGGCAGAGATACTACAGTAAGATTTTGAAGAAGAGAGTTTGTGTTTTCCTCCTTTACCAAGAAATCCATTAGCAAAAAACAAGGTGTGATTCCAGAAGAGAAAGTTGGAAATGACTCTACCCTACAGGTGTTGTTTAAAAGTGACATTTCTGACAAGGGAGCAGATGTTTAGGGGGCAAACTCTTTGAAAAACATACAGTTAATGACACTCAGCCTCATCATTAAATTTAACAGCAGCCTTTTTCACTCAAGAAGCCTATATATGATATGCCACTAGCAATATCTACTCATGGTGCTGGTGCTTTTATTTGCATATTGCATCAGAGTATTCACTATTTAAAGTGAAAAGATGGGAGGCCATGTGACAGTGCTGATTACAATATGAGCCTTGAGCTTTTCACAATTTACTGAGCAAGCGCCATTATCAGCACTGAAGTCTATCACTACAGCAGTTTGGAAACTATCTTTTAAACAGCAGAAGATATCAAAAAATTGTTTATATAACACCCTTTTACCTACCTGTCTTGGAAAATGGCTTTGGTGTGATTCTAGGTATATGTTTAAGCACTGCTTTTCATGAGAATCGGGCCAAACACTCAATATCTGAATAGAGTGCCAAATTCCATATAGGTATAAACTGAAGAAGGAGGGGCTATTTCATCGCAAATCTACTCTGTAAAAAAAACTGATTGCAGGTAAAATTTAAGGACTACAATACTGAGAAGGTCAAATATAATCTCAAACTGTTCCCTAAGGTATTAAGAGCAGAGGGTCCGGGAAGAATCTCTAGTCACTGATCATTTCATCAGTACTTAAAGCTAATGCAGCATAGTCTAAAAAGGGAAACACTTACGTTACCTTGGTCAAATCTCTCAGGACCTTTTTGCTTTGGTTTCCTCATCAATAAAATGTGGATAATAGTAACAACTTCACAGGGTTATTGTGAGAATAAAAATGACATTAATGTACTAAGCAAATTTATCTGGTAAATACTATATCCCCAATAAGTGGTTTTAAAAAGCAGCATCATTCTGTTGACAAGATTCATTGAAGTAGGAACAAAACACACTGTGCCCTGAAATCAACACCCCATTAACAGGACACAGTGTGATGTGGTAGCTAAAGAACTAGAAGAGGAAGGATTCCAAGAGACTGTGTCTTGCTTGGTCTGAGTTCAGTAGAACTAGTTATACAACACTGGGCAAGTCATTTCGCCCTTCTTGCTCTCCATTTCCAAACAAATAAAATGTGGAATTTAGTAAGACGTTGTTCAAGATGCCCCTTGGCACTAACATTTTGTAGAGAGGAAATCTTGGGAGCTATTTAATCTTAGTATAAACTACTCTGAGCAAACAAATTAGGAGGCAATCACTTCATAAAAAGTTTCATAGAGGATTATTTTAAGCAAAAAATCTTATTGTATATGAAAATAAGAAAATATTTAAATATCATTGATTTTACAAAACTTTATTTTACTCAATTTTCATGATGATTTCATTTAAATAAAGTTTAGTTTATCAGTACTCTCAGTAAGTGTTCCTAATCCTATTGAATCCATAACAGTTAGAAAGAGGAACTGGGTTTCTACCTCTTAAGATTTCAAATGCCAAGAAAAACAGTCATTAGTCAAGAGTAGGCCACTTTAGAACAATTATAGCATGCCTATAAAAATGAGTTCACTCCTGAGAGGAACTGAGGGAAGCCTAAGCAGGAGGCCACTCTCAGAATAACAGTCACATTTAGTGAATCTGCTCCAGTCATTACTGTCTAGTCTGCCTAAAAATCTCATTCAGGATATCTCAACTAGAGAGGGCTACGAAATCATCAAGAACAAGAAGAGAGGTGAGAGAGGTGAGAGAGAGGCAGACAGACAGACAGACATGGGCAGAGAGGACACACCACAATGAACTAAGAGAATATTTGGAAGTACAGAGAAAAACAAGCAGGACAGGAAGACATACACAAATCAACAAGAGACAAGGACAGAGATATGCAGAAGCAAATGAAACAAACTCAGACCAAGTAGAAAGACCTCAGGTAGTCCTCCATTACAGAATTCAACTGTCACAAACTAAAATAGACTCAAGAGCAGCTGGGGCTATCCTTGCGATCCAGAAGTAAATGAGTAAAAATCTGTTGATTAACAAGACTGTACCTAAAGAGTAGTGATGTTTTCATAGACTTCTCTACAGATTCAGAAATTTAATTTCATCAATTCATCAGACCGTGACTGAGTCATTCATATAATCCAATCTTAAATAGACTGATGTATTAGTTGTAAAGCCATTTAACTGAAAAATCAATAAATACACCACAAAAACATGATAGCCACCAACATATCCACCTCCTATCTGTGTAGCATTAAAAGCATTAAGTGCTTTAACTATGTGTTTTTAATTATTTTATAATTGGGGGTAAAAGTTAATTCATGTTGATTGTAGGAAAAAAAGATTATGGATACTCACCATAAAAAATTCCAGAGTGCCAGCCCTGGTGGCCTAGTGGTTAAGTTCGGCTGGCTCCACTTCAGTGGCCCAGGTGTGAACCTATACCACTCGTCTATTAGTGGCTATACTGTGGTGGCAGCCCACACACAAAATAGAGGAAGACTGGCAACAGATATTAGCTCAGAGTGACTCTTCCTCAGCAAAAAACAAAAACAGGAAGATTGGCAACAGATGTTAGCTCAGGGCAAATCTTCCTCAGTAAAAGAAAAAAAAAAATTCCATAAAATATAAAATCAAAATAACTAAAACCCACTACTGAGTGATAACCACTTAGATGTTTTATTTGAATCCAGTCTTTTTTTCTATACACATGTAGAGAAACCATTTTTTTCCCTAAATAATTGGGGTAAGATTGTGGTCCTTAATATAAAAGTAGACATCATCTGATTATAAAACTAAAAATTTGTCAGGAAAGAGACATGAAATTAGGGTTATTTCTAGGAAGACTTCCCTAACAATTATTTGTTTTTTTCTATATTGTAGATATATGTTGTTTGAGGCCCCTGACTGCCAACAGATTCCCAAGGTCAAAGAGGGAATGACACGTGGCCTCACTTTCAATCTAGTTTGGGGTGAGGTTGACAGCCTTCTCTTTGAAGGACACGGCATGCCGATCAATTCTTCACCTGAGCCTGCATCTTCCCATCCCCACTTGTGGGCTCTTCATGTCAAGTGGAGGTTAGGAAATACAGCTGCTTTTCCTGTGGTCCTCCATTTGACTTCACTCACTTCTGAACAAATCTCCACATTGAAGTGTACAGACTGGGGTTTTCTTGGGAACCAAAGCTTAAGCCAACCATACGAAATAAAGAGTGCTTCCTCCCTCTCTTCTCAAGGTTTATGACATGAGGAGGTTGAAAGTATAGTACCAGCCTTCATCCTCATCCACGCTTTATATCCCAGTTATTTTTGGTCTAAGAAGGTCATCTTTTTCATGGAGAGAATCATGTCTCCAGTGGAAAGCTGGCTTTTGTTTAACACTTTAAGTTAATTGTGTGGGACCATTTCAAATCAATATTATTAATTTAGGAATCCTGAAAACAATGAAACTTAATAATCAGCTTCCCAATTATTAGATACATTTAGCCAAGACAGCCACACTTCTCAACAACCTACCTGGCAGATCATATCATATATTCGTCTATCTTTTAAATGTAAGTTTCAAACAGGAATTTTTTTTTAATTCACTTTTACCAACAGAAGGTCCAAATCTAAACCCCTTTTTATTATCCTTTGGAGGTAGCAGGTCTGAGTAAAAAGCAATTTCTGAGACCATCCTCTAAATTCAATAACCTCTGAACCTGATGGAGCTGCACGTACTACAGAGGTCCAAGGCCACGGCTCTCTCTGAGGAGAGATGTTTATTTGGAGAAAGGCAGGGAGAGGACAGGGAGGGCATTTTCATCCTGGCGATCCCTCCCATGCTTCATTCCTAACTTGATAACATCTAGTAGTCTCAGTCTCCAACAATGGGGCACAGAAACCAAAACTAAACTGAAACGTTAACTGAAAAATGAAAGAACATTAATTTGATGATTTCACAAGTCAAACCCAACTACCTACATTTCTTTCTAAACCACAAAACCCAATCCATACCTTTCATTATTGATTTAAATTAAAGTACTCTTTATTTTATTTAGCAGTGGAAAATGCTCATCTAAGCAACTGTGAAAATACTCATTTTACATCAAAAAGACATAAATGTTTTACTTACTAATTTGTTTTGACCTTACCTATTCTCCCACATCCCACTTCTAAATTTCATAAACTTATTTCAAAAGAAAAAAAGCCATTTCCAAATCCCAATCTCTTAATTTTTATCTGTCGGTGTTCCCTTCCAGTCATTGCCCAGAATGCTAATTTTTCTTTGAGATACCTCCAACGAATCTGGAGACCATGTTTTAAGTGGCAGCACGTCAGAAGCTTCAGCGAAGCCAGAGAAAGGAGACTTTCAGCTTCCTTAAAAGAGCCACTGGGTAAAGAAAGTTGAGGAACACAATTTTAAGAAGTGACTACTATGAAAATACACACATTTCCATAGGGTAATCATGCACCTGAGTGTGTGCTGGGGCACAGCGGTGCTTGCACTAGGGTAGATTCTTATAGGAAGTCACTCCCTCTCTTTCCAGGAACGATTATAAATAGTGGCAGTTAAATAAAGCTAAAGAGACAGAGACTTGACACACCTCTCACAACTGCCAATGTTAGATGTTACTTGCAAATTCTGAAATCTCCTAATGGAATTTATCAACACAATGATGATAAATACCCAGTGAACAAATGATCTCTGTCTGTGTTTATCTATCTATGTATTTATCATCTTACACACATATACACACACACACAAAAATATAAGGTCTTTAAGTTCATTCTTCTAATAGACATTTTAGACTCTGAATTCTAAAAATGAATAGCTGAGTAAGGATGTGAGGAAATGGAAATACTTAACCACTTCTGGAAGGAGTGTATGAGAGCATTTAGGTAATATCTAGCAAAGTTGAAAATAAGCATATTCATTAACTCAAATTTCACTTAGATGTAATATATCCCAAAACAACTCCTACATGTGTATTCAAGGAAATAAGTACGATCATTGCAATTCCATTATTTGTAATTAGAAACAATCCAACTGTCCGTCGGTGGAGGAAGAATAAACTGTAGATCCATATAGTGGAATACTACAGAGACTAAAATGAGTGAAAAAGCTACACTGACAGGTAGCTTTATAAAACAAAAGGTTCAGTGAAAAGAGAAAAGTTGAAAACTATTTTAGAGTTTGAAATCATTTTTTAATATTATAAACTTACAAAACATATAGACACACAAATACACAAAAGATAAACACCAAATTCATGAGAGCAGTTACTTTCGGTCGAGAAGCAGGAGAATAAAGCCTGGTAGGAGATGATAGCCTATTCCAACTTTATCTGTAACATTTTACTTCTGAAAAAGAAAATCTAAAGAGCACGTGATAATAGTAGCATCTGTTCACTCTGTGGAAAATTGACCAGTTTTTGCTATATTACATTATATATTTTATGTGTTAATTTTATTTGTCAAAACTGCAATTAAACAGTACATAACTTAGTGTAAAAATAAAAATGATTATCTCTATAAATTAATGTTTTATCTCTATAAATGTGGGGTCAGTTATCACACCTGTAACACTCAAACATGAAATAAAAGACCTTCTTCAAACTTTCCCAAATGGAAAATCTTTGATTCAGAAGAGTAGCTTTTACAAAGAGGATCGCTCAAAATTCTCTTAAAAACAAAAGTTAGGGGATGGCCCAGTGGTGTAGGGGTTAAAGTTCTGCGCATTCCACTTTGGCAGCCCAGGGTTTGCGGGTTCAGATCCCAGGCACAGACCTACACACCGCTCATCAAGCCATGCTGTGGCAGGGTCCCACGTACAAAATAGAGGAAGACTGGCACAGATGTTAGCTCAGGGACAATCTCCCTCACCAAAAACAAAAACCAGATGAATTTAAGTTCTTTTAAAAACTTAAGGTGTTAATATGTTTTTTCTCTGATACCACTTAAAAGAATTATTTACTATATGTTTGAAAGTACAGCAAAGAAAGAATGTAGAATGCAAGAGTAAAGATTAATTCTCCCAAGTTTTAATTCTGGTAAATTTATCAGCATCAATTTCAGAAAACCATCTGAATGGTATGGTAAGAACAAAAGAATTTTTGTTGAATATATATATTAATCTACAAAACAATACTAGACTAAAAAATAGTTAAGCTGACTTTTAAAAGAATCAAATAGTTGAAGTCAATAATACATTGAACCAGGGCCGCCCGGTGGCACAGTGGTTAAGTTCACGTGCTCTGCTTTGGTGGCCCAGGGTTCATGGGTTCTGATCCCAGGCGCAGACTTGCACACTGCTCATCAAGCCATGCTGTCATGGAGACCCACACATAAAAAAATAGAAGAAGACTGACACAGATGTTAGTTGAGGGACAAAACTAGCAAAAAGAAAAAAGAGGATGATTGGCAACAGTTGTTAGCTCAGGGCCAATCTTCCTCATCAAAAAACAAAACAAAATAAAAAAACCTTGAGCTGGAAATTACTGCATCAGACTGACTCCAAAACAACATTTTAGATACTTAGTATGCAGCCAATACACAAATGAACTACCAATATCTTTGACAACAATTCCATTCACCCCTTGATTAAAATGTACTTAGTATACAATTACACGCCAAAAAGTCTGAAACCTGTTTCTTTTCTATGTATTCATATTTCATTTATAATCACACCACTTGACAAGGACTGTATTGTGAGTGTGAAATAATGTTAATTTCTGCTCTAGTAAGAAATGTTCAGTTATATACCCAATCTTTTTACTCATATACTACTATACTATTAAATACTCATCATCATCATCATCATCCCCGTCATCATTGTTTGAGCACTTACTCCAAACCCAGCCCTTTGCAGACATTTCTTCATTTAATTGCCATCACAACTCTAGGAACTTAGTTCTGTCATTATCCTCACTTTGCAGATATGCAATTGAGAATCAAGATGTTAAAAAACTTACCCAAAGTCACAGAGATTCAGCAAATAGGAGAAGCGATTGATCTGATTACAGAAGTCAACAACTTAACCACTGTACACTCTACATCCTACCAGATGGAAAACCTTAGAAACAATACAGGTAAGTGCAGCTATGTACGCAACAAAAATTACGCAATGAGGTAAAACATACCTTAAAATTTACATTATTTCTCGCCTAGGGTCAGGCCCTCCCCACTCCAATAATCTAGCCTTAACATAGCCTGTAACATATATCCCTTACTTTTTATCATAATTATTGAAAAACAGTTGCTATAGGCATAAGATCTAAACTGAATATGCCAGGAACCATTTAGTTACATGGTGGGGAGACAGGTGCACTGAACTCTATTGTTCTTTTGCTCTGAGACAAGCAAAAGGCCGGCAAACAGCTCCTGGCAGTAAGCTATAAACTGCATTCAGTGCAGTGTTTTGAATGAATCATGATTATCTTACTGAGTCCAGTCAAAATCCCAGAGAATTTAGGACCTTATTAAGATGTCCTAATGTGCTTCTTGATGCCAAGTCAAAAATATCAGCTATTAAAAATGAGCCTGCACAAAGAGCTGCATGTTTGGGATCATTCCAGACCCACCTACAGGGTAATGCTATTCCGCTTGCAACAGCTGTTTCTCCTTACCTGAGGTGAGGCAGGTGCAGGACAAAAGACGCAAATGGCTCTGCACCTGCTCCCTCAAATTCAACTCAGGTAAAATCAGTAAAACTGACCTTTGTGGGCCTGTCACCAGGAGCAGATGTTTAGTGGGAGACCAGGAGGTTCACAGCCACTTGACTCTGCCTCAGTTGAATTCATTCAATTTAACCAATCTATCAGACGCTATTGACAGATGGTTAAGGCAACTCCTTCCTGAAAGTTTGGTTTATCCAGGAAGATTCTGTCAGAAAATACTGGAACAAAATCTTAGCAGGCCAAGATAGAAATGCATGGTTAGCATGAGGTAAATGAAAACTCCTTAGAAAGAATCAGTTTTAAAGGAAGAACTGCTTTATTAATCCTGGAGGGTTCGTGCAGACAAAGGGCTACAAGCACACATTTTAACTTTTTATTATAGGAAATTTCAAACGTACACAAGTAGACAGTATAGTCTAATGAATCCTCATGTACTCAGCAGCCAGCTTCAACAAATACAATCCACGGCCACCCATCCACACATCCACCCCATTCCCTGACCCCGCCAGGGATTTTTGAGGCAAATCACAGATAGGTCATTTCATCTATAAATATTTCATTATTACTAGACCTAAAAAGTTATTAAATAATTTTTAAAAATCATCAATATTCAATTTTTCCTTTTTTAAGGAAGTTTAGCCCTCAGCTAACATCTGCCACCAATCCTCCTCTTTCTGCTGAAGAGGACTGGCCCTGGGCTGACATCCGTGCCCATCTTCCTCTACTTTATATGTGGGATGCCTGCCACAGCATGGATTGCCACGCAGTGCGTAGGTCCACACCTGGGATCCGAACCAGTGAACCTGGGGCTGCCCAAGTGGCACGTGCGAATTTAACTGCTGCACCACTGAGCTGACCCCAATATTCAATTTTTTAATTGTCCATTTTTTTTAAACATTTGTTTGAATGAGGATCCACATACAGTACACACATTGCCGTTTACTTTTAAATCTTTTAAAGTGTAAGGTTCCCCTTACACCTCTCTCACTTTACCATTCCCCTCTCCCCTCTCCTCTCCTTTGTTGAAGAAACTGTGTCTTTGGTCCTATAAAGTTTCTCACGGTCTGGATTTTGCTGATTGCATCCCTTAAGTGTAGATTAGCATGTCCCCATGTCTTCAGCATTACCTTAATCAAATTTGAGTTTGACTTTTTGGTAAGGTTTCCTCATGGGTGGTGGCTTGGAAACACTTATTTTTAACAGAGATACATATACAAGCAAAAGTCACAAAAGTGCTAAAGAAGAGGAAAGACAAAACAGCAGCAACTCTAAGGATGTTACAGAAACTGAAAGCAGAGTTAGGAAAAAAATCTCTGGAGACAAGGCTAAATTTAAAAAAGAAAAATAGATGACCATCAAAAAGCACACAAGCCCCATCAGCACATAAACAATAAGCAGGATGGGCAGCAAAGGGTGAAATGGCATAGAATGGAGGATAAGTGACGCAGCGCTTGGCATCACCTCCTGTGATCCACACACCACGGGAAGTGTCATTAACTTGCGGTAAGGACAGGCTGCAGCATGCCCGCCATCCTGCTGCCAACAAGTGATGGTGTCAGAGCTCAAGTCAAACCCTTCCAACCTGTATGCAGTTCAGGATCACTAGACCAGAGGTTGGTAAGGAAATAACCAGAGGAAGGACTGAGAAACTGGATCAGTTATTCCTCATTACTGTACTGTAGAAAAATCCCTTCCAACCCTCAAAAAGAATCCATTCTTCCTCTAACCCATACTGCAACCAAGCACATCACTGGGTAAGGCACGGGCCCTGTAGCCAGAATCTCTGGGTTTAAAGCCTGACCCTGTCACCTTCTATCTTTATGACCAACGGGAAATTATCTGTCTTCTCTGGACTTGTCTGCTCATCTGTAAGATGAGATAATAAAAGCACCTCCTTCTTTTGTGAGGATTACACAAGGTAATACAAACAAAGAATTTAGAATAATGACTGGGATACAGCAACTGTTTCATAAATATTCAACATTATCTTATCATTGTTTTTATTATTATTATATTGAAATATTAAGCTATTATTGGTCACCACTAAGAATTACAAGAGTACAAGAATGTCTGATGCCTTTAGCTACAATCTGAAAACAATGTTTCCCAAACAATCTGATGCAAATTACCTGATGTACTTCTTAAAAAGACAAACATTATGATCCCCATCTCAGACCTACTGAGGCAGGATCTCCAGGAAAGGAGTGTAGGAAATATATTTTGAACTGACACTCCAGGTGATTCCTATTTTAAGCAATGTTAAAGCAACACTGGAGAGCTCAGGAGAGAAAAATCTGGATGTCACCAGAAGGTTCTGATAACAACTATATTTCTTTTCTATCAAATTGTTTAAAATTACACTGGACATTAATAGAAAAATGTGATTTTATAAATACTCTTTTGTTCCTGAAAATATATCGAATTACGTACTGCACACTATTTCTTCCACGTATATTGCTGAGCACAACTGCTTACACTGTTCAAATCTGGGCACCAATGATTTTATCACTAGAGCAGTTCTTCAGAAAGGAAAGCTTCCATAAATACCATTTGTGCATCTTGCTTAGAGTCTACAAATGGATAATTAAGCAGTAAGAAACATCAAGATGTAGCTTAAAGCACTAGTTCTTAACATGCATAGTGAGTATGCTGTAAAACATCAGGCTGGAACTGCCCAAGGCCAGTGGTTAAGGCCCCATAAACAATGCAGTTGTTTTATGCCACTGCATGACTATCTTCAAAGCTTCAAATTATTTTTTTATTTTCTATCGTTAACCAGTTTTTTATCTGATGCAAAATTTACATAAAATGAAATGCACAGATCTTAAGTGAGTTTTGACAAATATAACTCAAACTCCTCTCAAGACATAGAATATTAGCACTCTTCTGGAAAGTGACCCAGGCAACTATCAGTCAATCTCTACCACTCCCTCCCCCACCACATTCTAAAGGCAACAAACACACTGAATACTTTTCCCCCTTTCAGTGATGTTTATATTCACAACATTGTGCAACTATTACCAATATCTATTTCCAAAACTTTTCATCATCCTAAACAGAAACTCTGTATCCATTAAGTAGTAACTTCCTACTCTTCCTTCCCCTCAGCCCCTGGTAACCTCTGACCTACTCTCTGCTTCTATGAATTTGCCTAGTCTAGATATTTCATACAAATAGAATCAAACAGTATTTGTCTTTTGTGTCTAACTTATTTCACTTGGCATAATGTTTTCAAGGTTCATCATGCAGTAGCATGTATTAGAAGTTCATTCCTTTTTATGGCTCAATAATACTGAATTGTATAGATAGACTACATTTTGTTTATCCATTCATCTGTTGATAGACATTTAGGTTGTTTGTACCTTTTGGCCATTGTGAATAACGCTGCAGTGAACACTGGTATACACACATCTATGTGAGGCCCTGTTTTCAGTTCTCTTGGGTACATACCTAGGAGTGAAATTGCTAAGTCATACGGTAATTCTACGTTCAAGTTTTTGAGGAAGAGCCACAGAACCTGCACCATTTTCATGTCCACCAGCAATGTATGAGTGTTACAATTTCTTCACGTCCTCACCAATGCTTACTATTTTCCATTTTTTTAAATTATAGATATCCTAACAGGTGTGAAATGGTATTTCATTGTGGTTTTAATTTTCATTTCATTAATGACTAATGTTTTAAGCATCTTTTCACGAGCTTATCTTCTTTTAAAAATGTCTATTCAAGTCCTTTACCCATTTTCTAATAAGATTGTCTTTTTTGTCGTTGAGTTGTAGGAATTCTTCATATATTCTAGATGTTAACCTCTCATCAAGTTTATGATTTGTAAATATTTTCCCCCATTCTGTAGATTGTCTTTTCACAGTTTCTTGATAATGTCCTTTGATGCATGAAAGTTTTAAATTTTGATGAAGTCCAATTTATCTATTTTTTCTTTTGCTGCTTGTGCTTTTGGTGACATATCTAAGAATCCATTGCTAAATCCAAGGTAATGAAGATTTATCTTTGTTTGCTTCAGAGAGTCTTATTGTTTTAACTCTTTTATATATGGTGTGAGGTAGGGGTCTAACATAATTCTTTTGCATGTGAAAATCCAGTTGTCCCAGTACCATTTGGTGAAGAGACTATTTTTTCCCTATTGAATAGACTTGGCACCCTTGTCAAAAAATTAGTTGGCCATAAAGGTATGGGTTTATTTCTGGACTCTCAATTCTATTCCATGGTCTATCCCTATGCAAGTACCACACTGTTTTCATCACTGTAGCTCTATGGTAAGTTTTGAAATTGGGAAGTATGAGTCTTCCAACTTTGTTCTTTTTTAAGATTGTTTTAGCTACTTTGGGACCCTTGCAACTCCACATAAATTTGAGGATCAGCTTTTCCATTTCTGCAAAAAAGGCTATTAGAATACTGAGAGGGATTGTGTTGAATTTGTAACTCACTTTGGATAATACTGACACCTTTATAATATTAAGTCTTTCTATTCATGAACACGAACGTCCTCGCATTTATTCAGGTCTTCTTTAAGTTCTTTCAGTAATGTTTTATAGTTTTCAGCATACAATTCTTTCATTTCCTTGGTTAAATTTACTCCTGGATGTTTTATTCTTTTAGATGCTACTGTAAATGAAATTGCTTTCTTAATTTCATTTTTAGATTGTTCATTGCTAGTGCATAGAAAAACAACTCATGTTTGTGTATTGATCTTGTAATCTACAACTTTGCTGAATTCATTTCTTAGCTTTAGTTGCTTTTTTTAAATATGGATTCTATGGGGTATTCTGTATATAGAATCAAGTCATCCACAAACAGAGAAAGTTTTATTTCTTCCTTTCCAATTTTGATGCATTCTATTTCTTTTTCCTGTCTAATTGTTCTGGCTAGAACTTCCAGTACAACATTAAAGAGCAGTGGTGGAAGCAAGCACCCTTGTCTTGCTCCTGATCTTAGGGAGAAAGCTTTCAGTCCTTCATCATTAAGTATGATGTTAGTTGACAGTTTTTAATAGATGTCATTTATCATATTGGGGAAATTCCTTTCTAGTTGTAGGGGTTTTTTTAAAGTGTTTTTGATCATAAAGAGGTGTTGGATTTTGTCAAATGCCTTTCTGTGTTAATTAAGATGATCGTGCATTTCTTTTACCTTCATTGTTTAATGTGGTGTATTACATTGATCAATGTCCTATGTTTAACCACCTTTGCATTCCTGGAATAAATTCCACTTGGTAGTAGTATACAATCCTTTTAAAACGCTGTGTGATTTGACATGCTAGTATCTTTGCTGAGGATTTTTGCATCTATATTCCTAAGTGATAGTGGTCTGTAATTTCATTTCTTCTAATGTCCTTTTCTGGCTTTGGTATCAGGATTATACTGGCTTCAGAGAATGAGTTAGGAAAAGTTCTCTCCTCTTCTATTTTTTTAAAGAGTTTGAGAAAGACTGGTATTAATTTTTCTTTAAATGTTTGGTAGAATTCACCGGTGAAGACATCTGTTCTTGGACTTTTCTTTACTGGACAATTAATTTTTCAGTAAAGTCCTATGAAAGATTTCCTCCCATCATGTTATTATAAACTTTTCAAATATACAGAAAAATTTGAAACAATCTTACAATGAACCCTATATAACCACCACCTAGATTCTATAATAAACATTTTACCATACTTGCTTTACCACATAACTATCCATCTTATTTTTTTATGCATTTCAAAGTAAGATGCAGCCATTAGTACTGAAGTACCAAATACTTCAGTAAGCACATTATTAACTCAAGCTGTCACTACCTGTATGTGGCTATTTTAAAATTAATTAAATAAAACATTCAGTTGTTCAGTTGCATTAGCCACATTTCAATGTTTAATAGCCACATGTGGCTAGTGGCTGCAAAGTCACTGGAAGACTATCCCATCATATTCACAGATTCAGCCACATTCAAGGGGAGGGAACTACACAAGGTATGTACCACAGAGGGTGAGAACCTTAAGAACCATATTTCAATTCTGACTACCACATGTGGGAAAGGGGCAGCTGCCTGGAATTAGTCATACTTGTCTTGACTAAAGCGCAACAACTGGGAAAACAACGCATGCAGAGAAGGTGAGAAGAGGCTCATTCCTGTAGCTCAAATCCTACTCCCCACTGCTCCATTTCCTATCCAGACACCCACTGAGAGTTGCGTTTTGTTATTTCCTTCAGTAAGGATTTAGGAAGGTTCTTTTGGAAGAATTACAGGTGGGATCCTATGCCAATCTGTGTCAGAACTCACGGTAATAATACTTATAGTACCCAATTTTGTCTAGACTTCACAAATGACTGTGGACTTCTTTCTTACAGAAGATGAGCAAAGAAAACACAGAACATATAAAAATTTCACCAAAGAGAAAAGAAATCAAAATGCAAAAGAGAGATTAATTCCCATCAATATGAAACGTAAATCAAAAAATAATTTTTTTTTGTTTTTGAAACTTGTTCTTAAAACACATAAAAGGAGACTGACTCTACAAACCAGAGGAAGCCATTATGAAAAGAGAATGCATCATAATAGGTAAAGACCACATGAAAATGAAAAGCTCATGAGGAAAATCAGAAACTACCTTGGATGCGTTCTCACAAAAATCTGTATGTGAATGTTTATAGTGGTTCTATGCATAATAGCCAAAATTTGGAAGCAACCCAAAGGTCCTTCAACTGGTGAACAGATAAAATGTGGTACACTCATACAATGGAATACTACTCAGCAACAAAATGGAATGAACATACAACAATATGGATGAATCTCAAATACATTACGCTAAGTAAAAGAAGCCAGACTCAAAGAGCTCCAAACCATATGATTCCATTTATACAACATTATGGAAAAGACCAAACTATAGGAACAGAAAACAAATTCGTGGTTGCCAGGGCTTACAATGAGAAGAGGGTTTGACTACAAAGGGACAAGGAGCATATTTTTGTGGGTGGTATAACTATTTGGTATCTTGATTATGGTGGCAGTTACAATTCTCAAAAAGAATGAATTTTAAAGTATGCAAATAAAAAAATGTTTACTTTGGGGGCAGAGACAAGAGATTTGACATTGCATAAAAATGAATTAAGGAGGACAGACTTAAGAAATAAAACCATAACGAACAAAAGAAACTAATAACCACATGCTGGCAGACAGGAAAAACATTTCACAGAGAGCCATTTTAGGAATAACCAGAGTTCAAAGAAAAAATACAAATAATATGGTTGTTTACCTAGAAAACCCAAAAGAATCAATTAAAAAGCTACAAGATTAATAATTAATAAGAAAGCTCAATCAAATGTCTGGATAAATATAGCAAAATCAATAGTTGCCCATCTATAAGGGATAAAGTTAGAATCCATTCACCAGAAGAAGAGTAAACTAAAAACAAATTCTCAAGAAACGGATGGGGGGGATACAGAATGAAAAATGAATTTAACTTGAGCCAGCTCTGATGGCCTAGTGGTTAAAGTTTGGTGCATTCTGCTTCAGTGGCCCAAATTTGATTCCCGGACGCGGAACCACACCACTCGTCTGTCAGTAGCCATGCTGTGGCGGCAGCTCACATAGAATCAGAAGGACTTACAAAAGTAGAATATACAACTGCGTACTGGGGCTTTGGCGAGGGAAAAAAATAGAGAGGAAGATTAGCAAAAGACGTCAGCTCAGGGTGAATCTTTCCCAGCAAAAAAAGTAAAAAAGTTTATGGATTTATATATCATATATACGGAATATATGCTTATAAATATATATGGTAAAGAAGGAATCATACACCAATGGAGAAAGGAAGGTCTTTTTTCAGTGTTTCTTGAAGTATAGTCCCAGACCTGCAGCATCATTATCATCTTGGAACTTGAAAGAAATGAAACTTCTCAAGCTCTTCTTCAGATCCACTCAGTCATGAACTCTGGAGACCAGGCCCAGCAATCTGTGCTTTTAAGAAGCACCCCAGGTGATTATGATGTTCCTTAAAGTTTGCGAATCAAGATGCTGATGCTGTTGGTTTGGGAGCACACTGGGAGAATCACTAGTCTACGTAAGGAATAATGTGGGACAAAGGCTTTGCTACTAGAAGGACACCATATTAAATCTTCATTATTTACAAATATATATATCCTGAAATAAGTTCTAGATGGATAAAGAGTAGTTAAGGAAGATGCCTGGATAACTTCCCCAATCCTCAGAGAGCTGGCAATCCCTTGCCAAGGAAGCCCCCAACCCATCCAGCCAAGTCATCTGTGAACGCTCTCCCATCTACTGAGTTGCTCAGGTGTGCATGAACCAATAATAATAAATTTTATAATTTTTTAAGCCTTACAAGAATTTATTTAGCAATCTTCCCCTCTTTATAACATATAACTCATTATCTGACTTTTAGATGATCTACTTTCAAATATGTTTTCAGACTCCTGTTATATATGAATTCATGGGGCTTTACTTATATTGTGTAAGAGGTGGGTCACATGTATGTATAAATACATACATATACATATGTATAAATAACAGAAATGTATAACTAACAGAAAGCCCAATACTATAATAATTTATGGCATCTTGATTTTTTGTTTTGAGGAAGATTAGCCCTGAGCTAACTACTGCCAATCTTCCTCTTTTTGATGAGGAAGACTGGCCCTGAGCTAACATACATGCCATCTTCCTCTATTTTATACGTGGGACACCTACCACAGCATGGCTTTTGCCAAGCAGTGCCACGTCTGCACCCAGGATCCAAACCAGCGAACCCTGGGCCAAAGAGAAGCGGAAGATGCGAACTTAACTGCTTTGCCACCAGGCCGGTCCATCTTGATTTTATATTAAAATATTGTAAACTATATAGAACTACTTACCATTACCACACATTCCCACTCTTAGTATTCTAGAGTCCTTGGCAAACTTCTTCATGTTGATGCATAATGAAATTACTTACAGAAATTTCAATATATATAAAAAATATGCCCAAATGCTTGTGTGTGTGTGTGATGTGGAAGACACAGAATTTATTTATAAAAATATTTTTTAAATATGAGAAAATTAAAACTACTATCTTGGTGAACAAAATATTGTTTTCTGACAGGAAGGCAATGGCAAAAAAAATGTCAGACAATCCTGCTCCTAACATGCAGAGAGGCCTGAAACTGAGAATGATAAGAGGCACCCAGATTTCAATACAGTGAAACAGAAAATGAGGAAAGGCTGGAAACAGAAAGAAGATAATCAGTATCAAAATTTTGTACTGAAATTAAAAAATGCACAGAGTAAACCTTTACTGACTGTAGGAAAAGACTCTGTTAAAAAAAACTTGGGGCCAGCCCCAGTGGCCTAGTGGTTGAGTTCGGCATGCTCCGCTTCCACAGCCTGGGTTTAGCTCCCAGGCATGGACCTACACCACTCGTCTGTCAGTGGCCATGCTGTGGCAGCAGCTCACATACAAAAAAAAAAAAAAAAAGAGGAAGATTGGCAGCAGATGTTAGCTCAGGGCAAATCTTCCTTGGGGGAAAAAAAAACAACTTGGTCAACTTCTCGGTTTTGGTAGGTTGGATTCTCTTACCGAATATTACTTCCAGATGTGGGGAGCAAAGAGCAGGGGTCAATACACAGAATAGAAACCAGAAGTCCAGGGAATCAGGGATGGCTTTTAGAAGCAGAGAGGTAGGAAAAGTTAGAGGAGGTCAGAAGCGAGAAGTTGAGGAAATCCAGCAAGGATAGGAAGGAATTTCCTGCTAGTGCGTGTTAAAGGAGAATGAAGTTTAAATTTCAAAATACCAGGCAGAAATGACAGTAAGCCTGACCCTGGGATATACAGTTTTGCTTCCTGCATGAGTCTTTGAATCTCAGGTTCTTCATCTATAAAATCTGGAATAATGATTACCTAAAAAAGTTGTTTTGAAGGTTAAATGGCATAGAAACTGTTAAAGTGCCTGGTACATAACAGACAAGAAATATTATTTATTGAGAGGGGTTTTTTTAAGCATATATGAACAGTTTTAAGCCCAAGAGGTGTATTCTACCCCTCACCAGGGAGGACCAATACTTTAAAACCACCTGGAGGTTCTTCCTGCATCTTCCTCCCACTGCCAGAGTGGTTTTGCTCTTTTTAGGAGGCGTGGCTTTTTCTGTGGTACTACTGGCTTTCTGCGACCACAGAATTGAGGAGAGCCCACCTAAACATCAGTTCTAATCCTGTGCAGATACTTCTCTATCCTCTTAGTACTAGAACAATCACTGATGGGAGAGATTAATTTTATGACAAAGTTGTTATGGTTGGCTTGAAAGATTTGTTGATTTATTTAACACTTGAAGGAGTCCAGCATAATAGTGTAAAGGTAGATTCCACAGTAGGTTAGCACTGAAAGGGCTGCTGGAGATCAAAGTCTGCAGGGGGAACAGGGAGAAACTCATCACTTAAGAACAGAGAAGCAGAGCATTCAATTTTGCTGTTCCCAGTCATTATCTAAAGTCTGGGTCCCCACTCCATTCCACCACCAAAACTGTACTTAGAACCTATAATGTGTACAACATTATACGGGATATGGACAAAAACATCTTACAGTCTAGCAGAGGTGATAAGACATAACACAAATTACTACAATGGAAAGTGGAAATAGTAAAATATCATTAAATCATGATAGCATCAAGTAGGGAGAAATTATTTCAGTACGAGAAATCACGGCAAGTTCCAAAACCAACATGGCAATTTTGAACTTGGCCTGAAGGAAGGAAACCAGGTCAACAAAGATCCGTCATCTTGGTAGGAAAGCTTGAGACACATATGCAAAAGTATAAGTAGGTGAGCTTGACAGGAGCAGCAGGAAGTGGGGTGGTTAGGGCTAAGGCTGGAAATAGACCACAAATGGCCAAATTTCCAGGCTAAGGAGCTAGGATTATAACCATACAAAGCCAAATACAGACACTTCAAACACTAAAGGGCTGAGTCAAAACAGGGTAAGTAAGAGATTCTGCTTCTAAGAGAAGGCAGGCTCAATTAAGAGCGACTCCAATGTACAAATTTAAAATGAGAACCGAGGCATGAGTCACGTGTGGATGAGTAACAGCAAGAAATGCACACAGAACCAATTTAGGGTCGCAAACAGGCTCTCTGAGTTCATACTGAACTACAGCTGAGGAAGCAGAGCAAGGCCAGCTAAAGTAACACATGGTGAGTCACCGGTAAATCAATGACACAGGTCTTAGCCCCGGGGCAGTGACCTCAGGCTGACCTGTCTAACGGCCAGATATGTACATCTCGGTCCTGGTCAGCCTGTGAGGGTATCTGAAGATTCTGTGATGGTAGGAAAAGGACAGCAATTTTAGACAAAGAAAGATCTGAAAACTCCCGAGATATGCTCACTGTATTTGACTGAAAATTCCTTAAATCTGGTCAGATCTTAAGATTGCAAAGGTTTGTATGTGGCACACACAAATCTGTCAGGGTCAGAATCACTATGCTCACTCAACAGCCGAGGCAGTTGCATATCCCTGAGTCATACATGCCGTTCCTAACGTATTTTTGGTGAAGTGTTCCAACGTTTGCACCACTGCCTGCAGGAAAGCCTCCCTAACAACCCAAGCCTCCCCTATTCGCAGCACTGATCAGACCATAAAGGGCTGTTTGTTCTCCTGTATGCACAGCAGTCCACGCCATTCCCCCTCTACCCCCATTAGAATGTCAGCTCACGGAGGCCAGAATTATAACCGTCACCACTATGTCTCCTAATAGCTACCACATACTGTACCAGAAACACATGTGTTGATTGAATAAGAGTATTGACTTTTAGCTGGCTCTGGTTAGCATGCAAATTTATAATATCTAGAAGTCTGATTTGTAAGAAGATTGAAAGTAATGAGGTAATGGGATACACACACACACACACATATGTATACATACATATATATATGTGTGTGTGTATGATACTGGGAACTGGTCAATCTTTTAACTGCATTACTAAAGGTGCTAAAGCAAAAACACTCAACACTAACTATCTTCTTCAACATGAGGAAAGAAAACAAAACGTTTAATGATCATACTCTGAATTCTAGATCTTTATTACTTATAGAATCAGAATATATTGAGTTTGCACGATACTGACAACGTAAGGATTTAACACCAAAATGTTCCAATTCTGAAGCAAACAAAAAACTTTTACTAAAAATTTGTCCTTTCAATAAGTGTACACCAAGGGAAAATATAATAATAAAAGCACACTAACCACAAAAGTAATTTCATATCTGTGAAATGAATATACTACCATTTGGACACATTATTACACAGAAACTGCTAAGCCTTCACATGTGCTCCTTGGTTACTATTCATAGTATCACGGATCTTGACACGGGGTGGGAAACCACAGATCACCTGACAGGCCTTATTCCCTCAGAAGGCACAGTGACCAAAAATGGGCCATTGTTGTTTTTCCCCTTTATTTACACATTTTCAGGCCTACAGAAACAGTATCAGACTAAAGTGGCTTTCCAAGGAGTATAAATTGCCCTAACAATTCTACCAAGGAGATATTATCCCTCTTTTACAGTTGAGGAAACTGAGGCTCAGACAGTTCAGGCAATTTGTTTAACATGACCACATACTTAAGAAGTGAGTCTGAATTCATGTCTAGGTCTGTCTGACTTCAAAGTTCAAATGCTTTCCAAGAAGTTGTTATCTCCTCTATGCTCAAAATAAAAGCTTTGGAAATGAAATACAGGAAGAAAAAATATTAATGAATTTAATCTAGAGTATAAAATTTCCCAGCAATGTACTAATATTGCCATTTTGCCTAAAATATGTCTGCTACGTAAGAGACGATTGCTAGTTTTTTTCTCCAAGGATGACTCCACACTCAACAGCAGCACCATCCAGAATGTTCTGACACCTTAGCTACAAGTAGTAGTAGCCCATCCTTCTCATTTGTCCTGGCAACATCTGCAGACAAAGTCTCTCTTTATTTGGCCCCAAGTGGAAGAACCTCTGCTGCTTAAAATGGCAGTGACTTTTCTAATCATCAGTCCAGTCCTGTCAGTTTAAACTACACGCTCTTATATTTATCAGCAGCGACCCACCAGTGTGTTCAGATCCTGAGTCAGCTTCAGAAACCCCAGCAGCAGCTGGTAAAAATGGAATGCTAATTCATTACAGATGGCAAAACACGGCCTACATTTTAATTTATTTACATTTTCAGAAATTTTGAATCTGCAGTTAGATTGCCAAATTATTTTAACATGTAAGTTTAGCCTTTTTCGATTCAGTCTGTGCTCAATAAAAATTAATGTTTATATGTTAAAAATTATTTCAACAAGCCCAATTAGTCCTATATTCCCAAAGTTTATATTTTAAAAGCTATTTAAGATGGTGAGCCTTTTTTGAATTTCTTATTATACAAGCCACATGCAGAGAGGGGACAAAATTAGGCCTAAAACATCCCCAAATTTTTCAAATATAACTGTTATATATAAGGATAATTTTCAGTACCTTTGTAATTTCCACAATTGCTATGTTTAGTAATGTGAGACTAATAAATTAACAAATTGTAAGATTATTAAATAGCTTTATAGACTCTATTTTTTTTTTTCATTAGTTAAGGTAACAGGGACAGAAAACACCTTATTACTTAATTTTTAAAAGCCAAGTAAACAGAGAAAGGAAATACCCAAAATAAATGCTTATAGCGCTGCTGCCCCCTCCTGGCATCAGTCTTCCAACCCCCCACATCTCAGAAACAATAGTGAGGATGAAATATTTTAAATCTAAATACCGAAACATTTTCTAAGAGGTTCTATTATTTTTCTCTCTTATCAATTTCAAAGGTCTAAAAAGACATAATTATCAGGTGACATACAACCATTGCCTTCAAATCCCCAGCACTTCCTGGGAGCAGACGGCCTTGCTGCCTGCTCAGTAAAAGAGCCAGAGGACCTATCGTTTTGAAAGTCTTTAACCTTCCTCCCATCGCGCCAACATTTCTCATTTTGACACCAACACTCTTTTCCTTTTTTGTGTCAGAGTGGAAAGCATCCCCACTCTTTTGCTTCCCTAACCTTACCACCCTTTCCCATCTCCCTTGAAATCACTCTCCCATCATACAAGATCCATCTTTCCAGTAAGATCAAAATCTTTCTTTCTGCTTCCTTTTTCCCTGTCATCCAGAAGTGTGCATAAATAGCCCCTAATGTAGAAATATTGTTCCCTTCATACAATTTCATTGTCTACTACACCATTTCCGTGCTTCTTTCCATAGTTGGGGCCACCAAAGGGTAGCTCTTAAAGGGCTTTAGCAATCTCCTCCTGACCCCACTCCCAGCCCCAATTATTTCCTTCTGTATACCTGGCCCAATGCCCTTCAAGGCAGTAGAAATAAACATAACACTAAGTGAAATCAATGTGCTTGTTTTAAAACCACAACTCCCCCACCTGGGACTACCACCTTTAAGTTCCTTCTCCATAGAATTCCGGACCAGCCACTACTCCTTAACCTCCAAACCTTGGCTACTGTGATTTTCTCACCTCCCTTAGCTACTCATTTCACTGCAATCACTCACCAAGAGCCTCCTGGAAGTTAAGAGAAGACGGGTCACTTACATTTTTAAGGCTCAAAGAATATTAAAAATTAAGCAAGGTCAAAACAGTGTTACAAGAATTGTAACATGAAACAAAGCAATGCCTTTTAAAACCCCTACAGAAATACAACCTCTAAGGGCCTTGGTAGATGTAAGGCTGGGTCAATGGTCTTCCTGCGCTGACCTTTGATGGGCCCTGCTCTAAGGTACTGATTCTCAGCTGGGAGTCACAGTTATTTGGAATCCACTGGGAATAACACAGTGGTCAAGATCATGAGCTGCAGAGTCACCCTTTCTAGGCTATGTAAATTTAAGCAAATTATTTAACCTCTTTGTGATTCAGTTTTCTCATTTGTAAAATAGGAAAATTACAGTACATAACTTCATAGGGCTGTTATGAGACAATGATTATAAATACAATCAACTTAAAACAGTGCCTGGCATATAAGTCATATATATATATGTATATATGTCACATATACACACGTCATACATATGTATATGTGTGTGTGTGTATAGTTCATCTGAGTGCTTATAAAAGATTTCCAGGCCCTGCCCTAGTCCTAGAGACCTGTGATAAAGAGTTCCCGAACCTACATTTTTTACAAGCTTCCTAGGTCATTATTATGTACTCGAAAGGCTGGGAATGACTCCTCTAATGAAACTGTTCTCTTAAAATAATCAATGAGTACCTAATTGCCACATTGATGATATCTTCCTAAATCTCATCCTCCTCAACCTCTGCAAAACAGCTGGTATCTCTTCAGCTTTCTACTTCAATGTGTGACTGTCAAATTTTCATTTATACCTGAACTCAGATGGGAATTTGGAATATACAGCTATATTTTTCTACCAAAAAAAGGACATGCAACACTACACTGAGCCCAAGCCTAAAAATATCCTTTCCCTTGAAACAAGCTGCTCCCTTTTTGATCTCCATTTCCACTACTGACACAACCTTTTCCAAGCATTCAGGCTACAAGTCTCATCATTTGTGACTGTCTTTTTTTTTTCTCATTCTCCCATTTTTCAAAATCTGTATTCTAGCCCTCCCTTGGTGCTAACTCATCCTTTCCAAAGCTTCCAATGCCAAAGCTTAAGTCTCCCACCCAGAAAATTTGAACGGCCTTTAATGATCTCCTTTGTCTCCAGTGTTTTCCCTTTTCTAATCATCCTTCACATTACAATCTGAATTATTTTCCTAAAATGTAGATTTGTTCCAATGTTCTCTCTGATTAAAAAAGAAAAGGAAAAGTTTATTTCTTTCCAATAATTACAAAGTAACGGTGAAGCTTCTTAGCTATGGACATAAGGCTACAACAATTTGGCTCCTAGAGAAACTCACTGCACAGTGCCACGCACCCAGCTGTTCAGACTGCTCAGTGTCGCTGACTAATACATGCACGTCCATCTCTTTCAGTATTTGCTGGTATTATTTCTCCAGCCTAGAATGGAAATGTCCTTTCCCATCTTACCATCTGCCAAACCCTACATGTCTTTTGAAAACCAGCTCAAAGGTACCTCTTTATAATCCTGCACCATTCTGAAATCCAAATTTAATCTTGCTCTGCGCTCTAATGACTCTTGCTAAATTGTTATTTTTACTTAGTTCTGAGTACAATTTTGATAAGCAAAACTATAATAATAAATCAGTCTTTTGAAGAGATAATCAAGAAAAGTGCATATTAGGAAAAGTAAGCTTTTTTAGAGTAGTAAAAAGAAAGTAGGCTGCTCTAAAATATACATTTTAAATTAAAATATTTTCAATAATACAAGTTGCTGAGTATGTTTTAAAACACCTGATAAATTTTGTGGCTATTCCCTTCTTGATGCACTCTTGTGACTATTCCCTTCCGCAATTAAGGATACATAAAATTATGCAACTACAATCTCTAAGGAATATGCTTGGGTTTTCCATGTTTGGTTAAATAATTTAAAGATTTTAATTTAGGCATCTACTCAAGCTCAGGCCAAATCATTTGAGAACTTCAGGCCTATTGTGTTCTTAAGCACTCTTTGCTCAGAGGTTAAGGGACAGATACTTTGTTTATAAACTAATTCAACGTTATAGACCCATGATATATAGACAGATTCAGCAGGAAATTATATTAATTTCATGGAAAATTTGGATTCTAGTTCAAGTAAAATAATAAGTACATTTGAAATCATAATCAAATAACAAGAACTGTTTTATATAAAATTCTAAGTAGTAGTTAATCTTCAAGGTGGGGATCCACAGAGGTAGTATTGAAGGGCCCACCAACCAGGGGGTCTTGGTCAAGGGGCAATACAACACGAACCTGCTGGTCTGAATCATTTTTGGAATATTTTGTTGTTGTTGACAAGTGTGTTTTTTAGTTTCTCATTGTTGATGTTGTTTATATCTTTTCATTCATTAAGAAAGCTGGTTGAAAGTTACCTATACTCCAATAGGGGATCATGTCTTGGGGACAGAAACCCTGAAGGCATTCATGGACAGGAACTCAGGGTTGTGGGGAAGAATGCCTGAACTTGGATGAGAAAAAAAAAATCATAACTTTGTTTTCACTAATCTCTTGCCAAAATTTAGCATTTCTACAATTATGAATGTAGGCAACAAATTACAGGTATCAGCAGTATGTGTGATTTTGTCCATAAGAAATTATAGATATTTTTATAACATATTACAGTTATCCCAGATATTCTGAAACTTCATTCACTACTTTGAAATTATAATTATTAAACACACAGCTGTATCTTGTTATTTAATGTATTGATAAAGAAGCACACATCTTACTCTATCAAAAATGTTTTCATAAACTGATAACTCAATAAAATTTGTTTTAACGTTATGTATTTCACGCATTTAAAAATATCATCATGAGAGAGATCTATGGGTATTTCTCCTAATTGATTAATGCCCTCCCATTGGTATTTCTTGTCTATTAAGTACCTTGGAACCGTGTGGATAAAAGTTCATCCTTGGCCTTGAGGAATATGCATTACTAATAAATCTAAGAAAATGACATATTCTTGTGTTTTCCTGTGAAGTGATTTCTGTGAAGATAATCTAAATATTAAAGCATGGGCTCTTAATCATACTTGTTGGTAAAAAAAGAACCCTAACAGCAGCAACATCTGAGAGCCTATGCACAGGCCCTGTGCTAGGAAGACATTATCATGAACTCTGACAATTTATGCAAGGTAAAAAACTATTAACATAGGTAAGAAGGCTGAGGCTTGGAAAGGTTAAATTTCTTGCACAAAGTCACACACCTGGTTAGTGGCCAAGACAGGATTCAAATAGCTTGATCTCACTAACCAGGATTTTGCTAAACTCACAGCGTGGTAAATAGGTGATCTAGCCTGTTGAATGTAAGAGAAAACAATCATGATATTTATTTTATTTTTTTTTTTGAGGAAGATTAGCCCTGACCTAACTACTGCCAATCTTCCTCTTTTTGCTGAGGAAGACTGGCCCTGAGCTAACATCCATGCCCATTTTCCTCTGCTCTATACATGGGACACCTACCACAGCATGGCTTTTGCCAAGTGGTGCCATATCTGCACTCGGGATCTGAACCAGCAAATCCCGGGCTGCCGAAGTGGAACATGCGAACTTAACCGCTGTGCCACCGGGCCAGCCCCAAAATCATGATATTTAAATGCTAAGAACACAAATGAGTAAAGTTGAGAGGAAAAATAAAGTACTACTGATATACTTTCTATCCACCACCACACTATATATTAAGTAATAATCAAGTAACTTCCCAAGAGATAACTTATAAGGAGTTTTCAACCTCTTCTCATTTGCCACCTTACATGAATTTATATAACTAGAAAGGAGGGGAAAATGGGACACATTTCATTAACCTTTTAGGAGCCTTATTCAAGGTAAATGTGAAAAAAAATTAGGCATTTAAAATACTAAACTACTTATAACTCTCTTTTCATGGAGCTGGAAGTATCTGGACACCAGTTTGGGAACTACTGAAGGGACATTGAGATGGCAGCACTGTCATCTAGAGAAAAGCTCACCAAGCCTCTATGTCACTACACTGACAAATACTGACCACAGAGACATCCCTGGGAGTATTCATGTAGTTTTTGGAAGAAGCTAATATGTTTTTCTCTTATTTTCCATTTTAGGAAAATTCATGGAAATGAAATGACAAAAAGCATGGAAATTCTCTTGGTGGAAAATTTTAACAGGGTATTTCTGTTATTTATAGAAAGCTCTTGAAGAATCACCCAGACTGTACAAAAATTATATTTGTATTTATTAAAGAGATTGTGAAATCACTAATCTAATGTCAGTTAAATGTAACCACAGACTCCAGAAGATTGCCCAAATTATTCTGATACACTGCACTCTGTTATAAAATATATACTATAAAAAAGTCAGCCATCAGATGCCACTTTATTGTTGCGATTTGTGTTATATGAATATATACTATAGATTCCATTAAAATGTTTCATGATATTAATATTCATATTAATAAAGGAAGCATCCATATGTGAACTACCTACAATCATATATGCTGGGTGTCTAAATTATTTTTAATATTATGTGAAAATATCCATAAAAAATTAATTTAGTAGGTTTAATATAGCATTTTACTTCCCTCATAATATAGAACTTCAAATACCATATTCTTCTTTTTTTTAAACCATTGTAACCATTCCTAAGTATACGGCTTAATGGCATTAAGTATATTCATATTGTTGTGCAACCATCACTATAATTTCTTATTCTTAAGCTTGACTGAAAAATGTTTTTGTTATATTTCAGGCAAAAACTACATCAGCCTATAGAATTAAAACATACAATTTCAAAAAATGACAAAAGAAAATGCATTTTTGTAACTATTTTCTCTTTTATATGTCATTATACTTTTATTTATAAATTATTTTGGAAGACAAGGTGCGTTTGGCCAATTTAAACAGATTTTTTATTTTACTAAAAACAACCACAAAAGTGGTAAATCACTTAGAAGCAGAGGGTCTTGTGGATGTCACTAAGGACAGTTGGCTTTACTCAAAAAGAAAATCAACGAGATGATTTGTTTTAATATCTTTCACATAGCTGAGATTGTGAATTACATCATATCAATACCAGTGTTGAAAGCAACTCCCAACTAAAATGAGATGAGATACTGAACAGATGAAGTGCTGTTCAAAGTCAATGTAGCCCAGACTTAGGGGACAGAAGAATTAATGAGAAAATGAGAATCTACCAGATGGTGCTGCAGGATTCCTCACTACATATCCGCCACCTCAAGCAGCTTCTATACATGCAAAGCCCCAGGGCCCCACCTGGTAGCAGCATAATTACCCTAAATGTGCACTTATGTTTCATTACACCTTGGCCATTACTATGTGCACTGATTACAAGTATCAATCCCTTTCATTTTCATACACCTCCGCAGTTCCATAGCATTCAACTGTGAAAACTCAGCACTCCAGTCACTCCTAACATGCGGCCCACGCTGATAAAGCCGCAGAGGGTAAATTATTTGTCACTCTACAGGGTGCCAATTCAGTTTGATAAGGATGACATCATCCCCATTTTACCAATAACAATGGCACTAACAAGAACGTGTAATCAACAAACCTCAGTCCTCTGCTAGCCCTGGCAGGTGCAACTCTTTTTATGCTAAAAATAAGCCAACATTAGCTTCCAGCTCAAAACTATTTCTTTTATCACAATGCTAAGCAGAAGTTGGCTTCCATAAGGCACTGCAGCTGCTGCTGCCGCCGCCGCTTCTGCAGATGCCTGCATTAATTGTATCAAGGACATACTGAAATAAGTGCTTATTCAGCACAATGGCTATTGGGGAGCAGCTGGAGGCACAAGACAAACTGTCTTGAAGAGAATGTACCAACCCAGTGTGTAAATTACAATGATGAAGTACAAAGAGAGTCTAAGTTTAAGGGTCTAATGTAACTGCAGAACAGCATGAAAATTTAGTGTTGTCTATGGAGTCCAAACCAACGTATTTTCTAAATAAGGAACAGACACTTTCAGATTTCATTAAAACCACTTTTAGAATGGGGGTAATATTTAGTACCTTTTCAATACAGCAGAAATAGGAAAGTCATCATTAAACATATCAAGTGTTAATACTGCCCCCTTCATATATGGATAAATTATAATATAATTCCCCTCATACATATGTATTTGTTTCAAAGAAATAAACAGCAATATGAGAACAACATTGTTTATTCACATGATATGGAAGCAACATGTGGCTCAAAAGAAAGGACTAATTTGGCTAGCTTTGTTCCTCCTCCCCTTACTACTTATTCATGCCCCCTCTACGCATCAGCTGTATGTTTCAGTCACTTCCCTTCCATTTTCCAACCTTTACATTCACGGGGAGAAATGCATTAATGGCTTTTCAAGGTGATAGGTAATTATGGAGCATTCACTCATGCCAGTTTGCGTGGGGATAAGGGAAATGGATCAATAAAGATCCTGCTGAAACAAAGTGTAGCCCTGGAGAGGAATGGAATGTGAAGTGAGAGAAATAGGTTAGGGCCAGATCATGAAGTCCCACGATTCCGTCCGCCTTCACCATGATCTCCCCAGTAACACGCAGTCTCTCTGGAATGGGCTGGGGATGGCCTGAAGACATCAAGTGGGCAGACTAATCCATCAATATACCTAATCTCACTGACTTCTAGGTCAGTCAGGACCAAACTGCTTCATGTCTGCACCACAGACACATCACACCCCACACAAGATGCATTTCAACCATGAACATGTTTTTTGAACTTTCACAAAATGACCCACATGCCTGGTAAAGAATGACATTTTACAAATTAGAAATGCCCTCAAATAAAAATATCAAACTTTTCAAATGTTCAATTAGTAATACAGTAGTTCATTATCATCCACAAATCTCCTAATTTACAAAGGTTACACCACTAACATGTGGCTTTCCTCTAGGTGATATCTTGGACACATAAAGAAGATGTAGTAACTTACAACTAAAAATTTGCAAGAGACTGTAGATTACAGTGAGATATAAATGCTGAGCTGCTGGCTAAACCCATTCATCAGATAAATGACTTGATCCTCCACTAGAGCCTCAGAATACAGCCATTCAAATACAAATTCAAGCCTCAGAAAACGCAAGTTGCTTCTTTCCAGAGTCTTTCAAGATGTCAAGAAATAGTTAAAAACACAAATGGTAAGTCTTGAATGCCAAAGGTCTACTATACGTCACTAATACATGACAAGTACAGTTTGCTTTAATGTTAGCTAAGTGCAAAAAGGGAATTCTGGATGAAGAGACTACGATGGGTTTGTAGGAACACTGTCAAGCACATGTAGGCAATAGTAACCGTACTGGTAAGCAGTGTTAGGAACCAACACCTCACTGCTTCAGTAATAATTTCCATTTTTATGTAGCATTTCCTAGCACAATTGCCATGATGCTAAAACGTTATTACTGTCATATTCAAACCATTATATCATCTGCAATCCCATAAAATAATAATTAACAGTATGTTTTCATTCAAATGGTATATAAGTGAATTTTCAAGTTTCTAACCAATTTAATCACAATGTACACAACTCAAATGATTCCATTCACTCACCCATGACCTCACAATCTATAAAATAATATCTGTATGAATATTTGAGGACTTAGAAAAGATAAATTTAAAAAAGAACAAGAATACAATTCTGGTGTAAACCGCAAAGCAAGATAGCCATGTCCAAAAGATCTTAATAGTTTTTTTCTGAAACAGTGTTTTTTCTTTGAGTGTATTTGATATTTGACAGATATATTAGCTCTCAAGCATCATTTATCATGTTTATTTTTAATAGGTTTCCCTTAGAACAGCTGCCTAAGATGCTAATCTTTTCTTTTTTCTTGGGCCTTTTGTAAATATTTGAAATAGCTATTCATTAACAGTTGCACATTTATTCAGTCCTGTTGTACGGCTTGTGAACTAGAATTAGCTTTTATTTTACTTTTTCTATCTGTTGGCCAGACTAGAGAAACCCTGCTGTTTGGGTTCAATCTGTCAAGGTTCAAATTATCCTCCAACTGAGAGCTAATCAACGGCGTCTGACCTGGTTTGCAAATAAACTACGAACAAAAGTGAGTTTATTTTTTCTTTCTTTGGAGCACTGGTTCTCAAAAAGTAAAGGAAAACAAGAGTCGGTCACAATGTAATTGCCTAAAATTAAAAACAGGCACAACTGGCAACTGAAGATGAACTGGATTTATTCGACATTTCTGAAGCACCCAGTTTTCAAGCTGTAAATCCATTTTTTTATAGGAACCAGTCTGCAAATACATTTCAAATTAAAATTCACAGTTCATTTAGTGCAAGTCAGTGGGACGAGGAGAACATAGATTTTAGGAAATCAAGCTATGCTGATGGGTAGACTGGAGACTTTAAGTATCTTCATGGATCCCAAGCCTCAAGTTAACAGGTACATGTAGCAGAACCAATCTTTCTGCTTCATTAACATCATTACTATATCCATTTTATGTACATTTCTAAAATATGAAATACAGTTTTCTTTTATTTTAAACATTTTTAATCTCCAAACTTAAAGAATCGGTATTTTTACAAATTAAGCAGAGTTAGTTTTAAATGTACCTTAGTGAACTATTTAATGAAAGTACTTAAATGTAGTCTTATTTGCTAATACATATATTAAAACATTTTCTCTTAGCATATTAAGGTTCCTAGAACCTAAAATTATTGCTTGAGTCTGATTTTCAGTGTTCTGTTGTTTTTAAGAAGTATCTATCTAATCTTTTGAAACAGCAATGGCCAATGAAACTGAAGGCCTGTGAAATGTGTCAGTGCCACCATTCAAGAACATTATGATTGCAGTTCCACTAAGGGTTCTCTCAAACTGATCTCAGCTGATAAAATGACCCCAGTTATCATAATATACTAAATTGCACTATAGCAACCAACGCATTTGCAATATCAAGTATCTGAGCAAAACATTTCCCCTGAAGGGCAGCATGCTACAGTGCAAAGTGCACTGGCCCATCAATCAGGACATCTCTATTTTAATACCCTTCCTCAGACTTGCAGTGTAACCTCTCTGGGCTTCAGTAACACAGGGACAAGGAGCACCAGCAGCTGGAATTCACCAGGCGAATGCAAGGATGAAACGAAAAGTAGATGCAAAAGCACAAAGAAAATTATTTGATACCCACTTCTTAGACAATTTTATTAATATAAGTGCCCATAAAAGAGCATAACATCTGAATTATGTTTATAATCAGACTTGTATTCAATGAAAAAAAACCACTGTCACAAGTAAAAAAAAGAATGAAAATAAAACAAGGAATAAAATTAGTGATGGGCAAAGGTTCTACTTTATGGTTTTTGGTGACAGAATATAATAAATACTATGCAGCATATAAAATAAATTTTTATTTCCTGGAGATGGCAATTTTGCTTCTGGAGTCTATGCTCAGGAATAGTTAGCAATATGGTGGCTGAATCATGACTGGATGTCAACAATTAGCTGATATCCAATTTGAGAAATATCTTGTCTTACCTAAAATACATTAGTCCAAGTTTCCATTTAGTTTTCCTTTTATTTAAATTATTCTGAACAAGCCAGTCATCTTTAAGTAGTACCTTATATTTTAGCAAGTTCTATATTTTAGTGAAGAAAAATACATATTTGTTTCATAACTTGCTATAGTCATACTTAAAAATTACAAATTGCTTCTCCTAATGTTCCAGCATCCACTACAGAAAATGCAAAATGTAAACGGCATTTCAGTATCATAAATCCTCCACTTAATAGGTATTTGACAAATGTTCGTTAAATAAACAAATAATAGTGATAACAAGACCAAATTGCACACCAACTTTGGTTAATGTGCTAGGAAAAAAACTCAACCATTCTCTTATATTTACTCAAAATAGGCTACGTTAATGTCATCATTTTAAGTCAAGAAATATACAATAAAATGCAAAATGTTAGTCTGAGCAAAAACATTACAGATTTTCAAAATTCATAGAGAAAGGCATATTTTCCATGTGGGTACAATATTTATGAATTTACAAAAAGGACTTACCATTTGAAAATTTAGTTGCAGAAATAATAATGCTGGAAACATTCAAATGCCAGGCTAATACAGTTAGAGAAATTATTTTAAATATCTTTATTCAATTTATTCTCCACTTAACCATAGTGCCAAATTTCTCCCACCCCTTCTTTTTTTACTAAAGCTAATTACATAGTGAATTACATCTTCATGTCAGTACAACTGTAAATGAAGGTCAGACCACTGTATACAAATTATTTCAAGTCTGAAAAATAAAGCACAGATGTAACCAGACTGAATATAGATGTAAAAACAGAATTGAATTCACTTGTATACAATATGTAGCAACCCAATTTTTCAAAGAAAACAGATATTATCTTTTTAATTGCACTTTTCTTCAACATTTCCTATGTAAAGCATTCACTTTGTTTCAAATATTATCTAGTTTGCCATTATTTGCTTATATAATATAGTATGGGTATATATTAATATTCACAAAAATAAACAGTCTTAACTGGGCTCAATCTATATTATCCTCTCTAAATTACCTCACATCTGTGAACAATCCATCCTTCTCTCACTACCAATCAAGAGTACTGGCTGACTATTCCTTCAAACTCCAAGATCCACAGCCAGACATTTGGAAGGTTTATTCTGAGAACATTCACTACTTTCGGCTGGTAAGGCGAAAGATGAAGTTTCCAGTCTACAGTTAGAAGAATCATAAGGGCAAGCATGTATGCATTTGAAAAACGTTTACTGAACATTAATTTTGATATCAAGATAAGTAAGAACCAAACAGTACTTAACATAGAGGAGGTAAAGTGGAGGATAAAAACATTTAAATAAATCACTTTAACTAAAGCTGGTAGGCACTATCCTAGATGTCTGAAGAAAACATTCTGTGTGATTGAAGAACAAATTCTGTGCGCACAACAGTGCAAGATGATGACTGAAAAGGAAATTTAAGATCAAAATATGAAGGGTCATGAAATCATTATTACCCTATAGGCCCTTTCTACTCAGTGTGATCCAAGGACTGGCAGCTTTGAAAATGCAGGTTCTCCGGCCTCACCCCAAGACCTACAGAAATAGAATCTGCATGGAGGCAAAATCTCCAGGTGCTCTGGATGCATTTTAAAATGTGAGAAGCACATCTATAGTCCAGTGTTTCTTCTTAAAAGTAGTCCTGGCATAGGCATCTGAAAACATGTGGGTATATGCACAAAAACACACAGAATAGAGCTGGAAAGAAAAAAAAGGGAGTAAAGTAAAATGGCAACAGCATTTTCACAGGTAGCGACTTATTTTCACCTGTTCCTCTTCCTCTTTCTTGCCCTTTTATTCTATTGCTAAGAACAATAATACACAACAATTTAGTAGTATTCTCCAAGTATCACAGACTTAGCATTATGTAATCTCATTTAATTATTAAGCTGATTACCTAATAAGTATGTTTTATTCCTATTTTTCAGATGGGAAAACTGAGGCTGAGGGAGAATAAACAGCTTCCTTAAGGCCGCAGAGCTAACAAACTATGGAAACGAACCTATTCTGTTCTTAACCAAAATGCCTTAGTACTTTAGGCTTATCTGGATCACTGCTCTTAGTGATGTAATGCCTTGCCTACTAGATTGTGATTTTTAGCTTTCTCTTTGCTTAACAGTTCCTGGTGATATGCCAGTAATTGTTTAAACCATAACCCTATTACTACCACTGTATTTAGTTTAATGGGAAACAATCCTGGATATATTTGGCTAATCTTAAAAGTTATTATAAACATAATAAAGGCATTATGACATTTTAGTATTAAAATACACTTAAAAAGTATCTAACACAATATACTTATTGCTGCATAACACACTATACAAAAAATTAGTGACTTAAAACAATAATTTATTATTGCTCACAACTCTGCAGTCTGGGTTAGGCTCAGCCGGGCTGGCCTTTTGATCAGTGTGGTAGCTTGAACATTCAATATGGCTTCCTCGTTTACATGTCTGGAGTCTTGGCTGGGAAGCTAGAATATCCGTGAACTGGCTGTGCATTTCTCTGTCCATATGATATTGCCAGTAGGGTAGCCGGACTTCCTGAGAAGGTGGCTCTGGGCTCCAAGCTACATTCCGTAAGAATAAGTCCTAGTGTGCAAGTGCTTATCAAACCTCTGCATGCAGCATGCTTTCTAATGTTCCATTGGCCAAAGCAGGACCCCTGACCAAGCTGGCAGTCAATGTGGAAGGGGTCTATCCTTTCCATGTGGTATTTAAAGAAAACAAGAATTGTTGATTCCCCAGATTGATTATTTCCTATCTTATTCAAGTAATAAAAAGTGATTCTATTTCAAATATATGTAATTTAATTTTTGATACTGAAAAACTCTGATAATTTAATGTGCCATTAAAAGAAGTGTATTTTGTTCATGTAGTCTAACTAACGGGATATGTACTTATAGAAAATTTAGAAAATACTAAAAGCAGAAAAATTTTTAATATACTCTTTGTCCCTCCAACAAAAGTAATATTTTAGCTTAATCTCTTTTTTTCCTTTTTTAAAGATTGGCACCTGAGCTAACACCTGTGGCCAATCTTTTTTTTTGTCCTTTCCTTCTTCTTCTCCCCAAAGCCCCCCAGTATATAGTTATATATTTTAGGTGCAGGTCTTTCTAGTTGTGGCATGTGGGACGCTGCCTCAGCATGGCCTGATGAATGGTGTCACGTCCACTCCGAGGAACCGAACTGGTGAAAACCCAGGCCACCGAAGCAGAGTGCACGAATTTAACCACTCAGCCATAGGGCTTAACCTTTTTTTCTGCACTTAACTCTTTTTGCTTACTGCCTTTTAAAAATATTGTGATTGTATAGTACATATGATTTTATAGCATTTTTTAATCAAAGTTATGAAACAACATTTTCCAGGTTACTATAAACTTTGTAAACATTATTATTCATAACTGCATAATACTCCATCATGCAAATGTATCAAAATTAAGTGTTTTCCAAGCTAGTAGAAATGTAGATTTCCATTATAATAGAGATTCGGCATTTCTTAAATTTGTTCTTATCAATGAAAGAGAAATACACAAAGATATATCTTGTTTCAAGGAAATAAAGATATTTTCCAAGTACACAAATTTACATATTTTTTCTATTCCTATAAAAACAAACAGCTTTCATGTTGATACATAGTGAAGAGTTATTTCCACAATATAGGCATATGTGTTTTATAAGACATGTTTACGGCAGTTAAATGCCCTTTTGTTCTTCTAATTATAACACTGTGATATTCTGCTTTGAAAAGCCCAATCCAAACTAGACCAAAAAAATAATACTTAAAAGAAGGAAAAATCAATACAACCTTATAGATCAGAAAGAACTAGACCTCAAAAAAGATCCAGGCTTGGCTGGCCCCGTGGCCGAGTGGTTAAGCTCGCGCGCTCCGCTGCAGGCGGCCCAGTGTTTCGTTAGTTCGAATCCTGGGCACGGACATGGCACTGCTCATCAGACCACGCTGAGGCAGCGTCCCACATGCCACAACTAGAAGAACCCACAACGAAGAATACACAACTATGTACCGGGGGGCTTTGGGGAGAAAAAGGAAAAAATAAAATCTTTAAAAAAAAAAAAAAAAGATCCAGGCTTTTAAAACAAACATTCCCAGGCTTTAGCCTAGCTTACAGAATCAGAATCTTTTGAGGGGGAACCTAGGAATCTGTATTTTAAAACTCCCCAAAACAATCTGATGAAAGGCCTGGTGTGGGAAAAATGGAGCTGGTCTATACACTGCATCAACTACAGGGGAAAAATAGGCCCAGAGTTTTAGCTTATTTCCACACATTAACAGTATGTTTTTTCTCTACTTCCATTGAATATCTTGATCAAATGACTTGGTATATTTAATAAAGAAAATCCTCTAGAAAAAAATTTCTAGAAGTGGCCCTCACACCACCTGTATCTCAATCATTTTGAGTGATTCATTTGAAAATGCAAATTCCTGAGCTTATAGCAGACCAACTGAAAGGGGAAGCTGGCCAGATACAGTCAGCCCTCGCCCTCAGCACATGCCAAACCAGTGGAAACTGAAGGCCTACTAAGGGATTTAAGTAACTTCAGATTTTGGTATCAGCGGGGGGAGGGGGGGCTCGCCATGAAACCAATCCCCTGCAGATACCGAGGGATGACTGCATTTGCATTTTAAACCCACACTCCAAAGGTGCAGAGGCCATTCTCAGAGATAGTAAAGGTTAAGACCCACTTCTATAAATGATTACTATCTCACCACCATTCACCTTCCTTAACTAAAATTTGACAAATCAAAAAGATCTATGTGGAGTGTATGATCAGCTAATTATTCCTTCCTTTCCTTATTCATTCAATTCGTTCTTTCATCAGATCTTTCATCTCCAGTTATATTTTCACTAGTTAAATCCTCTTACCTCCAGGTTCTCATCCTTCCTTTGTTGACATTACCAGAAATGATGGACTAAAAGGCTTTTTTTTTTTGAGGAAGATTCGCCCTGATTTAACATCTATGTCAATCTTCCTCTATTGTGTATGTGGGTCGCCGCCACAGCATGGATGTTGACGAGCCCTGTAGATCTGTACCCAGAAACCAAACCCAAGCTGCTGAAGTGGAGGGCATCGAACTTAACCACTAGGCCATCAGACCAGCCACCCTAACGGGCATATTTTTTAAAGTCAACAATATAAATAGAATTTTTCTTTCTTATATTACAAATAACAAGAAATGTGTTGGAACTCACCAAGAGAAATAAAAAAATATAACTAAGAGCAACAAATAAAAAGAAATACAGAAATTTATAACCTCTGCAGAAAAGCCAAGGTTGTACTAACATTTTTTTTATGCAGAAAATTGTGCTCGTCATACCTGACATTGTGCAAGCATGTTTACTGCAATTTAATATCCACACAAGCATGAGACGAAACTTAATAATTTTTCAGCTGGAATGAATTGACAGCCAGTGTTAGAAAACTGCAGACTCTGCAGAATCAATAAAAGCTGCTGGCATCTCAAAGTAGTACTTTTGCCCAGAAAACATCTCACAAAGGTCAGGTTTACAAACCACCAGGTAGCAGTATCACTTTCACATCTTTCCAGGGCTATTAAAATTCCATTAAATAACCTTCCAAAACTAACTTGCAGCCTTTAAAGTTCACCAAAATGATCCCAGAGACAGATCAGCCTCAGTTCAAACTCTGAAAGCAAGCCCTTAGTTAACATTTGTCCCCTTGTCACCAAAAATTGTTCATAATTCTGTTTAGTGAAAGAAAAAATATCAAAGCAAATATGTATTTATATATAACTACAAATGTGGACCTAAGTGGATATACCCATTTAGTGAAATAATAGATACCCACCAACTATCAGGAAATAATTCCAAAAGTAAATTATTTCTCTGTTGCAAATCTCGGAAAGCTGCCACCACTAAACATCTGGTGTCATAAAAATCAAGCCTGGGTTATAAGACACAGTATTCAATTTTGCCTGAAGAGCAGCAGAAACTAAGCAATATCTCTTGCCCACTTTAGAAATATAGCTTTTCCAGGTTATGTACATTACAGGTTTCAAGTCGCATGCGGAATTTCATCAGGCATAATCCATTCAGGATTAGCCACTCATTCAACATTTATCGAGCACCTACTGAACCCATATACACACTGTCACATATGCCTGACCCATGCCCTACTGGCTCAGTCTTCCAATGACCGAAAGCACAGATGGAAGGAAAAGGGAACGTGTGCTACAGAGAATGAAGAGTCTCTCTACCTTCGAGCAGAGATGCACGGCAAGAGTCTTCATCAAGTACTTTAGTTTTCCTCCAAAGAGCATAAATTTCATTATTTGCTTATTTGATCTCAATACCAGATGAATTTGTACTCAGTCAAAACAGAATGTGGGCACCTTAGGACCTTGATAGCACAGAACTCTGCTGCCCTACTCAAACCAAATGCCTGGCTGAAAAAATTAGGTTGATAGTGGGAAATGGGAAAGCTATTTGTTCCTCTAATTCAGTAGTTCCCACATTTTGAAAAATCACTTTCTTGAATCAGTTAAAAAATTTAAGAATGCATCCCCATAAATGTATATTTATTATGTTCATGTACTATTGTACTAACATATAATGTACAACATAAAACATATACAAAAGAAAGAAAATTTTAAAGGATGAGAAAATACAAATAAACACAAATTCTAATATTTTCTTCCTGATGTATACACTCCGATGTATCATCTCACAAAACGACCTAGGGTCTGCAAATCCCTAAGCTGTTAGCCTCTGTCGCGGGATTCCTTTGTGGCACCCAATGGCTACAGAAGTGGGGCCGGATCACTAGCGAGTCACAAACACTTGGAATGTATTGTCTTAGCCTCCCAAGAAATCCTTTCAGAGTGTTAAATGCTTTTCAGGGCACAGCTGGAAGTTTTAACAAGGAATGCCAAAATATACAACTTTAAGAAACAAAGTATGTGACTTTTGTTAAAGGGATGCTGTTGAGACCTACTACATCTCTCAGTACTCCCTTGATGATCTCACATGTGAAAAGTTTCTTTTAAATCTAATGCTAAGCTGGGGTTTTTCTTCCTTATTGACAATAAGCTTTCAATAGTTCAGAGTCAAAACTGCATATATGACTACACCTACCTTCCCATGTTCCAAGTCCACACCAAGTCTTGACTTACCTATTCTCATTTGTTTTCCCAGGGTCTCATTATTTTATATATTTTTTACTCTTGCTTACATATTTGCAGGCTGTTTTGTGGAACACAACAGAGTAAAAAGAAAAAACTCACCAACAACAGTGGGAGATTGATTACACTCTACTTTTCCTAAAGATGGACACAAAAAGGTATTCCTGGAAGTTCCAAATTTTCTGTACTTTGCATTATATGTACTCTGAACTATGAAAGCTCAGTGAATTATGAACAAATGTCATTCTGTAAAACAGCCTCGGGACTGCATCCTTGTTTCCCACTGCAAGGATAAGCTGTTTGCTCAATTATCAGCAATTCTTACCCACTAGCCTCCCTATCTTATTGGCAGACGTAATCAACCATGTGATTGCATCACATAAACCTCCAGATTCAGAATGGCAAGCAGATTTCATCTAGAATACTAAGCATAATCAAATCGCAGTGGCTACCACGAACTCTGATTGAAAGGGATTCTGAGGAGAGATGCTGGTGGATCAGTAAAGAATGTTCAGAGTTAGGGAAGGCGGAAGGGCAACACAACCGTTGTCAATTTTCTGACCCCACCCTATATAGGTAATGGATGTTTTCAAAATCCAAAGGTGCTTATTTAAGTTAAAAGGCTCAATGATTTTTCTTAATACTTTAGTACTTTAATTTTTATTAGTCCGATTTGTTACTCTCTGTCCTTTTAAACTAGGAAGAGCTCCTTGAAGACAAGGACTACGTCTTTTCCATCTTTTTAATTCCCACACAGCACAGTAAAACCTCAGTAAATGTCAGTTGACCTTCTTATGATACCTTGGGGATAAAATCATCAAGCTTTTGAACTTAAATAAGCACCCTTGGATTCTGAAACCATCCACCAACTATCAGGGTGGTGTCAGCAACTGACACTGCGCTGCCCCTCCAGCCTCCCCCATTTGGCTCATTCTTTACTAATCAACCAGGGTTTCCTCCTCACAGTCCCTCTCAATAGAAGTTGAGATGGTCAGTTCATTTTATAGCTTCAACCAAAAAATCATCTCAACTAATGGTTCTCAATTATAGTTAACTCCAGCTATATATCAGAATCACCCGTATTTTAGAAAATGCAGAGCCCACCATCCACAGAAACTGTGATGCATTTGTCAGGAATGGGACAGAGACCTAAGTTTGGTTTTGGTCTTATAAAATTGCCACGTGACTAAAATGAACAGCTAGATTGAGAAAACTGATCTATTCTAGATCAACATTAGTTCCTAAACACAATATCCTTCTTTTATGGATTTATGATACTTGTTAGCATATTAGAGACAGCAGGAAGTTCTGCCATAGTCTTATTTAAGTTAGCTATCCCTGAAGTTGACCACTGAACCCTTTCATTCATATCTCCTATTATAAATACAGTTTTATTGGAACACAGCCATGCCCATTCATTTACGTATTACCTATGGCTGCTTTCCTGCCACAAGGGCAGAAATGAACAGCTGCAACAGAGACCTTATAGTCCACAAAGCCTAAAGTATTTACTATCTAGCCCTTTAAGAAAATGTCCGCCACCCCTGGAATGGCGTGTTAAAGAATACACCAGAGAAATACTAATCTAAACGAGGCAATACAGGCTGGATCCTAAAGCTTCTGAGGAAAAACCTCAGAGGTAAGGGCTCATTAAACAGGGCCCCGCCTCTACTTCAATCATGGTAGTTCTGCTTTCACTTTTCAAATTTCATTTGAAGAAAGTTTCCTTTTACTGCTAAGAAAAGTTTGAACACCACTGACTTAGAAACTCAAAGATCTGAATAGGCAAAGGCCAGGTAAATTATACCCTGCTTTGTCATAGACAGCCCTAACTAACATTCTCTGAAAGCAAAGAGATTAACCTCAGCTTATTTAAATTGAATATGTGATACATATTTAGACATCAGGTCCCCCTATCAAGTTACATGTACTATGTACATTACATTTATTTAGCTTTCCCATTGAAATTTCTTTTAAGAGTTACATTTTAATATTACATTTTTGGGCTTTGTAAAAATCAACAAAAGAAAAGGCTACGTAGAGACTATATTTTCAATTTCTATATATTACCAGCTAAAGGCATTTGTATTAGACTATTCAATGTCTCTTAGGAAAGGACATATGAAAATAATTCTTCTTAGTTTTAACAGCCTAGAAACATGTACATCTCTCATCATAAACTATACAGTTCCTTTTACACATTCATATCAAATTATATGACTCGCCTGATTTCCTTATTCTCCTGCAGAGCCTGGATTCACCAGTTGGTAAAATCATTTTCCCTCTTCTAAACACAATACAGCATTTTATACAACTTTTATTTTCATGGTCTATTACATACAATCATCTAATGTAAGCTGCCTAAAATCCTTTTTGGAAGTTGACAATGTATAACAAATGTAAATTAACATTATTAATGCTACAGAAGAAATAGATTTCTCAATTTTATTTGAACACAGCACAAATGAAAAGATAAAGGAATAGAGAAGACATTTAAATAACTGCCATACAAATTAAGAGGATACAATTATTAGTCTCTTTTCAATCTTAGATCAAAATCAATATATAGTGACTATTACTAAAGGTAATCAAATGCAGCTTGATATAAACCATACGACTCAACAATATAAAGTTTATACACCAGAAAAATCAAATATTGCTCATATTCTTTCCTATCTAAAAGGGCAGGAAGCAATGTTTTCCAGTTGCATTTCATAATTAATCTTATACACAGAAGACAGTGTCTTTGCAAGTCTTGAACAAAATTCATTTTTTTAAAATTCCAACATTAATACTGAAATCACTAAGCATCAAGAAATTTCCTCCCTGCTTTGAATATTTCATCTTAATTTATTTACCTTTCCATAAGCGTTTTATGCCACTTATCTTGTGGGTCTTTTTCAGATTTATGAGGGAGAAAAAAAGTAGCAACACACAAATGAGATCTAGAAAAGCACACGATAGCTATAGAAACAGCTCATCCATCATCTCTACATTTTGATTCCAGAGACAGCAGTGAAAGGTGTTGTTTCCACACCACTCACCCAGCACACTTAAAAAGCTTTGCTCCATCACTTACACAACTGAAACTGATTGATTAGCTGCTAGAGAAAAATCAATACAAATATCCTAGAAAACACTAGCTTGTAAATTCATTCTGGCCCCAACAAAGTCCTGGTCATTGCTTGACATGTTTTTCTAGATATCTAAAATGCAACCATGTCAAACCCCAGCCCCAAACACTGTTATGCCTAGGAATTTTTAAAACCCGAATCTTAGCAGAGGTGAGGAAGTAAGGGGGAAAGTTTCCCAAGAGTCTGTTAGAACAATGAGAAGATACCCAGAGGCTACCCGGCAAATCTTACACTTAAATGCAGAACTGCCGCAAAAACGATGAACACAGTGAGAAGGCAAAAATAGTCAATGAATGTGTCAAGGGGACTAGGTTAAGTGAAAGAAAAAGAAAAAAAAAGCTAGGGAACCAATTAAACAGAAATTAAATATATATATTTTTTGGTAAAAGATAAAGTTTCCATTTAAAAATATAAATAATTTTGACTTTAATGCTATCTATTCAAAAGTTAATGAGCTCCCTTTCTTATTTTCTGGCAGCTGGATGTATAGCCAGCATGTTTTCAATGCTCTGGGAAACCATTTTACATTCAGAATGATTTCATGATTATGTCAGAATCTCTTCTGAATGCTCCCTTGCACATTGGCTTACCTAGAAAGTTATGACCTTAATATTTTAGTAAGAGTACCACATATCAATCAAATGAGCTCACCAGTCCAAAAACTGCATTCAGTTTTAACTCTAATATACAGCTAACAAGACAAGAGAAAAACTTTAGATTGCAAACATTCTATGAGTGGGAATAAAAGGCATATATATATATAAAATCTACAGATGATGATTAAAGTAATACTAAATAAATCTTTTAAATGCTTTCTCTATAAATAGCCACTAAGTCACTGCTAACCTCTGATACAGTCTTTGAATCACTCACCTTAACTGGCTGAACCTCCTTGGATATGGCAATGTTAATAACAACTAGAGTCTACCAGCAGTAACACACTGCACCTCTGTTGCTCAGAGGGCTTTTCTAAAGATAAGTCAGAGAGCTAAACTGGATATCTTTAGAACAATTCTATAATCAGTTTATAAAAACTATATTTATTCTTTTCTTCTTTTTTCTCAAGTCACATATAACACACAAATGTGTCCTTATTAACTCATGAAGCAATCATATCAAACTGTTACGTATAGGTTACAGGTGAGGATAGATACAAAGCAGCCATGTGGCTTTCATTTCTACATGGTGATTTAACAGTTTCATATTTTTTAAAATAAATTTTCAGAGTAAAATGAGAAAAATTTTAAAAGTTATGTAGTTGTACGTAGAAATGAATAATGTTGAAAAAGTACCTCAAAGGAACTAATTTGTATGACTTCCAATTTGTAGTGTTTGGTGGATAGATCACATAGCTTTAACATCCTCATTATCTGATAGATACATGGGAAAACAAACACCAATTAACAGGGCCAGCAAGAATATCATTTTTCAAACAGATTAGGTTTCTGTGCAAATTTATGTTCTCTCTAAAAAATCCTTAAAGTAGTCATGTTGTAGAAAACAGCCACCCAGACTTTTCCTCAGATTATATAATTACCTGACTCTCAAACAGAACACTGGCAAGAGTCAATGAGCTTCCTTTTATTTCTTGTTCAATATAAGGTGAATATAAACAGAGGAGGAACTGAGTTAAGAATATAAAAGTAGAAAAAAAATTGTTGGGAGGTGTTAATAAATCAATTAGGGGTATTTTTCTCTCTTATAAAAAGCATTGAAAATTCATGTTGATAAAAGCTTTACATAGACTAAATAGAGAAATGTATTTGGAACTCATACTTTCTAAGATTCAGGGTGTGAAGTACTGAAAGTAGCACTCCAAGTTACCTGGTAAAAGGAAAAGCACATTGCCAAAACTATTAACCCACAGACAACAGATTATCTCATGTTGGGTATAAACACACATCAATGTTATATATACATATTATAGACAAAGACAAAAGAGGAATTTTATGGTAAAAGCAGTTATGTGTCAACACTACTGTGACTCATGTTAAAGATAAGTCTTTAGTACATCCTGAGAGATACCGAGACAATCACATTTTCCAGCAAGTGATGATTCAGAAGTAGCTGGACAGTCACACAAAGAATTATTGTCATTAGGACTCTCTACCAGTACCACTCTTTACTGGTCCAACCTGTGGATAAGGAGAGTTATCTTTATTGGCTGATAGCAAAATCCACCTTCCCTTTTCAAGTCTGAAAACCCTTATGAGCTCTATTTTCTAAATGGCCCAAAAATTACCAAAGAAAGAGGTACAAATCTTGAAAAGTATTGCACTCAGTCCACAGAAGTCTTTCTCTTTCCCCTTGTTATGGGATAAATGGAAATTAAAAAGAGAAAACATACAACAACATTCAACTCTCTTAGGAACTCTATTCATAAGAGAGAGGCCACAATTTGTGTTTTATTTTTAAAACATATACATCAGAAGGTGATTTCATTTTTGTTTGTCTTTTCCATGGAGTCTAAACATGGCTGATAAAGTTCACAATATGTCACTTACTTTAGAGTCATAAGAAAATGGAAGACTGATAAAAGAAGAGTAATGTGAATATTATAACTTAAATGATTGAATCTGGTAACATCTACTATTAGATAAGCTAAAACATTTATAAACTCTTCAGAAAGTTAAAACAGCATATATCTAAAGTAAAATGTTACTTAGAAGACTACTATAATTAATTAAGAAGACTAAAATCACATACAATTCTGGAAACTCTTACCTTGGAAAGACTGTTTGGCTCTATCTACTAGTTCATCAATTGGATAACTGGCCAAATTTCCTCTGGCATGTTTAGTTTTGCAGTAGGTACAAGCGTTGAGACACCTGTTAAAATGATAGCAAGAAATAACGCACAAACTGTTAAAGATGGGGAACACTTAAGGGAGGAAAGAAAAAAAAAGCCCAAAAGATACACCAAAGTGCTATTTTAGTAACATTTGGCAATTTATACTCTGTTTTTTCTTTTTTAAGGAAGATTAGCCCGGAGCTAACTGCTGCCAATCCTCCCCTTTTCGATGAGGAAGACTGGCCCTGAGCTAATATCTGTGCCCATCTTCCTCCACTTTATATGTGGGATGCCTACCACAGAATGGCTTGTCAAGCAGTGCCATGTCCACACCTGGGATCCAAACTGACGAACCCCAGGATACTGAAGCAGAACGTGCACACTTAACCACTATGTACCGGGCAGGCCCCCACATTTGCCAATTTATATAATAGATATACAAAAACAAATAGCTACCATACTTCATACTTACTTTATTTCCATCAGGCACAGAAATTTGCAATTTGCAATTCTTTTAGGTTTCAACTATTCAAAAATGATTGTGCAAATCACATAATACTATCTTCAAATGCACGTATTCATGAGGAATAAAGTTTATAAATGCTTACAATAATTAAGTAATCAACAGAAATTCAAGATCCACATTTTTTTAAAACTACTGACATTTCTTTGGCATCACAAAACTAAAATATTAGTATTGATTATATATACTATATGGATAAATGATAAAGCATATTGATTTAACTTTTAACTAACGATATAAGAATAAATAAATAGGAAACATAGCATTCTCACATGAAAATACACCCTTAGACATTTTCAGATATTTTTCATTCCTTGAAATCAGAAAAAAATATTAAAACAAGTCCAATGAATACTCTTTAGGATTATATTAGTCAAAGTAAAGAAGAATGACAACATTAGTTTTGAAAAATTAAAAAACAGAATTATTTCCCAATAGTCTTTAGACATGATAAAGAATTTTTTAAAACTAAAATGTTGCTTCTACTCTTGTAACTTTTAAAAACAATTTAAATAAGTGATCTTCTTATAAAAGAAACAGTTACAACATCATAAAATAGTCCTATATCAAAAAGATAAAGCTCAATAACATTGAATAAAACAAAAAGGAACATCTCTTCAGTGATTCAACTGCTATAACAAGTAGCATTTTAAAAGATCATCACTATACAAATGCTTTAAAACTTCAAACTGGGAAAAATGGAATCTGGCCAATGTTAACTTTGTTAATATATGACTTTAAAATACATGTGAATCACTGTTCTCAGAAGTCAAACATACAATGCTTAATTTCTGATAATTTTTGCATGGAACTCAAGTAAAGTAACACATACATTTTGAAATGATTTTTACTGTTTAACCAATCACACAGTCTTGAATCAACACTCCCTTCTTCCTAAGCCATTTACATTTTTAAAAAATAAAACACCTGGGGCCGGCCCCATGGCCAAGTGGTTAAGTTCGCATGCTCTGCTTCAGCGGCCCAGGGTTTCGCCGGTTCGAATCCTGGGCGCGGACATGGCACCACTCATCAAGCCATGCTGAGGCGGTGTCCCACAAAAAGACCCACAACTAAAAGTACACAACTATGTACCAGGGGGCTTTGGGAGGAAAAATACAATCTTTAAAAGTAAATAAATAAATAAAACACAAATTGTGGCCTCACTCTTATGAACAGAGTTGCTAAGAGAGTTCAATGTTGTTGTTGTATGTTTTCTCTTTTTAATTTCCATTTATCCCATAACAAGGGGAAAGAGAAAACTGTTTTGTGGCCTCTCCTTAAGAGAGTAACTCACTTTTGTTTAGCCCTGATTGAACAACAGATACTTTCCTAGATGTTTTACATACATTACATCACTTACCATTCTACAGTTGGCTATTACTATCTTCATCTCACAGATGAAGAATCTACTTCAAAAAAGTCAGATAATACAACTGATACCACAGAAATATAAAGAATAAGATACTACTATGAATAACTATATGCAAACAAATTGGGCAACCTAGGAGGATAAATTCCTAGAAACATACAACCTACCAAGACTAAATCACGAAGAAATACAAAATCTGAACAGATCAATAATGAGTAAGGAGATTGAATTGGTAATCAAAGAAAGAAAAAGCCCAGGCCCAGACAGTTTCACTGGTGAATTTTATTAAACATTTAAAGAAGAATTAATGCCAATCCTTCTCAAACTCTTTCAAAAAACAGAAGAGGAGGGAATACTCTCAAACTCAATTTACAAGGCTAGTATTACCTGGATGTTAAAGCCAGATAAGGGCACTGCAAAACAAAGAAAACTATAGGCCAATATCCCTCTTGAGTATAGATGCAAAAATTCTCCACAAAACACTAGCAAACCAAATTCGATAGCATATTAAAAGGATCACACACCATGATTAAATGAGATTCATCCCTGGGAAACAAAAATGGTTCAACATACACAAATCAATCCACATTCCACTAATAGAAAGAAGGATAAAAATCACATGATCATCTCAGTAGACACAGAAGAACCATTTGACAAAATTCAACATCAATTCAAGATAAAAACTCTGAACAAATTGGATATTGAAGGAATATACCTCAACAAAATAAAGATCATATATGACAAGCTCACAGCTAACACCACACTCAATCGTAGAAGGTTCAAAGCTTTTCCTCTAAGAGGAGGAACAAGACAAGGATGTCCACACTTACCACTCCTATTCAACACAGTATTCTAAGTCCTAGAAACTAGAGTAATCAGGCAAGGGAAAGAAATAAAAAGCAACTGAATTAGAGAGAAAAAAGTAAAATTATCTCTGTTCACAGATGATATGATCTCATATACAGAAGATCCTAAAGACTCCACCAAAGAACTGTGCGATCTCATCATGAATTCACTAAAGTGATAAGAGACAAAATCAACACACAGAAAGGAATAGAATTTCTACACACTAACAATTTATCTGAAAAGGAAATAAAGAAAATGATCCAATTTACAATAGCATCAAAAACATACTTAGCAATAAATTTAACCACAGAAGTGAAAGACCTACACACTGAAAACTACAATTTTGAAACTGAAAGAAATTGAAGACACAAATAAATGAAAAGATATTTCATGCCCATGGACTGGAAGATTCAACATTCTTAAAATGTCCAAATTAACTAAAGCCATCTATAAAGTCAATGTAGTCCCTATCAAGGTTCCAATGGCATTTGTTACAGAAATAGAAAAAACAATCCTAAAATTCATTTGGAAGCACAAAAGACCCCGAAGAGCCAAAGCAATTCTGAGAAAGAAGAACAAAGCTGGAGGCATCATACTTCCTGATTTCAAACTATATTACAAAGGTATAGTAATCAAAACAGTATGGTACTGGCACAAAATGAGACAAATACAACAATGGAAAAGAATCTGAGCCCCGAAATAAACCCATGCATATACGGTCAACTAATATTTGATAAAGGAGCCAAGAATACTGAATGGAGAAAAGATAGTCTATTCAATAAACAGTGCTGGGAAAATTGGATATTCACCTGCAAAAACATGAAACCAGACCACTAACTTATCCCACCCACAAGAATTAACTCAAAATGGATTAAAGACTTCAATATAAGACCAAAAACCATAAAACTCCTAAAAGAAAACATAGGAAAAAAAGCTCTTTGACATGGGTCTTGGGAATGATTTTTTGGATATGACATCTGAAGCAGAAGCAACAAAAGCAAAATTAAACAATGGGACTACATAAAAGTAAAAGGCTTCTGCTCTGCAAAAGAAATGGTCAACAAAATGAAACGGCAACCTACAAAACGGGAGAAAATATTTGCAACCACATATCTAATTCAAAATATAAATGGTTCATAGTATTTGATTATTTTTCCATAGTAAGAGATTCATAATATCTGATAAGGTGTTAATATCCAAAATATATAAGCAACTCATACAACTCAATAGCAAAAAACAAACAACCCATTATTAACAAAGGGTCAACAAAGGGTCAAAGAATCTGAATAGATACTTTCCAAAGAAGATATTCAAATGGCCAACACTAACGTGAAAAGGCGCTCAACATCACTAATCATCAAGGAAATGCAAATCAAAACCACAATGAGATATCACCTCACACCTGTTAGAAAGGCTATCATTAAAGAGACAAGAGATAAGAAGACTTGGTGAGGATGTGAAGAAAAGGGAACCCTTGTGCACTGTTGGTGGGAATGTAAACTGATGCAGCCACTATGGAAACCAGCATAAAGTTTCCTCAAAAAATTAAAAATAGAACTACCATATGATCCAGCAATTCTACTTCTGAGTATATATCCAAAGGAGACAAAATCACTATCTTGAAGAGCTATCTGCACCTCCAATTTTCATTGCAGCATTGTTTGCGATGGCCAAGACATGGAAACAACCTAAGTGTTCTTCCATGGATGAAGAGATGAAGAAAAAAATATGTATTTCATCTATTGTGTGTTTGTGCGTGTAAATATTTACACTGGAATATTACTTGGCCACACAAAGAAGAAAATCCTGCCATTTGCGACAACATGGATGAACCTCGAGGGCATTATGCTAAGTGAAATAAGTCAGACAGAGAAAGAGATACCGTATGATCTCACTTATATGTGGAATCTAAAAAACCCCAAAAATTCACAGAAACAGAACAAATTGGTGGTTGCCAGAGGTGGGGGGAGAGGGTGGGAAATGGGTGAAGGTGGTGTAAGGGTGCAAACTTGCAGTTATAAGATAAATTCTGGGGCTCTAATGGACAGCATGGTGACTATAGTTCTCAATACTGTATTGTATACTTGAAACTTCCTAAGAAAGTAGATCTTAAAAGTTCTCATCACAAGAAAACAATCTGTGACTATTTAAGGTGATGGCTGTTAACTAAACTTACTGTGGTAAGCATTTCACAACATATACATACATCAAATTATTATGTTGTACTTCAAACTTACACAGTGTTATATGTCAACTATATCTCAGTAAAACTGGGTGGCGGGAGAGAGAGAGAGTCAGAAAAGTAGCTTGCTCAAGACATGTAATAACTGAGATTCAAATTTAGGCCTGTGAAATTTCAAACTTCATCTGCTTCCCCAGAATAAACGTGTGTGAAACATCCTAGCTACATACACATACAAATAATAAGATAGGTAATCATCCAACAAAAGATGTAACATATTGTAGAATATCCAGTCAAAGATATGGCCAGTACTCATCATCCTGTGTATGAAGCTATTTGTTTACAACACGTGTTTCTTCTCTCTTTCATTCTTTGGAAATCTAAGGCTAGACTTCTTTTTCATCCACTTTTTCATCCACAGTTATTTCATCCCTGTTACAAATTCTGTTTTTCATCTTCCTGCTGGCTCTGTGGCAAAATGTCACCTCCTTCCACTGGGCTGTCTTTTTAAATTCTACTGCTCAGGTTCTCAAAGCTGACTGCTGTCTCTGCCTTCTCATCAAAAGTGGCTCCATGATCCACTCTATGCGGCAGACACCGCACTTCATTCACCTGTGGTTCCCCCTTCCGACTGGCATTCACTCAAGTTACATCAGCACCTTCCAGGGCACCTGCTCTCTCCTCCCCCTGGTCCCACCTCAGGTCTCCTGACCCCTTTCTCTAGTTCTCCTCTTCCCCAGGGAGGGTTCCATAAATTAACAGTCTTAACTGAAGCTACTATTATTTTTGACTTGGGTGTTTCTTAAAAGTATCTGTCTTACGGGATATCAGCCTGGAGAAGGGGAAGGAAAACAGAAGGAGAAGGGAAGGGAAACATGCATTTGGAACATTGATAACATAAATGAATGAACACACTAAAGCACTTAGAATAGTGTCTGCAGCTAGTAAGTGATCAGTAACTGCTGGCCACTGGTTGGTTAATGTGACTGTTCTAAACAATTCTGTAAGAAAACAATTAAGCATCATCATGGTCCAGGTGTACCTAACTTTATGGAACAGATGTGTTGCTGATAGGTTGACTTAAATCAACTGTGGAAACCAAATCATACTTTCCTACTGGCTCACTTAATAAAGGTGGAATTGTATCCCCCATGGAAATTCACTCATGAAAATGCACTGACACGTTTAAATAAAACAAGGTGATATTTGGAAACATTTATAATAATCAAAATAAGCCAGCAAGTATAAATATTACATTAAGAATTCAAAATATTCTTCACTAAACTGCTCCCCTGGGGTTAATTAGGGTTGTTGATGTGATATGTTTTTGAAGTTCTAAACTCTTCATTGTATAAGATAGGTTCAACCTTATCTGCAGTTACGAAAATAATACTTTATATCATTAAAATAAAGCGAAAATTCCTATGGAATGTATTTCTTTAAGAATCTTATAATAGCACTATCTCAAGCATTAAACCTGCTATGTCTTATGTTTAAAAACAAGAGAGATTTGTTATAAGGCACAGGAAAAATATGCAGTACAAAATCAGAAAAGAATGAACTTTTTGATACTATTTGCTTTAAAAACAATTTTCTCAATCACCAGGAATTATAATGACGAATCATTTCGACACGACAAGCTTCCAATAAAATAAAGGGATTCATCATAGAAACCTTTAGTAGCTAGTTCCAGTTACCCATAAACAATAAAATAATTGTCTGAGAGTAAGAACACTGAGCCAATTTCTTCAACCGTCAGAAACAAAAGATCTTTGAAGGTTGACTGTTGAAAGCCAAAACCAAAAAGAGACGGCTGTTAAACTGCAAGGAAGATGCAAAATTCTGAACAGACCTAGACTGTTGTGATAGAAGGATAAAGCTAGCACCCGTATCTACTGATCTTTGCACAGGTTCTTAATGGCCACAGGCCAAGAAAGAACTAAAACCTCAAAAGCAGACACAGATCAGGCATCTACTTTAGCAGGAGAGCTCTGAAGTCTTAAAAAGTATCTGTGGTAAGATATTTTTAAACTATAGGAACTAAAAAGTGAAATAACAATGAATTTTCACAGATTAAAATATTTCAAAGGGCTCAAATGCATAATAAAATGTCAATTTAATACTTGAAAGACATAAAGCAAATGAAGACTAAAAGTTTTAACACATTCAGTTTTTTCTCCTTAAGAGCATCCTTATATATCACAAAACTAGAGTTATATTTTTAAAAATTCACCGTACTGATATCTTTTTTTCCAGGAAAAAAAGGCCTGTGTGCCTCAGGATTCTTCTCCCTGCCAAGGGTCAAAGATAAATGTAAATATGCAAAAACTATTGTGGACTCAAACATTAACACTTCAAACTGGCATTTTCTTTGTCACTAACATAATTTAATCCGTATTTTTAATCAATTGACAGTTTAATATTTCTCAAAGCTTCAAATTTTACAAAATAATAAGCCCTTCATAGAGCTAAACCTTGGAAAAATCATACTGTGGTCCAGCCACATTCTTCCATATTGAAGCATCATGAAACAAAGGAAAAAAAAAACCCCAAGAAACAAAAGGTTCACACACCATAAGTTGAGTCAGACTCATTGTTAAATATAGCCTATTGTGAGCCCTCATCTTGGTTTTAAAAGTATTTCCAGGAAAATTACAAATTTTTTGATCTTTTAAACAAATACAAAAGAGAGACTCAATATCAGCAGAATCTGATTAGGTCATCAAATGATAAGATAAAAATCTACTTGCCAAGATCAAAATCCTGACCAAGCAAAGTAAAAATGACATACTTGAAAAACTAGCAAAATATAGTTCCAAAATCTTAAATTCTTTAAGCTTTCTGTGGCCAGGACTTTTCCCATCTGAAATAAATCTCTCCACCTTGCTTACTGACTCAATCTTCTCTCCTCAACTCCAAAATCGTATTCTAATGATGACAGCCTCAGTTCAACTGTACCCCTTCAGGAGTTCCTTTCCTTCAGGGGTTGGGGAGTAAGGGGTGGGGGGTGGGAGGGGGGTAGGGAGGGGAAGGAAGGAAGCTTAGCAGCAGTTAACCGTTCTCCTGTATATACTAAATTAAAAAACAACTACAGCTACATTTTCTCTTACTCTATCCCCATTAGCTACTGTGCTACATCCTTTGCTTCATAAAGTTGTTCCAAAATATTTAAACTCTGTACCCTTATTTCTCGTTCCCTTTACCTGGAAGAATTATCTTTATCATCACTCATCAATCAGTGTAAAAATCATCACAACCTTTAACACTGCTTGGGGGGGAGATGCTAATAATAGTAAAAGATGGTTGCTGTTAGTACTGGTACAAAAACAGGTCCACAGATCAATGGAACAGAATTGAAAGCCCAGAGATAAAACCACACATCTATGGACAGCTAATCTTTGACAAAGGAGCAGAGGGCCTACAATGGAGAAAAGAAAGTCTCTTCAACAAATGGTGCTGGGAAAACTGGACAGCCACATGCAAAAGATTGAAAATTGACCATTCTTTTTCACCACACACCAAAATAAACTCAAAATGGATCAAAGACCTAAAGATTAGGCCTGAAGTCTTCTGTAAGAGAATATAGGCAGTACACTCTTTGACATCAGTTTCAAAAGAATCTTTTCGGACACTATAACTCCTCAGTTGAGGGAAACAATAGAAAGAATAAACAAATGGGACTTCATCAGACTAAAGAGCTTCTTCAAGGCAGGGAAAACAGGATTGAAACAAAAAAACAGCTCACTAATTGGGAAAAAATATTTACAAGCCACTTATCCGACAAAGGGTTAATCTCCATAATATACAAAGAACTCACACTGCTTAACAACAAAAAAACAAACAACCCGATCAAAAAATGGGCAGAGGACATGAACAGACATTTCTCAAAAGAAGATATGAATATGGCCAATAGACACATGAAAAGATGTTCATCATCGCTAATCATCAGGGAAATGCAAATCAAAACTACACTAAGATATCACCTTACACCCGTTAGATTGGCAAAAACATCCAAAACCAAGAGTGACAAATGTTGGAGAGGTTGTGGAGAAAAAGGAACCCTCATACACTGTTGGTGGGAATGCAAACTTGTACAGCCACTATGGAAAACAGTATGGAGATTTCTCAAAAAGTTAAAAATAGAAATACCCTATGACCCAGCCATCCCATTACTGGGTATCAATCCTAAGAACCTGAAATCAGAAATCCCAAGAGTCCCTTGCACCCCTATGTTCATCGCAGCATTATTTACAATAGCCAAGACATGGAACCAACCTACATGCCCAGAAACTGATGATTGGATAAAGAAGATACGGTATATATACACAATGGAATACTACTCAGCCATAAAAAAAGACAAAATTGGCCCATTCGCAGCAACGTGGATAGACCTCGAGGGTATTATGTTAAGTGAAATAAGCCAGTCAGAGAAAGACGAACTCTATATGACTCCACTCATAGGTGGAAGTTAATATATTGACAAGGAGATCTGATCAGTGGTTACCAGGGAAAAGGGGGGTGGGGGGAGGGCACAAAGGGGGAAGTGGTGTACCCACAACATGACTAACAAAAATGTACAACTGAAATCTCACAAGGCTGTAATCTATCATAACATTAATTAAAAAAAAAAAAGATGGTTGCTGAATCCTTGCCAAACACTCAGCCATGCATTTTACATTAATCATTTATCATCACAGTGATCTTGATATCAGTATTATTATCCCTAAGTTTCATACAGGAAACTGAGGCTGAAAAAGATTAAGAAACTTATCCCAAAGTTACAGATTGCCAAGTCAAAGATGCAATCAATCTTACCTGAAATTCCTTTATCACTGATTGTACTCTACTTCTCTTAAGATACAGCTTACTCTATGTAGGAATACATGATTGTTGAGGAGGATTCTGGGAAGATAGTGGAGTAGGAAGCTCCAGGAATGGGTCTCCTCATCTAGACAACAATTAGACTGCAGAAATCTATCTGATAGAACTATTTTGGAACTCTGGAGTCTAGACTTCTAGGGGAAGATTTGGATGATAAATTGCAGATAACTTCAGGCAATTTCAGCTCTGAGCACAGTAGCAACTACCCATCCCTCACCCCTAACCACATGACAGGCAACTGTGCATGTGTTCTGGGAGCAGCTTACTCATAGCATGTAGGAGCTAGAGTGGGCAAAATGAACCTTGTCATCAAAATATCAGGGATCTATGCTCTGATCACTCACTGCTGCTTCTGATCACAGAGGTGCCAAAGAGACAGCAGCCATTGTTGCTACACCTCTCTACATTCTTAAAAGTCCCTCCCCTTCTCAATGAAATGACCGCCAGGAGATTTAAAGGGGCGGCACTTCCCATTTCCCCTTAATTTTTCACTTTTTTCTCCTTTCAGGAGCCAGACATTAAAGATTAGGACATTTGAAAATGGGGAAAATTAGAATGTGATTACACATGGCAAGAGAAAGACTCATAAAAGACCCGAAAACACCTTAAGTTTATATTTCAGGCTGATCCTTGGCACAGAAAAAGCCTACAACAATAAAGAAATAAAAATAAACACAAATAATAACAAAACCAGCAAAACCTGTGAATCTGATTTCCAGAGTTACCACATTATTAGATTCAAATGTCAAGTGTTGAACAAAATCACAAAGCATACAAAGAAACAGGAAAGTATGGCACATTCAAAGGAAAAAAATATTAATCAACAGAAACTGTCCCTGAAAAAGACCTACTGGCAAATATACTAGACAAAGACTTTAAAATGACTGTCTTAAAGATGCTCAAAGAACAGAAGGAAAATATGGAAAAATCAAGAAAACAATGTATGAACAAAATTGAAATATGAACAACAGGATAGAAAGCCTAAAAAGAAACTCAAAAGAAATTCTGGAGCTGGAAAGCACAATAAATGAAATGAAAAAATCACTAGAGGGATTCAAGGCAGATTTGAGCTGGCAGAAGAAAGAATTAGCAAATTAGAAAATAGGACGAGGGAAATTACCAAGTCTGAAAATCAGAAAGAAAAAAATTGAAGAAAAGCAAAACAGAGCCTAAGGGAACTGTGGGACACCACCAAAACGACCAACATATGCACTGAGGGAATCCAAGAAAGAGGAGAGAGAGAAAGAGACAGAGAGAATATTTAAAGAAATAACAGCTGAAAATTTCCCAAATTTGATAAAAGACATGAATATAAACATCCAAGAAGCTCAAGAAACACGGTAAGATGAACTCAAATAGATTCACAGAGAGACACGTTATAATCAAAGTTTCAAAAGACAAAGAGAATCTTGAAAGCAGCAAGAGTGAAGCGAATCATCACATACAAGGAATCCTCAATAAGATTATCAGCAGATTTCTTATCAGCAACTTTGCAGCCTAGAAGACAGTGGACCAAAATATTCAAAGTCCTAAAACAAAAACAAAAAAACCTGTCAAACAAGAACTCAAAAAGAAAGATATCATAAAAAGTATTTTCTCTGACCACAAGAGAATGAAGTTTGAAATGAATAACAAAAGGAAAATTCAGAAAACTGTGGAACTTAAACAACACACTTTTAAACAACAACTACTCAAAGAAGAAATCATAAGGAAAATTAGAAAATACTTAGAGATGAATGAAAACAAAGATACCACAAAGCTTCTGAGATGCAGACAAAGCAGTAATAAGAGGAAAAATTATAGCTACAAACACTTAAAAAACAAGAAAGATCTCCTATCAACACCCAACTTTTCAACTTAAGGAGAGAGAAGAAGAAGAAGAAGAAAATAAAACCAAAGCTAGGAGAAGGAAATAATAAAGATTAGAGAAGAGATAAATGAAACAGAGAATACAAAAACACTAGAGAAAAATCAACAAAGTCAGAAGTTGATCCTTTGAAAAGATCAACAAAATTGACAAACCTTTAGCTAGACAGACTAAGAAAAAAGAGAGAAGACTCAAAATTGCCTTATGGCCAATTAGTTATATGGTGAAAATGTTTGTGGCAAAAATGCTTGTAGTAAAGATGTCCACCACAAAAATGCTTATGGTAAAAGTACCTAGAACCAATTAAAACAATCAAGAAACTAGGAATAGAAGGAAACCTCCTCTACATAATAAAAACCATATATGAAAAACTTACACTGAACATCATATTCAATAGGAAATAACTGAAAGCTGTTCCTCTAAGATCAGGAACAAGACAAGGATGCCTACTTTCACTACTTCTATTCAACAGGTTTTGGAAGCCTAGCCTGAGCAATTACACAAGTAAAACAGCAAAACGCATCCAAATTGGAAAGGAAGAAGTAAATTTATCTCTCTATTTACAGATGATCTGATCTTCTATATAGAAAATTCTAAAAATCCCACCAAAAAACCCATTAAAACTAATAAATAAGCCCAGTAAAGTATCAGGATACACAGTTAATACACAAAAATCAGTTGTATTTCTATACACAAACAATGAAAAATCAAAAAGGAAATTCCAAAACAATTCCATTTACAACAGCATCAAAAAAAATGAACTATTAACTAACTTAAGTAAGGAGATGAGAGACTTGTACAGTAAAAACTACAAAACATTGCTGAAAGAAATTGAAGACACAAATAAAGGGAAACACATCCCATGATCACAGATTGGATGACTTAATATTGTCCAAATGTAAATACTACCCCAAGTGATCTACAGATTCAATGCAATTCCTACGAAAATACCAATGACATTTCTTGCAGAAATAGAAAAACCCATCCTAAAATTCAAATTGAATCTCAAGGGATCCCAAATAAACAAAACAATCTTGAAAAGAAAGAACAAAACTGGAGAACTCATAATCGCTGATTTCAAAACTTATGACAAAGCTACAACAATCAAAACAGTTTGGTCTTAGCATAAAGACAGATATACAGACCAACAGAATAAAATAGAGAACCCAGAAATAAACTCTCGCATATACGGTTAAGTGATTTTTGTCGAGGGTGCCAAGACCATTGAATGGGATACAAACAGTCTTTTCAACAAATGGTGCTGGGAAAACTGGATGTCCACATGCAAAAGAATGAAGTTAGACCCTTACCTAACACCACATACGAAAATTAACTCAAAATGAATCAAAGACCTGAATATAAGATGCAAAACAATAAAACTCTTAGAAGAAAACATAGGAAAAAGCTTCATGAAATTAGATTTGGCAATCATTTCTTGGATATGACACCAAAGACACAGGCAACAAAACAATAAAACAGACAAATCGGACTTAAGGAAAATTACTATTTTTGCATCAAAAGACACTACCAACAAAGCAAAAAGGCAACCCATAGAATTGGAGGAAAATATCTGTAAATCATATATCTGATAAGGGATTAATATTCAGAATATATATGAAGAACTCCTAAAACTCAACAACAAAAAAATCTGATTAAAAAATGGGCAAAAGACTCAGATATTTCTCCAAAAATATACGAATGGCTAATAAGTACATGAAAACATACTCAACATCACTAATCATTAGAAAAATGCAAATCAAATCTATAATGAAATACCACCTCACACCCACTAGGATGGCTACTGTCAAAAAAAACCAAACAACAAATCTTGGCGAATACGTGGAGACACTGGAACCCCTGTGCACTGCTAGAGGGAACATAAAATGATACAGCTGCTGTGGAAAACAGGATAGTGGTTCATCAAAACATTAAAAACAGAACTACCATATGATCCAGCAATTCCACTTCTAGGTACATACTCAAAAGAATTGAAAGCAGGGGTCTCAAAGAGAGATTTGAACACCCATATTCTTGGTGGCAGCAGCACTATTTACAAAAGCTAAAATGTGGAATCAACCCAAACGTCATCCACTGACTGATGAATGAACAAGCAACGCAATGGAATATTACTCAGCCTGAAAAAGGAAAGAAATTCTGCAGTGTGCTACAATGTGGATGAACTTTGAGGACATTAGGCTAAGTGAAATAAGCCATCACAAAAAGACAAATACTCTATGATTCCACTTACATGAGGTACTTAGAATAGTCTAGTTCAGTAGAATGGTGGTTGCCAGGAGTTATAGGGAGGGGAGAATGGTAAGTTACTCTTTAATGGCTATAGAATTTCAGTTTTACAAGATGAAAAGAGTTATGGAGATGGATACTGGTGATGGATGCACAACAATATAAATATACTTAATATCATTGAAGTGCACACTTAAAAATAGGATGGTAAATTTCATGTCATGTGTATTTTACCACAATAAACAAAAAGTGAAAAAAAGAATACATGATTGTTTGTATGTTTAATACTTTTAGTAGATTATAATTTACTTAAGGAACAGATATATATCTTATTCATCTTACTATCTGCTGTAGCATCTTACACAATGCCTTGTATACTATTAGAATATCGATAAATACTCAAAGCTGTTGGTGATTTCATAATGGACTAGACCTGTTGTCAAGCCAATATTTGGTTACAGAGGCAGCAGCAGTGCTAAGCAGAAAGGTGGGCTGGCAATTATAATTGGATCTGCTTGGAAACAAATCCAATAAGATAAAATGTGGCAGGGAAAGGGAAGTAAAGAATGGAGTAGGCACAAGGCGATAATATGGATCTTGCCAGGCAAAAGGATCAGCACTCTTGTCTTTAAGGTCAGACAGCTGGGAACAGGAAACCAAAGCCTGGAGACCAGAACTATAAGGCCAGTGACCCTACACAGGATATAAACACAATACAATGTGTACACCATGCCAAACAGACTATCCAATACGAGGAATCGAAGAGCCAAAGTATCCATCAAAGACCACTCATTTTCAGTGTAACTGTCATCTTCCATCAGTCATTTCCAGACCTTGAAATGTCACAGAGCAATCAATTTGAAATGCACACACTTAAACCTGGCCATCAAACAGGGTGCCAACTTTTTATTTTGGCAAGCAAACACTTTTTTAAAAAAAAGTTAAACCACCCTATACTCTTCATTTTATTTTAAAAAGAGCCTATTTTAACATCAAAATAGGGGAAATGTCACGACAAAAGATCACGCATGTAGCTTCAAGAAAAACCCACTATATTTTTATTACATTTCTCATTTTACCAGAGACCAGCAAAAATCCATCAAGGTCTACAGAAACTATTGCTACAGATGATTCTATAACATCTACCTAAGTTTCATTACATTTCTAAGATAATCTTCAGAATTGAAGATGTATAGGTAAAAACAGCAAGCAAACGGCTTTAACTATTTGAATATCAGCCTGAATTGGGTAACACACCACTTGATACAGACATAGAAGAAATACTATTAATAAGTAACAATAATTCCAGCTGGATTTTCAACGTGTTCTATCTGTAGCTAGTGGTTTACGCCCTGGGAGACACAGTCCCACACCCAGAATAGCAACAACTGTTTTGTGAATATGTTTACCAAAATAGCATGGCGAAAGATGAAATTCTGTCAACTATAAAGCACATACTTGGCCAAAACTTTTCTTCTATTCCACTTTCATTGTTATTTTTAGTTTTATAAAACAACGACAACAGTACAAAAGATTAAGCCTAAGCTACTTTCTATACCATTCAAAGACAGCAGTGGAGATAGCTGCAGCCAATAATACTTGCTAGTGAAACAAGGATAGCTGGTTGGCCATTAGAGCTGGAGAACCCATACAAAGTGACTCTGCTACAGATGTGAATTAACTCATGAATGTCTAAGCTGAGAAAGAAACAGGAACTCTGAAGGCAACTATGTATCTCCTACCACAACAGAAGACTTCATTTGCACAGTGTGTACATAAATCATACATATATGACTAATTCTTTTAAAATATAATTCTGCCATGTAGAACATATTCCCAATATACTGTAAAGGCAAAAAAGCAGTAACAAATACTCTTTTAAAAATAATATAACCAAGTAGCTGTACATTTGTACATAAAACACAAACACACAAGTACACACACACACACACACACAGTTTGCCCACTTCCACCCTTAAATGTTCTCTACATCTTGGAGTTTGCTTGTTTGGTTTTTTTCTTTTGACGTAAGGATACCTGGCTCCCTTACCAAACTTACGGAATCAGAATCTGCAAGAATGGAACCAAGCTGGGGCTGGCCCGCTGGCACAGTGGTTAAGTTCACACGCTCTGCTTTGGCAGCCAGGGGCTCACTGATTCGGATCCTAGGTGCAGACCTACACACTGCTCATCAAGCCATGCTGTGGCGGTGTCCCACATATAACCTAGAAGAAGACTGGCATAGATGTTGGCTCAGGGACAACCCTCCTCAAGCAAAAACAGGAAGATCAGCAAAAGATGTTAGCTCACGACCAATCTTCCTCACCAAAAAAAAGAATGGAACCAAGGCATATGTATTTGTGAAAAGTGGTACTACTATTATACACCTGAGTTGAAGCCAAATTTACATGACGATAATATCAGAAATAACATTTATTTACTTACTGTGGCTTAATAGTTAACACTTATCTGCTAATTAAACTAAGGAAAATTAAAGCTTCACTTCCAAATATTCTAAAGGACAACATATGAGAAGTGATCTCTAGCAAAGACTTACCTAAGGGTTAATCTCTTTAAAGTTTGAATAACCACACACTAACTATACCAACCAAAAAGAAAACCTGAATAATGGACCTTAAAACATATTAAAAAGTAAAGGAGTATCAGCGACGAGAGCTATTGTTTTTGCTTCCTCAATGGCTTTCGAGGCTGACGTCTGCAAGGGTGAAATCTCACAGTAAACACTGGCTGAAGCTAATTCTATAACATATAACAGGTACTATATTTTGGCGCCTGGGATAAAAGGTATTGTTCTAACACGGGTCAAAACATCCTGGGAAAAGAAAAAAAAAGCTTATATTTCAACCACGTTGAAACTAGAAAGCTAAATTCAGCTAATTTTCCAAACTGTGAGGGAAAATAACAAATTGTTTTGATCAAATAATGGTGCGAGTAATTATATAATGAAGAGAGAGGAGGTGTTTTAGATTGAAAGGGAAAAAGAATGCTGAGGCATTTACGCAATGACCCACCATTTTAATTTCAACAATTTCTCCAAATTTGAGAGCTACAATTCTAATTAGCACTATAATAATCTAAGTAAAATTCAACGGCCTGTCTCTACCTTTTAGAGATTATTACCCAACGCAGGGCAAGGACAAAACACCAGTCACTGGATATAAAATGAGGGAACCAGCAGGTCCCTAATGTGCAGTGGCTGGCTCTGAAACCACAACCCCAGCCTCCCTGGAGGAAGGCTTTCCCACTCAGGCCTCAGGTGCACAGTGTTGGTGTCCACTCTTCTCCATACATATTACACTTTACTTCCGTGACTGATTCTAAGAATCCCCATAGATTCAATAACAGCTCTTGTTCTTTCTTTATTGGGACGGGGAGAGGGAGTGATAGAAGCTACCTCCATTAAATACAGAATTCAATCCCTTACAGAGAACCATGCTGTTTTCAGAAACATTAGGATAGCAAAGGGAAAAATGCATCCCAGATGGAGGAAATATGTCAATTTAACAACTCGAATGGGAACACTAAAGAATAATGTTTTAGAGATGAGCAGTCTATCAGTTGAGGAAAAGTTCCTTCCTAAGAGGTGGTGGTATGCAACGGGGGACAACCTAAAGAAGTCACCCTTTGATGCAGCCAAAGTGAATCATAAGAAACCTCTGGCTTCCCGGTTGTATCACACACAAAGGAATGGAATGTTTCTTTTGTTTAAAAGAAACAACCAATGCAATACAGTAAGATAGTTTCTCCAAATATTATAGATCACGTTAGGTATCTGAGTGTCCACAGCAACCAAACACTACAAAACAAATGACAGGAAATGCTATTTATCAGCATTTCCCAGAGATGATTGTTTTCCTACCCTTAAATGTTTATTTGGTTGTTTTTCAACAGATCCTATTGGAAAATTCTTCCTCATATTTCCAAATATCTCCTGTCTTCTTTGGCTTATTTTTTCCTAGATTAAATAGGGAAAGATGCTTCCTTTTAAGATTTAGCAAGATAAAATCATTCTAATTTGGCCTAATAATTCCATTTCTAGGGACTCACAGATTGCTGATGAGAGCGCAAATTGGCTTAACTTTTCTGAAGACAAATCTAAGGTGCTGAAAGCCTCACAATGTTTTCCTCAATAACTGTATTTCCAATCTAATAGGCACTTCATTTTAAAAACGTTCACTTTGTATACACAGTATAAAGAACTGATCCTTCCAAGAACAGATTCTTAAAAATAAAACACTCTTGCCAGCATAACAACAAATAGTAAGCTAATGGTTACACAATGCTCACTGTGTGCAAGGCATTATTTTAAGCACTTTGCACATATTAAATCACTTCTAATCCTTACAACAACCTCATGAGGTTTGTGTTTTTGTCGTCCTTCTTTTGCAGATGAAGAAACCAAGGCAGAATGAGGCTAAGGAACTTAGTAAAGGCTACTAACGAGTGGTGGGGCTGGGATTTAGACGAAGAAGCTCTAGGTCATACTACCTCAACACACAGCCAAAATCTGCTAAACTGATCCACACGACTCCAATGATGTCCTGATGCCATGGCCAAATACCACATCCTATAGCATCTAAATTTCACCATTGTCAAAGAAAAACATCATGAAAAGCGACTAAAACATACATAACACGCGTTACAAATTCTCAAAGAAACTCTATTTACATTTTTGGATCTTTTAATCGCTGAGAAAATAAACAATTATTTTGTCCCTATTTACAGAAGAGACACTTGTTAGCTCAAAAATGTTCACCTGAAACAGCTGTAGACCCTGCAGAGTCACCATTCATCAGATGCATACTCCAATGGAACATTTTCTCCAGAACAACAGGATCATCTATTTCTTTTTAACTGTGACAAGTTGCCACAGAAAAACTGCAGTTTAGGCTGCATTTCTAGATAGGAGTACCCTAGTGCTGCTGCCTTTTGTTTTTTCTCCTTGAGGAAGATTAGCCCTGAGCTAACATCTGGTGCCAATCCTCCTGGGTTTTTTTGCTGAGGAAGCCTGGCCCTGAGCTAACACCCGTGCCCATCTTCCTCTACTTTATATGTGGGACGCCTGCCACAGCATGGCTTGACAAGCAGTGCCATGTCCGCACCTGGGATCCGAACAAGCAAACCCAAGGCCACCGAAGCACAATGTGTGAACTTAGCCACTGTACCACCAGGCTGGGTGCCTCCTCTGCTTTTTTTAAGAGAAAATATTTTTATAATATGCAAATTTATTACAGTGGTAGTAATATAATGACCAAAATTCCACAGATCAAACAACCTTTGTAACACAATCATCAGTTTGATTTACTTAAGCCTCTCCTTTTTCCACGGCCATTTCTTGAGGGCACCTCCAAGTGAATGACAATTACTCAACCAATTCACTACCAAAAAATGCAGGGGCGGCCTAACCATCAGGCCTCTCACTTTCTCCTTCCATTTATATTGGAGGAAAAAGCATCCAGAGCAGAAGCCCATGGGGTGTCTTTTCAACACTTGGGAGAAGGAAGGAGCCAGAGGAAGAGTATTAATTCAAAGGACACAAAGTGCTCTCTGACGCACTTCACGTTTGACACGCACAGCCTCCTTGTGAGGCATCCCTGGTGCAGGGAGAAGAAACTGTGTTTTTCAGATAAGAAAACTGAAGTTGAAAAGGGTTTATAGGATACAGATTAATTAAGAGCCAGGACTAGGTTGGCACCCTAGTCCTAGCACCTCTTCCTATTATAAGGAGACTCAAGGGGTTGTGTTTTTTTCAGGGGTGGGGAGAGATTGATTGCTTTGATTGCTTAATATGTATTATTATTATTGCTGAGGAAGATTTGCCCTGAGCTAACATCTGTTGCCAATCTTCCTCTTTTTGTATGTGAGTCACCACAAGAGCATGGCCACTGAGACAACTTGTGTAGGCCCATGACCATCACAAAAAACCTGCTAAACATCTAAGTCAATGGTTCTTAAACTACAGAGTACATTAGATGTTCTGGGAGGGGTTGTTAAAGGACACATTGCTGGATCCCCTATTCTGATTCCATAGGTCTGCGGTGACAGCCAAGAATCTGCTATCCAGGTCATGCTAATGCTGCTGGTCCTGCAGCTACACTGAGAGCCACTGCTCTAAGGCAAACCGAGACTCGCTCTCCCTCCCAACCATGCACTCACTGTAAGGGGGTTACTGAAGTTCCGGTTCCTAGATGGACAGTCCTTCCCAAAGGCCATCTCACATGTGGCATGGAAGACAAGGAAAAAGGCGACACTCTCAGAGATAAAAATCACTTGCTGTCAAATATACTGACTAAGAAATTAACTTCTTCCCAGTACCGGGAGGACTCACCATTCCTGGACTATGAAAGAATGACCAATATGCCTAGTTTTCCATTATCCTCCTTTTAAAAATGGGATTTTTTTATTGCAGTCACCCTGCTCTTGCTCCAGCATTGTGAACAGACATTCATAAGTTATTCTTTAGCCACAGGTGCAAGCCCATGAGGAGCTCCATCAGACCTGAGAAAGATGATTATGTGTCACCCAGAGATCCTGGTATTGGAACTAGATAAGACTTTGAAATGTCCCCGTTTGGGGAGGTGATGAGGGTGTTTCATTTAAGGACAAATTTCAGTTAAGAACACATATAAGAGAAAGGATGCATATGGATGTTTGGGAGTGAAAAGGGTAAACTATGGGGCATGCTGTTAGATTCCCACCCTGGACCTATTCCTACTCCTCTTCCTAGAAGAATACTGGTTTTGTTCAGGAATCAACTCCTCTCTCATGTTGTCCATAAAGCTCCAGAGAAACTAGCTCTAGCACCAATTCTAGAGTAAGACGTGATTTTTCTTTTTTTTTTTTTGAGGAAGATTAGCCCTGAGCTAACTACTGCCAGTCCTCCTCTTTTTGCTGAGGAAGCCTGGCCCTGAGCTAACATCCATGCCCATCTTCCTCTACGTTATATATGGGACGCCTACCACACCATGGCATGCCAAGCAGTGCCATGTCCGCACCCGGGATCCGAACTGACGAACCCCGGGCCACCGAGAAGCAGAACGTGCGAACTTAACCACTGCGCCACCGGGCCAGCCCCTAGAGTAGGACATGATTAATCAAAAGGAAATCCCTTTTCCTTCTCTAATAAATGCTTAGTTCAGGAACTCAGACCTAAACCAATCAGCACATGGAATGGAAACTGGAATTAGTTCAGAAATGTACAAGGATAAAATTCATACCAATAAAATGTACTATGAATTTTGGGAAATCTTGTTTTGCTCTTAAGATACGGCCCATTTCTTTCAGAGACTGTAAAGGATAGGTGTGCACTCAAGATCATTTGGTCCTGAGGCTAAAAGCCAGAGGAAAGCATAGCCAAGGAAATCACAAAAAACATGCAGACAAAGCCGCTGGATTAAGGTGCATTTCTTAACTTTGAGTTATGCAACTCATTATACTTCATTATCATTAGATTATCTATGATCTGCACTTGAAATATACAGATCCAATAATCAATATATGCATTAAAACCCATAAAGAGCTTCAAAGAACCAACAAAATGGTATTTGCCGCAATAAATTTATACCTTCCTTAACCTGAACAATTTTCTTTGCATTTGCAAAGATGCCAACTTTGAGAAATGCCTTGTATTGAGAGATAGGAAGTTTACAAAACAGATAATCTCAGCCTTCCAACTAGAAAAGAATTATAGGGTAGACATATTATAGAGACTCTATAAAGATTGTTCAGGGAATTTATTAAGTTTCTGAATTTTGTGTGTTGCTAAGACTTCAAAATCATATCCCTCCCTCCAAAAAAAAATCAGAAAGAACATCAAAAAGTATATCCTTCTACTTCAATCCTTTCATTTTAGAAATGAGAAATGGTGAGATACAGTTAATTAATATGAAGAAGCAAAACCTGGGTTTTCTAAAATGCAGTTGAATACTTCCATATTGGTTGTTCTCAACCTTTTCTCCTACCCAAAGACAACACTGATATATGCCCCAGTCCCATCGACAACAGTGATCCCAAGGGGTGAAAAGGACAGGAGTGGGGAAGTGGAGAGAGGGGATGAGAGGTGCAATGGGAACACATCCCCACTGATCATGGGGGAGACAACTTCTTTTACTGTAGCCTTATTATGTTAGATGTTATAAGTACTTTCTTTAGTTTGTTTTGGATTTTTAAACTTGGTTCCAAAATATATCATTCTAAAATTCACTTATTAAAAAAATTTTATAACATCAATTATCTCTTAGGAAATAAAATATAGTAAATAGTATCTTGAATAGTATCTCAAATTATCATGCTCAACTTCATATAATTATTGTAAAGTGCTACAGGGATACAGAACAAAAGATATTGCTGGACTTTTCTTTGTCATCGGGTTTCTTTTATTTGGAGGAAGTGAAAAGGGAGTCATACCTCTGCTATTAATTAATTTATTTATTTTTGCTAGTCATCATTCTAAAGTTAAGTGAAAAAAATTTCAGCTACGATAATGTCTTTGGCTGATAACCCATTTTAAAGTAAGCAACAACAAACCTCTTGTTAAAGTCCATTTACATACATGAATTCATTATCACATTCACATGGAAAATAGTTTATCCAAGTACCTAAAGGTACACAGTAGTGTTTGCTGACCTACAGTCTCTTCCATGCATCTGAAAAATCACAATTATTAATGCTAATCCACCTCCACACTCTCAGTATAGAAGGATCTGACATAAAATATTTGATGCTACTTTTTATGTTTTGTCATCTCAGTGTTTTGGTGAGCTCGAAAAATAATACTGTCTTTAAGACTACATGAACACAAGATTCTACCTAATCCTATGGTTACCTATTTTGATGTTAACCCATATGACTAAAGTTGAAGGGCAATGCCTTGCATTTCATCTACCCAAGAAGTTTTGGTGGAATGAGGAAACAAACGGATAGGCCTAATATAACTAATATCTATAATATTGTATTGATTGTATTAAGTACACAAGAAATAAAATCAATCTATTAAGGACCAAATACTATAACAGTAGATCACTTTAAGGCTTTGATGAAACCTAATGACTGATTCTCAAGAAAAACGTACACAACACAAAATTCTACAGACAGTGGGAACATAAAATGGTGTAGCCACTGTGGAAAACAGCATGGTAGTTCCTAAAAAAATTAAACATGGAATTACTATAGGATCCAGCAATTCCACTTCTGGGTATATACACAAAAGAACTGAAAGTGGGGACTTAAACAGCTATTTGTACACCCCATGTTGATAGCAGCATTATTCACAATAGCCACAAGGTCCAAATGTCCATCGACAGGTGAACACATAAACCAAATGTGGTATATACTCACAATGGAATGTTATTCAGCCTTAAAAATGAAATTCTGACACATGCTACAACATGGATGGACCAGATGGACAAATGTTGCATGATTCTACTTATATGAGGTACCCAGATTAGTTGAGTTCATAAAGACAAAAAATTGAATGGTAGTTGCCAAGGGCTGGGGTGACGGGGGGAGGAGGGAGAGAATGGGGAGTTATTGTTTAATGGGTATAGAGTTCAGGTTGGGATGATGAAGAAGTTCTAGAGAGTGATGATGGTGATAGTTGCACAAAAATATGAATGTACTTGATGCTGCTGAACTGCACATTCAAAATGGTTAAAATGGTAATAAATTTCGTTATGTATATTTTACTACAATAAAAACAAAAACAAAAGAGTAAAAAGATTGCTTATGATAACAATGCACCATGAAAGCTTCAAAAAGAAGTAAAATTCTATAGGAAATTTCAAAGAGTTCACACATCACCTGAAGATCAACAATGAATCCGAAGTTATAAACTCTTGCTAAATTTCAACACAAATATAATGAAATAGGCAACATGGTACTTATTATAGAAATTAGCTTTCTGTGATCTCTATAATGATTGCTAAGAAAACCCCATGCCTACATATAATAAAAGTTTATTAAAACAGCAGAACTTTTTCTCCTACTCTGAAGTTGCCTTTCCCACACTAAAATAGAGCAATAGCAATTCCACATTTGTTGTTTGTATTTCATCACTGTTTTCAGACAGAACAAGAGATCTGCTGCCTACACACCATTTCTCAGCATCAACGCCCATTTTCTTATGCAATTTTAAGTTCTGTTGGCAGGTCAAAGACATTTTTTCCAACCACAAACAAAAACTTCTTTTGATACTCTAAGTGAATGTTCAAGGAAATGTTCCCAATAAAAAAAGACTATTTAAAACAATAATGTGGAAGCGCATCAACAGTCAGGAAAACTTAAGTTCTAGACACAAGACACATAAGACTCGGCAGCTACTGTGTTGAAAGCCAGTTGTCTTTATGCCTTCAACTAGGACCTTAGCAGATGTTAAAAGAACACAGAATGCTAAAAAAGGCAGAACCATATTACTTAGTCTTCCATACAACTCCACGGACAACCTTTTGTTGTTGTTGTTTAAAACACTAATTTGCAATAGCCTTTGATAATGAAAGTGTTTAGCTTCAATTGTCCATTTCTAAAGAGTTACAGATGAAAAGTGGTTTCTACTGGAAATTTTTAGCTTTAAAAACCTTAAATCCTAGTACACACTTTTAATATATCACAAACGTTTTGTTTTTATTAACAAACCATTTATAAAACTAGACAATCACAAAGATGGTCAGTGATAGCTAAGACTTATATGCATCTACTACGCAGTGCCAGGAACTCTTGTAAGCACTTTACATATATTAATTAATTCTGAAAACAATCTTATCAAGTAGGTACTACTATTATTCCCTATTTTACAGAGATGAAACAGGCACAGAGAGATAAACTGATGTGACAAATATCACAACCATTACACACAACCAGTTAATTGGTGGGGCTAATATATAAGCCCAGACAGTTCGGATTCCACACCCATTCTCTTAACCATTACACATACTACCTGTCATAACATAGTGGAGAAATAAAGATGATTTTGATAATGCTGAACTAGCTCTTCAATAACATATTTCAGTTGTCTTTTCGATCATAATATTGTTTGCCACTGCAATAGAAAGTGTAATTCCCAGGATTAAATACACTAATGAAATCTAGATTTTTGGTACTGTCCATGACTAAGGAGGAAGTAAGTCACAGAGATTGAGGGCTATAGGTTTTTTAAAAATCTTTTTTAACTTTGCAATCAATGTACAAAAATAAAAACAAAGTTAGTGCCAGCAGGATTGGTAGTTTACTCAACTACTAAACCAAGAAATAATTACATCAACTTATAAGGGAATGAAAAGTGCAGATGACTAATCAAACAGACTCAGCTGAAATTTTTAACACTACGTTCTAGATGTTGAGGTATAGGTAAGTTGTCCAAAATAATTAGAGGTTTGGAAGAAGGACATAGTTCATGATAAGTATGACTCACATGTGTCTCACAGCAAAACAACAACCACCAGACGTTTATCTCTTGAAAACAAAAGACACTGAGTCTGGCACCAGGCTGCCAAGCAAGAAATACCACATGCGAGTCAGACACTCGTGTGCTGTTTAAAAATAAAAGAGAGAGATAGGCACGTGATGAGTGATGACTTCTAAACCTGACCTTCTCTGAAATACACAATTCCATTTATAACTTCCAAAAAAATCAAAATACCTGATAATAGCAAGTTTGACAAAAGAAAGCAAGAAAGAAAAACAAAAAGGAAACTTTATAAGTCAGAGGATCAAATATCTTACAGTAAGAAACCACAATAATTAGGGAGAAAAAAGTAACAGCTTTTTGACACACTTACTGTATTCATCCAGCAGGTTCCCTCCTCCCTGTATTTACACAAACTCAAGGAGGCCAACCGTTCTCTCTTCAAGCCCACTAGGTTGAGTCTATTGGTACGGAGGACTGGCTTGCATTTAGAGAAATTCTTACTCAAAACTCCAATTTCTATCTCAAAGGAGAAAAGCTGCAGATAGACTGAAGGTTGTTACATCTATTTAAACATGGATCCTGTTTGAAGAGGACATTAAGTAATTACATGTAGCAAGGACACCTCTTCTGGGATCAAATTCAGGTCCTATATGTGAGTAAAGAGAAAGCAGTTAATCTCCCCCAAATGTAATGTAATGTAATGTAGTAATCTCCCAAAAATGATCTAAAAAATAGAATGGAGAGGAGAGATATGAATCCAACAAAGAAATACCACAAAAATAGACTGCTGGGAGTTTGGGGGCCTGTGTATGTAGACTGCCCATATTTGGAATTTGGCAACAATTTCATGAAGTCATAACCAATAATCAGCTTGGGTTAGTATCACTAAACTGGGACTATTTAAAAATTCATTAATTATATTTGTATTGTCAGCAACAGTTTTTAAAGTATTTACAGCAAATACAGTCTGTCACTTAAGGGATGTGCTTTCATGTAGCAAGCACTGACAAGAATAATCAAGCCATATTTTAAAAGTTCATGAGAGCTATCAAAAGCATAGAGTGTGACACAACATAATAGTACTTACAATTAAAGTACCCAAAACAAAACAAATAAGCAAAACAGACCTGACAAAGTTTCTAAACACTGACTCTCTACTTCTATATGTATCTTGTCTTAGACCAGCAAGAAATCCTTTACAAGAGGTACCAGTTCACACCTCGAGCAGCACTGACTTACAGCTCTTGCTCCGTCTACTTGGCTTCTCATTTATAACCCCTAAGAACACTGCAGTCTCATCAGAACCCAGTTTGAAAACTTCCGGCTTACTAAATCAAGTTCGAAATTATTATCCTGTCACTTAAATGATACATTCAACACACTTACTACACAAGAAGACTACAAAGTGATTAAACTACAATAACAAAAAAGAAAATGATCCAGGAGAGGAGAATGGCAAGGAACAAAGTAAAAAGAAGGAGAACCAGAAGAAGAGCTATTTGGAAGGTAAGGAAAAGGAGATTAAAGACAGAAGAAGTAATAAACAATTTCAGATTCTGAGAGGTCAAGATTTGATTCATCCTCTCTCCACCCTACTCATCAAAAGAAGTGGTAGGAAATAGCAAAATACAACAATAAATTCAGCTAGAATTACTAATTAATTACAATCTATCTCCTAGAAGAGCTAAAAATCTTGCTTCTTTTTACTAATTATCAAATAACATACCCATTAACACTCAAGAGTTTTTCACACGGGAATAAGCAAACCATATCATTTCTTCTTGATTGGTGGCTCCAATAAAAATGTGTTATACTTGTATGGGCCACTTGTTAACAGATTATAAGGTGGCTTCTATACTCCCTGTCTCCTGGTTTTCACGCCCTTGTTAAACTCTTCCTCTTAACTGTGGGCAGGATCTATAACATGCTTCTAATCAATAAAATATGGTAAAGGTGATGAAAAGTCACTTGCATGATAACATTATGTAACACCTATCTTGCAAGAAAACTCTCGCCTTTGCTGGTTTTGAAGAAGCAAGCTGCTATGCGGTAAGCTGCTCTATGGAGAGGGTTACATGGCAAGGAACTGACAGTCAGCAAGAAATTGAGGCCATCAATCCAATAGCCTGTAAGGAACTAAATGCTCCCAACAACTATGTGAGTTGAGACAAGGATCCTTCCCCAGTAGACTTTCAGATGAGAACTCAGCCTTTATAGACATTGTGATTGCAGCCTTTTGCAGGACTCTGTGCCCAGGCTCCAGACTCCTGACTTTCAGACATGGTAAGATAACAAATGCATATTGTTATAAGTGGCTATGTTTGTGATGTATGTTATACAACAACAGATAACTAATACAGGGCCTGTAAAATTGTTAGACTATCTATTTGGATGATCACTTGATAGTCAAAAGAACATGGTCTCCCTGAAAGAGGATCAAGAAGCTTCACGTACTTTTAGCTACACTACAAACTATACAACCTAAAGCCTCAACAAGAGTAGTAGCAGCAGCAGCAGCAGCAGTAATGGATGTGACTCTTTTGCCTAAACTATTCCACGCTTGAATCCACTTGAGGACAGACTCAGAGGCAAGCTCAAAACTTAACAAAATAACCATCCACCTTGGCCAGCCACAAAAATACTTAAAGCACAGTTTTCCAAATTGTGGGTTGTACTCAGTATTTTATTTTTTAATTATTAAAATAGAATAGGAGGGGCCAGCCTGGTAGTGTAGCAGTTAAGTTCACATGCTCTGCTTCAGTGGCCTGGGGTTCGCCAGTTCAGATCCTGGGCGTGGACCTACACACTGCTTATCAAGCCATGCTGTGGCAGGTGTCCCACATATGAAATAGAGGAAGATTGGCACAGATGTTAGCTCAGGGCCAATCCTCCTCAGCAAAAAGAGGAGGATTCACTCAGGGCTAACCTTCCTCAAAAAAAAAAAGAAAATAGAATAGGAAATATTAGAATTCATCACATGTAAACATGTTAGATCAAATCAATTCAATTCTATAATAATTGAGGACCTATTCTGTACAAAACATTATGTGATCAGTTAGAAGAGTTTAATGGGGAGGAATAAGACAAATGCATAAGTGACTACATATAAGGAACAATATGACAGGGAAGAAAGGAATGGCAAAATGAAGGAAGGAAACCACCATAATTGGAATGGGGAAGTTGGATGGGGAAATGTCTTCATGAAGAAGACAGCATTTTAGACAGGCCGTGAGTAAGAAGGTAGGATTTCACAAGTGTATAGAGGGGTGGATAGAGAGAGAAATGACACTCTCTCTACACAAGGAGACGACAGTAAATTGCCTAGAGAGAAGAGCGAGGGAGAGGAAGGTAGAGGGGGCAGGGAGGGAGTAGAGCGAGAGTGTGAAAGTGCGTGTGAGTATAGGAGAGCAAGGGCTGTTAAGACAGAGCTGGGCTGGAGAGACTGAACACCATGTTGAGAAGTTTGTATTTAATTTATGAGATATCCATAGCAAAATTTTAAACATACTGGGTCAAAGAAAACGATGCCCTCTGCCCTTTGGCTTTGTGTTATGTGATTCTAGAACTGTTATCTGAGAATCATCACTAGGGCTAGACTCGTGTTGTGGCATGCTATGATCATGGGCAACGGGACTGAATGTGGGCTTAGAACACCAAGTGATAGGGAACCTTATTCATCACTGGTGGAACTTCCTTCTACATTCTGCCTTTTGCTAATTTGCAAATAAATCAATTTGTGTGGAGATAAGTCAATACTGATTCATGACCAAATACATTCTTAGTGTTCACTATTTGCTTTCATCAACATTACTTCATTGTAACAACTTTAAAAATGGTATTATGATAAACACTATAAAATATATAACACCATAAACTCAGTATAATGCTCTGTATCAAGAGTGGGCAAACTTTTCCTATAAAGAGCCAGAGAGTAAATATTTTAGGCTTTGAGAGCCATTGGTCTCTGTCGCAACTACTCAATTCTGCTGTTGTACAGCAAAGGTAGCCACAGACAATCTGTAAATAAGCGTGACTGTGCTGTAACTACACTTTATTTACGAAAACAGGTAACAGGCTGGGTTTGGCCTATGGGCGACGGATTGCTGACCCGGATCTATATTTTCTTTCCTTAATTTACTTTCACATAAAAGAGTAAAATGTAATTCTTTCCTGAACACTGAAGCTACATACATATAACTTATATATATATACATACATATACATATATATACACACACACATATATACACATACACACACATATATACACACATATATATCAAATTATATCAATGCCTATTGAAGTTGTATTGTATGTCAGGCACCAAGCTAAGTTTACGGCCTCCAATATATCAGAATAACTTCTAGAAATGCATGAGAGCATCCAGAAGAAAATCCTGTCAGCTTTGTCTTTAAAATACACCCCAAATCCAACTTCTTCTCACCTCCTCCGTCACCACTTGAGCCATCCACTCAGTTACTATCTACCAAGCACACACACTGTATCAGGCTCTGTCCAAGGCACCTGGGAAACACTAGAGAGCAAAAGTAAGAAAAAACCCTGTCCGGCGCAGCTTACATTCTGGCAAGTAATGAATGTCAATAAATAATGAACCTTATAAATAAGTAAAGGATACAGTACATTAGAAAATGAGATATACTATGGAGAAAACAGAGGGCAAAAAAGCAGACTTGGGGATGCCAGGGCAGGGGGAGAGGGGCAGTTTTAAATAACTTGGTCAGTTTAGGCCTGAGACATCTTCGACTAGAGTGTTCAAGATGGTAATCCTCCAGGAAAGGCTCACACTACAAGGGTCGCTCCATCACCTCTTCCCTGGACTATTACAGCAGTTTTCTATTACCTCTTTTTCCATTCTGGCTCCAGTACAGGATATTCTCCACACAGTAGTCAAACAATACTTCAAAAACGTCCATCAGGCCATGCCAATCCCCTGCTCACGCCAATTCACACAGTGAATAAAATCCAAAGCACGACCTGGTTCCCCATGACCCTCCCAATCTCACGTCCTACCACCTCCTCTCTCCACACTCTACCCCACTGGCTTCCTGGCCGTTCCAGACCACACACCTTCCATCCCAAGGCCTTCTGCCTCTGCCTGGGATGCTCTTCCTCGGATATCCTCATGGCTCTCTCTCTTACTGTCTTCCTATCTCAGATCATATGTCACCACTTCAAAGGCCATCCCTCAAACTTCTCTGTCCAAAACAGCCCCCTCTGTTGTTCTACATCTCCCCAGCCGCTTCATTTTTCCTCATTACACTTATCACGATCTGACCATTTCACACAGTCTTTTGTTTACCTGTCTGTCTGTTTCCCTCACTAGGAACTAAACTCCAGGAAGACAGAGACTTTGTCCCCAATATGATATCCCTAACACCTCAAACAACGTCTGACACATAGGAGGCCATCAATAAATGTTCTGGAATGAACGCATGAAAGTGGGACTATTTTATAAAAGAGGAATCAGAGCTTTCCCAAGCACACAGTGAAAGAGTGACCAAGCCAGGACTTGAGTTTAAGATCATTGGAAACGAGAGCCAACACTCTTCACCAACAGCCTCTTAAGGCATGTCCCCATGGAACTGGAAATAGAGAAGACAATAATAAATCTACGCACATAGATAGTGCTAAATCACTTTAAGAGCAAGTTATCCTTTCGCTTAGGAACACCAGTCTCATGTTTTACTAGCTTTGTGACTTTTAGCAAATAAATCACTTAATCGTTCTTTGCCTCATCCATAAATTCAAAATAATATGAGTCCCTATCTCACAGGGTTGGTGGAAAGGATAAACAAGTTAATATCCGTAACTTACTTAGAAAAGGCTTGGAACAGTATAGCTACTCATTAATTTTTAATAAATATATAGCGCTGTCACCTATTTCTCCCACTTCCCACCCCCCATCTCTATCTGGCAATCACTAATCTGTTCCTCTATATCTCTGAATTTGGGTTTTTTTTTTTTTACTTTCTGCATATGAGAGATATTATGGTATTTGTCTTTCTCTGACTGACTTCTTTCACTTAGGGTAATGCTCTCAATATCCACCCACGCTGTCAAAAATGGCAAGATTTCATTCTTTTGTTATGACTAATATTCCACTGCATGCATGTATGTATGTGTGTGTGTGTGTGTGTGTGTATATATATGTACATATGAACCACAATTTCTTTATCCATTCATCCATTGATGGACACTTAGGTTGTTTCCATATCTTGGCTATTATAAATAATGCTGCAAGGAACATGGGAGTACATACATCTTTTCAAGTCAGTGTCTTGATTTTCTCTAGATAAATACCCAAAAGTGGAAATGCTGGATCATATGCTAGCTCTATTTTTAATTTTTTGAGGAATCTCTATACTGTTTTCCATAGTGGCTACACCAATTTACATTCCCACCAATAGTGCACAAGGGTGGTGGTATTATTATTACCATCATCATCATTATCATTATTGTTGAGTAGAATGGCTTTCAAGGATGAAAACTTGACTCCAAGCAGATGGAATGTACTGCTATAACCACAGGCAACAAAAGGAGGTGCGATGAGAGTCAGAAGCCTCTACCCTCTTCTGCTAGCACCACTGCAATCATTGCTTTTGAGGAGCTGTGAGAGGTGACAATGCTGTCTACCCATTTTTAGGCCTATGACCCTCAGCCTACTTTTGAGAATTCTGGGGAACACTAAGAGAAAAGCAAGCACAAACTCTTAGATGGAATCCACTGGCCCCCGAGGCAGGCTACGCACTAGACTTCAGCCCTGTGAAGTGGTGTTCCCCAGGTAGAGGGAGCCTCTTCCAGGTGGGGTGACTAGGGGTACTAAGTAGCCTCCATATCTGCACGAGGCATCACCAACAGGGACAGGCGAGAGCTGTACCTAGGCAGATGACCCACAAGGTATCCTCTTAAATATTGAACAAAAATGATAACTAAAGTTTTTTGACATGGTAGTTACTCACTGCTCTCTTCCTGTTTCTATAATAAAAACCCATTTGTGAGCCAGCCCTGATGGCCTAGCGGTTACAGTTTGGTACACTCTGCTTCAGCGGCTAGGGTTCGGAACCACACCACTTGTCTGTCAGTAGCCATGCTGTGGTGGCAGCTCACATAGAGGAACTAGAAGGACTTACAACTTGAATATATGACTATGTATGCACTAGGGCTTTGGGGAGGGAAAAGAAAAAAGAGGAAGATTGGCAACAGATGTTAGCTTAGACAAACCTTTCTCAGTGCAAAAGAAAAACAACATTTGTAAAGCAGAATATGAAAAGTATTTATATACTTTAAAAAATCTTCACACTTTGCATTTATTTTCAAGTATAGGAAAGAGTCATTTGCTTAGTGATCAAAGGTTTCAATGCAGCATAAGATGAATGTGTCATGATTTTCAGATCACTTCATGCCTGAATACCTGGTCGCCTTAGGATACCATCTAGGTATTTGGTGTTTTCTGCCACTAAAGCTGCGGAGCAAATTTCAGGTATTAGTTTGACCACCAAGAAAGCAGGAGATAAAGCCTTAAATGAATAAAAACAAAAATACATTTGTCAAAAACACTTAATATACTGCCACTTCTTTAAAAAATTGAAAATCATTATATTCATAGAGGTTTGGAGTCAAAGGAAACCTACAAGGCACGTCTATCAGATTCTCAAAAAATACATTCTAATTCTTTTGCTTATCAAATTAAAAAGATTTTTGCTTATAATCCACTTGAAACTTTTTAGGATAGCCCAGCAGCCTGTCATCTTGGCCAAATTATGCCTTAATACAGGTAAAAACTACATACTCCAGATAAACATTTAAGCGTACAAAACACAGGAAAATAAGATATACAAATTAAAGTTTTCCAACAATATATGTTAGCTATTATGGAAGGGGAAAAAATGGAAAGGACCATTTGAAAATGGTACTATCAGATATTGTTCTGAACAACCAGGTCAGGTGAGTAACTTGTAAACACAAATAACTCTAGTTCAACCAAGCGATTGTTTTTAATATAAAGCATAAATCAACCAAGCACTTGCATCATCCATTAACTGGAAAAACACATACTTCTGTATCAGTTAACAACGTATAGACAAAGAAGAGACTGTTCAAAATTCTATAAAACCTATTCTATAAACTCTAAACATACACAATAATCAAAATGTGTCACAAGTAGGTGAGCAAGAAATCTCTCTCGCTACTCCCTAAGGGACCACATCATCTCACTGCACCAGCAGCACTTTAAAAAAATATATACCATACTAGTAAAGCACAACATATTTACAAGAATTTTACTATGAATTCTTAAATGTTTTGTAAGTTTAATGCATCTGTTCTAACAAAGCCTACTCTTCCATTCTCAAAGAACCCTTGTAAAGTCGATGCCCTGAATGGGCAATTATTTAATCACTCTTCTTTATTTTCAGTGGTCATAATATGGATCTACGATTTTCTTAAGTAATTAATTTCCATTATAGAAGATAGAAAAGTAACTCAGCTCGACTTTAATGAGAAGAACCTATCACTTTTCTTAAATACAAAACACTCAGACAAAAAATAATTGGCTGATACTGGATTGCTATTTATAACAGTGACAATCTGATAATGTTATAACAATTTGAGCCTATTGCTCCACAGCAGGTGAGTAATGCGTGAGGTACAAATGTGAGACACACAACATTGCTATCATAGAATAGTTTATAGGATTCAATCCAGAAACATTCCTCAGGTGAAGCAATTGCTAACTCCAGTTTGAAACATGTTATCAAAGACCATAATCTAACCTTCGATTGTGACAGTATAACATTTAGTTCCCCAAGACCAAACAAGAGATTGTGAAAGCTCTGAAATAAGCCATCATCATGGAAATGACTCACTAGTTTGAGGAGAGCACCTTTGGAAAAAGCTGACACCACAATAGGAACCCTAATGTAAATGACTACTTGGTGACAAGGATTGATGGGGATGGGCAGTGGAGGTGCAGGGCTCAGAAAAGCGTAAAAAGATCCTTTCTTCAGGAAGAGGAAGCTTCTTTGGGAGCCAGGCATTTCAGGTTATCCAGGATGTTCATCCAGCCTGCGGTTATTTTCATAAAGCATTCTAGAAGATCAAGGAATTTTTTCACAAACATCCTATGATAAAGTTCCTTATTGACCTAAACCATAAAAACCGTTAGTATAATAGTAATAAATCTGTGCTCTCTTGGGTTACACCAACCTGATTAGACAAACGGTGTGTTTGTGTGCTTGCTGGAGATGGAGGACATCTTTATACCACTATTACCCTTCAAATAATAACTAGCTAATTCTTTTTAGGTAGGTTTTCAAAAGTCTCTGTATTATTTACTGCAATAACATAAAACAAATCAGTAGCATAAAATAAAAGCAGTTTGAGAATAAACATGACATCTACTTTCTCTGACCTTCTGACAAAGAGAACTTCTTTAAACCTATAACTACTATGAAGAGATAAAGAAAAAAAACTAAGTAAGATTCCACTTCCACTCTTAAAAATGGTTCGCCTTACAGAAGACTTTATAGATGTTTACACATATCTCCTGTCTCTACACTGGAGCCTGCATGCATATATATTAATAAAAAGAATCAGCGCTATGAGGAAAATCTTGGAAATTAAGACCTAAATTCTAGTTCCAACTACACCAATAACAAGTGAAATGATTTTGTCTTTGTTTTTCTAATATTTAAAGAGGGCATAATACTTATCTTTCAGACAGTTTTAGGGATTAAGCAAAACTAACATATGTAATATGGCACAGTACATTACACATAATATCCTTAAGAACGTTGGGTCCTTGCCCACACCCTGCCCACAGCCCTCTATCTAGACTAATCAAAATGCAAAGTGTTAAACAGCCACAACAACAAATACTTATTAATTCATCATCATAAGAATAGCAATGGAGATGGTAGAACATTTGTTAAAGAAACACAGAAAATGACTAGAGAATGTTACAGGATATGTGAGGACCAGGACGGATTATGCAAAAAAGGTCCAAGAACGGTTTGTTAATCAAACCAATGAAGAAAAGAAAACTCAAGCAACCAATTTTTTTTTTTTTTTGAGGAATATTAGCCCTGAGCTAACTGTTGCCAATCCTCCTCTTTTTGCTGAGGAAGACTGGCTCTGAGCTAACATCCATGCCCATCTTCCTCTATTTTGTATGTGGGACACCTACCACAGCATGGTGTGCTGAGCAGTGCCATGTCCACACCTGGGATCCGAACCGGCGAAGCCCAAGCTGCCGAAGCGGAATGTGTGCACTGGGCCGGCCCCAGAGACCAATATTTTTTTTTAAGTTTTGTGATGATACAATTTGACTAACTCTATTTGCTTTTTTATGATTCTTAATTTGGGTCTGGAAAAAAGCCACTTTCATGCTACTCACTTATATACGATACAATTAATAGATGTTCAAGAACAGTGTAAGAAATAACATTCTCATCTACTAAAATTAACCAGGACATAAGCCCTAAGGAAATTTAATGAGCTCTATCTACTTCTCTTTTCTATGATGACGCTCTGTTAGATAACAATGGAGATTTGTGTTTATGGATAAACTCTAAGTATACAGCTAGCTGCTAGCACATCACAATGTTGATATGCTCTAGTACTGACTTTGCCCAGCAGAAAATCCTAAAAATCACTTATAGAAATACAATTACAAAGGAAGCCTTGAAATAAATAGAAGAGAAAATAACAATAACATACTGTACTGGGTTGAATAGTATATCCCCCAAATTCATTTGCACCCAAAACTTGTAAAGGTGACCTTATTTGGAAAGAGGATCTTTGCAGGTATAATCAAGACCAGGGAAGTTAGGACACAGGCACAGAGGACAGAAGGTCATGTGAAGAAGGACACGGAGATTGGAGTTAGGTTAGGAAGGAGTATGGCCTTGCCTACATCTCGATTTTGGATTTCTGGTCTCTGAAACTGTGAGACAATAAATTTCTGTTATTTTAAGCCCCCCAGGTTGTGGTACTTTGTTATGGTGGCCCCAGGACACTAACACGAGTATGTGGACAGAAAACTGCTCCCAATTGTGTTAAATTAACATGCAGTTATATGCATACCAACATATGAAATATTACCCAACTGATCACAATAGCTATCTCTGGGTGGTAGACTGGCTGATTTCTATTCTATTATTTGTCCTTTCTCCAAATTTTCTAAACCTTTTTTCAATAAACATGTTTACTTTTAAAATCAGAATAAAAGCCAATAACAAAGATTACGACTCTACAAAAAAGTGTACAAACACTAAACTAATCAGGAAGCAAGATATTTTTTTTTAAAAAACCCTGTAAAATTAGAAAGGACAAGGAAAAAATAACCACCAAAATAGAGAAAAATTTTAAAAATAAGAGACTACTTTGCACACATTTATGTAAATGATTTCAAAATTCTAGATGAAATGGATACTTCTCCAGAAAAATACAATTTAGCAAAGCTGATCCCAGAAAAGACAGGAAGACAAAAAAATTCAATGGCTAGAGCAGAAATAAAGACTCTTAAAGCACTCCTTCCTCTACCCAGCCTTTAGAGATTAGATGATACAAGTGCTACATAAACTATTCCTAAATACAGAAAAACAAGGAAAATATCATTTTCTTATTAAATAAATATAATACTAATTCTGAAATATGACAAAGAATCCAAAAAGAAAACAGCAACCATTCTCAGGAATACAAATGCAAAAACGCTAAATAAAACACTGGCAAAAAGACTTCTTCTGGCCAAGATGGAGTGACAGGAAACCAAATGTATTACATGGTTTACAATATATAAAAAAGCAAAATGAAGGACAACAATTGAATCAAGAAGGAAAGGAGGAAGTAATAGTATACCAGTATAAGGTTCTTAAACTATATGTAAAGTTGCATGATATAACTTGGAAATAAGCTGTAGTAAAAATACAAATATTGCAAACTATAAAGCAATTACTAAGAAAATGGGAAAATAAGGAGAATAATAAAAATTCACATTTCGTGATAAAGGCAGCAGAAAAAGAGGAAAAAAGAAGCCAAAAACACATGGGATGAATAAAACAGCAAAATTGGAGAATTAAATCCAACACACCAATAACCACATTAAATTTAAATGGTCTTAACACACCAATAAAAAGATGAGCTCAGCATTTCCTTGACATAAAAGCTAGACTGCAAGAAAACTACAGACCAACATTTCTGATGGGAGTGAATTTAAAAATTCTTTGTAAAATTTTAGCAAATTAAATAAAAAATACATAAAATAATGATAGATTATAACCAATTGGGATTTATACCAGTAAGGCAAAGTTGGCTTAACATTCAAAAATCTACCAATGTAATTCACCATATTAACAGACTAAAAAAGAAGAAATATGTAGTAAATGCAGAAAAGTATAACAAAATTAAATATCCATTTGTGATTAAAATTGTTAGCAAATTAAGAATAGAAGAAAAATTCCTCAACCATATAAAACCTACCATTAACAGCACACTAAATGGTGAAATACTTTCCACCTGAGATCAGGAGGAATGCTAGCATTCTTATCCTTCTATTCCACATTAGGCTGGAGGTCCTAGCCAGCGCAATAAGGTAAGAAAAGAATCTAAAGGCATAGAGGTCGTAAAGAAAGAAGTAAACTGTCTTTATTTGCAGACAACAATCATCTATATAAGAAATTCTAGGGGCTGGCCTGGTGGTTTAGTGGTTAAGGTCGTGTGCTCCACTTAGGCAGCCTGGGGTTCGCATGTTCGAATCCTAGGCACTAATCTACACACTGCTCATCAAGCCGTGCTGTGGCAGTCTCCCGTATACAAAGTAGAGGAAGACTGGCACGAATGTTAGCTCAGAGACCATCTTCCTCAAGGAAAAGGAGGAAGATTGGCAACAGATGTTAGCTCAGGGCCAATCTTCCTCACAAAAATAAAAATTCAAAAAAAAAGAAATTCTAAGAAATCTACAAAAAACTACTAACTCTAATAAGTAAGTTTAGCAAGGTGCTAGGATACATGAAAAAATCAATTATACTTCTACATAATTGTAGAATGTAATGAACATTTGGAAATTGAAACTGTTAAAAATACCATATATAATCACATCCCCAAAAAAGAAATACTTAAGGGCAAATTTAATAAGAGATGTGTAAGACCAGTTAACAAAAACTATAAAACACCATTGACATTCAAGAAGATCTAATTAAATGGAGAAATAGACCATGCTCATAGATTAGAAAACCAATATTGTACACATGTCAATTATCCCCAAAATGATCTATGAATTCAATATGATTTGACTGAAAAATCACAAAAGAGGATTTTTTTGTAAAAATTGAAAAAGTAATTCTAAACTTTATAGAAATGTATATGATTTATATTAGCATATTTGATTTTTGAAAAAAAAGAATGAAGCCAAAAAACTTAAACTATGTGATTTCAAGCAACACTAATCACTACAGTGTGGAACTCATGCAAAGGGAGACATAAAGATCAGTGGAACAGAACCGATAGTCCAGAAACAGACACATACATATATCATCAATTGATTATGGACAAGGTTCCAAGACAAGGGGAAAGGATTATTTTTCAACATATGGTGCTGGAATAAATGTACGCCCATATGCAAAAGAATGAACCTTGAAGCTTACCTCAAACAACATGCAAAAATTAAGCAAAAATGGATAACAGATCTAAATTTAAGAGCTAAAATTACAGAATTTCTAGGGGGAAAAAAGAGAAAATGTTAGCAGCCTTGGACTGGACAAAGACTTCTTAAATAGAACACAAAAAAGAATAAATTATATTTTAAAATATAATAAACTACACTTCATCAAAATTTAAAACTTTTGCTTTTCAAAAAGAAATAAGAAAATCAAGAGACAAGTCACATAATGGGAGAAAAATATTGGCAAAATACATATCCAATAAAGAACTTGTCTTCAACATATACAGAAATTTTAGCACTAAACAGTAAGCCAAAGAAGCCAATAAAAAAAAGACAGAAGATTTGAGCAGGCAATTAACCTAAAAAGATATATGCATATTCAGCAATGCATATCATTAGTCATTAGAGAATTGCCAATTAAAACCACACTGAGATAAAATTACATACCCCCCTCAATGGCTATCACTGACTGACCATATCAAGTGTTGGCGACAAAGTAGAGCAAGTGGACCTGTCACGAACTGCTGGTGGGAATATAAGATATGGTATAATCGGTTCAGTCCATTCCACTCCGAGATATTTACCCAAGAGGAAATGAAATCAATTGTCTACGGAAAGACTCATACTATCATGGTCAAAGTAGTTTTAGTTGGAATCAGAAAGCAGAAACAACTCAGACAGCCATCAACAGGTGAACAGACAAGCAAATTCTGAGGTATCCCTACCAGGGAATATTACTCAACAATAAAAAGAAATGAACTGTCATATACAAAACAATATAAAGGAATCTAACAATCTAGGCTGTATTAAAGAGGCTAGAAAGAAAATGCAACATACTATATAATTTTATTTGTATGAAAATCTAATCTAATAGTGAGAGAAAGCAGACCAACTGTCTGCAGATGGGGATGGAGGGAGGAATGGATTATAAAGGAGCAGGTGAAAACTTCTGGGGTAAAATGTTCATTATCACAATTGTGGTGATAGTGTATACAGATGTCAAACTGATTTTCACTTGGTACACCAGAAAGACTACTGAGACCATGTCAAAAAGATCCAGGAGCCAACTTGAAGAAGCCCCCACTAGAAAACATGCAATGGTTTGAAACACATGAAAAGTGTTTTTTAAAGAAAATCCATGTGTGTAATGATTCTTGGTAAAAACTTACAAACAAAGCAAAACTTAATGGTTATTTGTGGAAAATACAAGGGAATCAACTCATTTTTTCAATACCAGTAACTAAAAGCAAAAGAATCAGGCATCTATCCTGCATTTTCTATAGGAACTGTACATCATGGTAACCAAATAATTGGGAAAAAATTATTTTCAGAGGAATTCTAACTAAAAGATGAAAAAGCAATAATAGGAGAATTAAAATCTAACCATTTTGCAATTCTTAATTAAAAAATGGATGTAAACCAAAAGTCGACAAACTACAGCCAGCTGGTCAGATCTGGCCCATGCTGTTTATAGATGACCAGGGAGCTAATAATGGCTTTTATATTTGTAAAGGGACGTAAAGAGACACAAAGAAAATTATTCAAGAGATCTTATGTGATCCACAAAGCCTAAAACATTTATCTGGCCCCTTACAGAATATGATCTAGCCAACTGCTTAGCCTTTTTTTTTTTTTTATCTTTAAATAAAAAGCTGATGAAACTTGATAAAGGTTGGATCAAGTTAACAATACATAATCTACACAGTATGGTCTAAATGTTTGCATTCCATCAAAATTCACATGTTGAAATCCTAACCCCCAAAGGTGATGGTATTGATAGGTGGGACCTTTGGGAGGTGAATAGGTCCTGAGGGTGGAGACCTCATGAATGGGATTAGTACTCTTATAATTTTGAGGCTCCAGAGAGATCACTTACCCCTTGCACTGTGTGAGGACACAGCAAGAAGGCAACGGCCATGAATAGGAGAAAGGCCCTCACAACTAGGTGACCATGCTGGCACTTTGATCTTGGACTTTCTAGCCTCATGAGCCGTGAGCAATAAATCTCTGTTGTTTATAAACTAGCCAGGCTGTGGTATTTTGTTACAGTAGCCCAAATAGACTAAGACAGCACAGATTATCAAAAGTAAGATAGTTAGGGGGCCGGCCCCGTGGCTGCGTGGTTAAGTTCACATGCTCCACTTTGGTGGCCCAGGGTTTTACCAGTTCGAATCCTGGGCACGGACAGGGCACCGCTCATCAAGCCACGCTGAGGCGGCATCCCACATGCCACAACTAGAAGGACCCACAACTAAGAATATACAACTATGTGCCAGGGGGTTTTGAGAGAAAGAAAAAAAAAAAGCAAGATAGTTAGACATAAGCCTCCTGATATGACGCAATAAGCAGTACACTCCTCCTGCTGTGAAGTATTCTTGTCAAAATTCTGAATTTGGACCAAGTCTCTAGATCTAGTTTCCAGTCTAGCACAGAAACCAGGGATAACGAAATGTATTAAATAACACCGTGAGGATACAATGAGCAAAATAAAGGATGTGAGAAGCTTTAAGACAAATGAAATAGTTACCTAAAATAAATTATAAAAACGAAAGAGAAAAACCAAACGACAGAGGAAAAAATATTTAAGAGACCATGTGAGGGGCTGGCCCAGTCGCCCAGCGGTTAAGTGCGCACGTTCTGCTTCTCAGCGGCCTGGGGTTCGCTGGTTCAAATCCCGGGAGCAGACATGGCACCGATTGGCACACCATGCTGTGGCAGGCATCCCACATATAAAGTAGAGTAAGATGGGCACGGATGTTAGCTCAGGGCCAGGCTTCCTCAGCAAAAAAGAGGAGGACTGGCAGTAGTTAGCTCAGGGCTAATCTTCCTCAAAAAAAAAAAAAAAAAGAGAGACCATGTGAGTAAAGGGTTAACACTGGCCTGGGCTGATGCAGACTTCCCTGGGAATTACCTCAGTGTCCCTCTTTCACACGTGTTTCCTTGGAAACGTGAAAGTTAAGATAAACGCAAAATGTTATGTCTGCTTCATTTGCTTTGTGGAACTGCCCCTGGATTGAGTAAGTTGTGAAATGGTTTGTAGGCTTTGGGCCGATTTAACAGAAGGGTCCAAAAATGCGTGAAAAATTGAGACTGAGTCTTCACTGTGTCAAGGTGGCATCCACACACTTTGGCTCTTAACTGCAGCAGTTGAAACGTTCAATACAGGGGAGGGCTAGAAGCAGCTGTATACTGGGGTAGGTAGGTTAGGCTTCCTGATGAGATGAAGATGTTGTACCTGCTATGCCTCTTGCCCTTGGTCTTTCTAAGAATCAAAATAAGAGGAGGATTAGACTAAAGTCATTTGAGTCTTGTGAGTCTGATGGCCAAACTGGACACATGACCAGTGCTGTGGTGGTGGAGACAGATCAACCAAAAGCACTGTGTGGATCTCCTTTGGGTCCTGATTCAAAAGAACCAATTTACAGATGGTAGGGAGAGGAGGAGAGAGAAAAGGAGAGGGAGAGGAGGACTGAACAAGAGCATCAACGGTGACAGTTTTGAGACTGACGGGGTATTTGTCGACAGGAAGGAAATCTATTAATCTTAAGTGTTACAATGATATTGGGTTGGTTTCTCCCCTTTCTTCCTCCTCATGAAGAGAAGGAAAAAGAACGAACAAGATCTGTTCTTCAGAGATATATAATTCATGTATTTACCAATTAAATACTACAATGTCTGGAATTTGCTTCAAAATAATTCAGTTGTCCTGGGGCAGGAAGGGGCAAACGGCTCATGGAAGACAGAAAATAATATGGATTGCCCATTAGTTAATAATTATTGCTGCCTGGCGAGTACTTGAGGGCTCATTATACCATCCTTTCTTTTCTATACTTTTAAGGTTTTCCATAATTAAAAAAAATAAAGGAAATGTGAAAGAGTAAAAGTTAAAAAAATAGGATGCAAAATAAAGGATGACTCTGAGTCTGCAGGGACGTGCATCTGTAAGGTTAAACGCATCTTTAAACCAACTTGCTACTTTCTTTTCTATTTTATATTAAATGTTTATCATATTATAAAATTGGAATACTAAATATAGTGAATATTCTTGACTAATTTCTATTCATAAGGACCTCAGAAATAAAAATATCTTTCTTCAGGGAATTACATATCTTAGAAAAGAAAAAATCAGCTAAGAACAAAATAAAAACTAAGGATGAGCCAAACCAATGCCCAATTTTCTGTCATTTGATATGCTCTTCAAGAACTGGGACAACTCATCTGTGTGTCTCCTTTCTTCCTTCCTCTATTTATTTATTCTTAATTGTTAACCCTCTATTTTGCTGATTTTACTGAGTTCAACTGAACAAATATTACTGAGTATTCACTAGAATGAGGCATTCTGATGAGAGCATGCAAGAAGAGAGGAGAGAAGGATGTTGCCTCCTCAGGCCAGTGCTTCAGGCCTATGTACTCCCAAATACAAAAATTATTCCTAACATACTAAAACACCAATACGTTAAATTCTCCGCCCACAGTTGGCTAACAAAGAGATATATCTATTCAGCATGTTGGATTTCTAAATTTGGTTTCAGAAGAAGGCAAAAGTTAAAAATCATCAGTGATATGAAGTAAAACATCTTTATCATATAAGCTAAAAAAGGCAAGGCCCCAGGATACTGACTAGTAACTTGAAATACTACATTAAGAAAGGAGTGTGTGTGCACGTGCGCATGTGTAGAAGGAAGGAATGGCCCTATGGGTGGCGGCTGGGACTGGCAGTTCCAGTTCCAACTCAATAGTCTTAATTAGGAAATACTGACCTTAGATGTCTGTTACAGTAAGTTGTTTTGGAAAGAGTCCTCAGGCAAAAAGATCACAGATTTTGTTATGCTTTCCACTGTAAACAAGTTTTGCTTTCCCCTGATAAAAACACTGCGGTTTCTGCAGGCAACATTGATGGAGCCAAAATGCATGCATGCTTTTTGCCTTCAAAAAAGATCTGGATTCTACTTCAAGTCTTGTAGTATTGAGAATTAAAGTAAGACACAGTGAAAGAGAATTATATCATATAGTCAAGAAGAGAATGTGAAATACTCCCCTTAGTATAAAATCAAAGAACAGTAGTTAGTTAGTGACCAGGGTCTGTATTTCAGGAACTCCATGAAAAATTAGCCTTGTTTCATAATTGAAAACATAGTGGAAAAATGCATTTATTTTCTAAAGGAATATAGAACACATTAAAAAGCATACCCATGGCTTCTGTTTTCATCTTATACTAATGACCGTGTATCTAGCCCCAGTTTCCCTCCTGAAACCTAGACGCAAATTTTCATCTGGCTGCTGAAAATCTCCCACAGGCATCTCAAACACAGGTCCAAAATTCAACTACTCATCTTTGTCTCACCACCAAACCTCTTCTTCTTTCGAGCTCCCTGTCTGTAAGAAGAGTACCACAATGTCCCAGCCAGAAACTGAGGCCATCATCTTCCCTGTTTCCATCGTCATCCCCCTTTCCACATTCAATTAACTAACAGATATGGCAAATTTTTTCTGTAAAGGGACAGAGTAAATATTTTTCCAGGCCAGGCTTCCCAGGCCAAAAGGTAATATCAAGGTTATTATGTAGGTACTTATATAATGAGAGAAAATAAATTCCGTTAAGCTTTTTATTGACAAATTCAAAATATAATAGTAACAGAGCATTTTTTTTGGTAATACAAGTTAATCAATGAGAAGAATAGAATTTTCTCTTCACGGGGGAATAATATTTTACTTGAGTTCAAAGTTAATGTCCCCTATCATCAAAATCGATAATAAATGTTCATCTGCTAATACTGATAAAGTGAAGAGATTTTACTTCTTTCATCTTTGAAAATGTCTTTTCAACAGACAGCCAATGGTAAATGATAGCAACACACAAACGTGATTTTAATTGAGCATATTCATCACTTGGAAGGCATCTACAGAATTCTAGTCTTGATATTTGCCTTTTAGCATGTCATTACATCTATATTAGCATGCAGATTAATCACTTCCAATGAAGACTAGGTGGGAGTTCCTCACTGCACGCTTAAACGGATTTTCAAGTATGGAAATTTCCTTTGCTCTGACATTGAGGTCCAAAAAATGCTGCTAGCACTGTAATTTGACCTCAGAAAATTTATCTGCTGCAAATCTGGGTGGGAAGGGAGCGCTTGCCTCTTGGTTTAAGTTTTGACGGCACATTAAGTCTAGAGAATAGCCTGACCTTGCTCGTGATGCAAACATCAGTTGCTATCAAAACGACTTTACTACAATATGAGTTTTACATGTAAGTTCCATTTCACCTTTTCATTTTAGGTTAATTTCATTAAGAAATATTATCAAATCTTTAGCAAAACCTAATTTCTAAAGCCATTTAGTGTTCACTAATAGTAGCTGAGAGTGGTTCTCATTCAGAAAAATTTCAATTCTGGCTCCAACCTCAAAAAATCACAGTAAAACCTTGCCACTGCTAAGCCACCAACTGCTGTGTTTTAAGGCAAGTCAAGATATCCAGCTTTAGTTTCTGACAAAAATTTAAGGAACTGACAAAGGTTAATTCTGAGAAACGAAGTTCATCCATGACACCACTAGTTCGATAATATACATAACAGATTCAAATATTTTTCTCAAAGTATCTGCTGACGAATGATACAATGAATAACTATACATTTTAAACACACTACATTTTCCTAATTTGTAAATTTTCCTGAGACTTCTGTTCCACACATATTTTCACTGTCATCAGTTTTAACACATCTTAGCAGATTCCACTTCAGCTTGTAGTGTATTAGTGTTTTCTTAATTTCTTTGTAAATATCCTCACCTGTAATTGTTCTACACAGGCTAGTGAGAGAGGCTAATTCTTCTGTCATTTCAAATTCATCACTGACTCCTCTAATAAACAGCCTAGCAGTACTGGAAACATCTGTTTACCAATCAAGAACCAAAGAAAACCACTTGAAATCATTTGTCTTGTTTCTTAATTAACTACTGATGTAGCTTTCTATGTCCTCAACTCTTTGAGCAACTATTCTCACCTAATGTCTAATAAACAAGCTTATTTTCACTGGACACACTTCTTCAGCTGCTACAAACATGATTTAATTAAATCACCATTGATAAGTGGATTTTCTTGCCGGGCTAACAAAAGTGCCAATCGGAAACTTAATTTGGTTAAAGCTTCATTTTCATTTTTTACTTTTGTAAGGAAATTCTGCTATGAACAGATATTCTAAGGTGTCTAATTTCTTCTACGGCTGCTTTCCTGTGGATTGAGAATACTGGGATGAGTGCTAACCTGGTAAAGTCAAGGCATACTTACTCTTTTAGCACAGAGAGTCACTGCATAATAAACACAATGATTTGTCATCTATTTTGATAACAAAATAATCCACACTCCATCATGCCTTAAAAGTGAGACATTCAAAGCACACTTATCTTCTTTTGTTTTGGAACTATGGGTTGCCCTGGTAATAAAAAATAAAATTAAAATAGCAATACACACCCACTCAAAACACTGTCGAGTTAGTTACAATCACAATTTGTAATGTGCTGAGCAGCAATGCAATCACTGAGAGGTTCTGTTTCAGGACACCCAAGACCACCCATATATATATTTGGCAATTCACGAGAAGGACTCACAGTACTCAGGAGACTGGCAAACTCATGGCTATAATTTATTACAGCAATCAGCAAAAGAAAAGGACATGTCAGGTGAAGACTGGGGGAATCATGCACAGCCTTCCTATGTTTTCCCTCTCAGGACGGGCCACAGAGAACACCAACACACTCCTTTCTCCAGCAGTGAAACGTGGTAACATGCACGTACAATATCTCAGTCTAGGACAGCCACTTGAGACTGAGATTGCAGAGATTTTATTTTGGGCTGGTCACAGATGCACAATGACTAGTCACAACTATCAAAACTGCAGACTTCCAAAAGGAAAGCAGGTGTTCAGTGCCCCAGGCAAGCAAAACAGTCTTATGAACTTAGATAAAATTCTAAAACCAGGTTTGCAGATGCCAAAAATGGGCCAATCCCACTCTGATTCCCCCAACCCCAACTAGGCCCTCCTAATGATGGCAACCCCAGACCTGTTACAGTAACTCTTTCCTGCACAGTGCCACATACATTCCCTGTCATAACTGCTCAACTCCACCACTGTAGCATGAAACGTAGTCACAGACAATAAAAAAAATTGTGCATGGCTGTTTCCTAATAAAACTTTACTTATGGATACTGAAATGTGAATTTCATAATTGTCATTTGTCACGAAATATTATTCTTTTTATTTTTTTTCCCCCAGCGGTTTAAAAATGTAAAAACCATTCTAGACCACAGGCTGTACCAACAGAGGAAGTGGCTGGATTTGGCCCACAGGCTGCAGTTTTCTAATCCCTGAACTGATCAATCACCTGCATTCTCAATCCCAATTAGTCTTGCCTCTCTCCTTCTACTGTCTTTCCCTGAGTTCACACTACCATATTTCTTTTCTGAATTATCACAATTCATTCACAACTGTTCTTTATTCATCAATGTATCCTTATACCCAGCACTGCCGCTGGCACATAAGTACGCATTCAAGACATTCTTACTGAATGACTACAGTGCAATTCCTAAACCTTTAAAGATACTTTCCAGATACGAGGTCATTTATAAATAGTATGGTGTAGTTATATTCAAAGATTTAACAGAATACAATAGGTGTAAACAAAATAGAAAATAATAAAAAATATAATCTTGGAAAAATATTTCACAAATGATCTAAATATCACATTTCATTTTTTTCCTAACCAGGACTGGAAAATTGAAATTCATTCTTCTTCTTCTAGTACTCTCCTGCCTTTGAGGTAGAGGTGCTCCGTCATCCTTCTAATTACTTCCGTCTATGTTCTTGATCTCATATACTCCAGGAACTTGCTCTACCAGATGGCCTTGCTTCTCATCTGGTTTCTCTCTTTTCCCAGTAGCTATTTCTCCTGAATATAAAATTATTCCCTATCTCCCTCATCAAAATATTTCAGAAAGTAATTTTTCACCTTTTTCTATTTGTTTGCTTGTTATACAGGATGTCATGTATAGGCCATGAGTATGCTTTCAGTATTTTAGAAGTAAGATGAAATTAATTGCTAAAGAAAAATAACTCACTCATACTTTTTAAGATTAATAGCAAGTACTGCAGTGGTAAGAAAACACAGCTTTAAAGAAAACATTATTTTACTAAGTATATTGTGTAATAACACACTTAAACATAACACGTTTAAGAAAGACACTACAAAACTGGCTAAAGCAATCTATCATTTCCATCATGCCATGGGGAGAGAGAGGGAGAGAGGTTTACAGCTTTTTTCTTAACACAGAAAATAGAGAATATTTACCAACACTTCCTTATAAATCAAGGGGGTAACCATATTTGCACTATAAATATTATGATAGTAATATCTAGGCCAGTTTCTTTTAAGAGAGATGAGTTATGCAGGTGTACGTATTTGTCAAAACTAAGCAAATGTACTCTTAAGATGTATTCCATTGTCTGTAAATTTTACATTAAAAAACTGACATCTGTAATATAATTTGAAATGTGTTAAAAAAATAGGATGAATTCATAGATGGCTAGAAATGGATAGAGGAATAAATATGAGATGTAACAAGGATAGTAAAACGTTAATGACTGAATCTTCATGGTGGGTATACCCCACGGTGGGATGTTTTCTGCAAAATTCTTGCAACCTTGTTATTTGAAATTTTTCATAAAATTGTGGGACAATGTAAACACGCCTGCTATGGAGCCATCTGCAGACCTCTTCAGGAAGCCTAAAAGTCTGTCTTGCAGGATGTGGTCTATACACCACCCACGGCCTGCAACAAGGATCTGGACACCCAAAGAGATCGGGTGGGCAGTGCCTCTCACAACTACACCTGATGATGACCACCCACTTCAACTGTTTTTTAAAACTCCCTGTGAGTCTGAATTAACTTGGAAGAGTTAATACCTATGGAGCATCACTCCACTAGGGGTGCTGATAACACGTCCACTAAACTAAAAGCTAAGCCTACCGCCTGATGCTTCTAGGGAACAAGTGCAAAGGGAGAATGATGTTGGCTGAGAGAGACAGCCTTCCCACCAAAGGGGTAGGGTGTTAATGGGAGTGGAGCTCTTGGGGATTCTCTACGGCATCTTTACTACGTCTGATGGTGAAAATTAACAGGAAGCTACGACCCTTTAGAGGCAAGCCCACCCACTGTACAGACCCCTCAGAAGTGAAAGGATGGGTAATCCTTGGGCTTAGAATTCTGTGCAGTCAAGCTAAATAGGAAATAGGTAAAAGAGGCAGGAAATCATCATTACCTCCTAGAACCAAGGCTTTTATTTTTTTTTCCCTGCTTTTTCTCCCCAAATTCCCCAAGTATATAGTTCTATATTTTAGTTGTGGGTCCTTCCAGTCGTGGTATGTGGGACGCCACCTCAACGTGGCCTAATGAGTGGTACCATGTCCGGGCCCAGGATCCAAACCGGCAAAACCCTGGGCCACTGAAGCAGAGGCTCGAACTTAACCACTTGGCCACGGGGCCGGCCCCCGAACCAATGCTTTTAACATGGGTCCCTAAATCCTTAGAGGTATACATATGGATTTCAAGTGTTCTGTGACCCCCCCCCCCATTAAAATATACAGAAACATTTAAAGAGGTACAGTGCATGTTTTTTTTTTCCTGATGAAAGGGTCTACAGCAGTCATCAGGTATTAATTAAAACTGACGAAAAATAATTGACTGAAATGTATTCACAGATGTAGGTATATTATATAATAAGCTATTTATGAGGACAACACTAGTAAACAGTTGGGCTGAATTACCTGTAACGGTAATATTCCACTTTGTATCTTCCACTCTCTTACTTGTACCCCATGGCAAGCATTCAAGAGCACTAATTGGATTACGAATGATATCATGAAGGGAGTCCGTTCATGTGTGAAGTCAGGTGATTCAGAACAACTAACCATAGATATGTTAGCCCTAAACGTCTGTCATGTGCCAATGACTGCCATAAGAGACCCAGATGCAAAAACCTCAAGAGCACATGTGTACACACACACACCCCCCTCCCCCCAAGGAAAGGAAAGCAAACAAAGTTCTCTAGTAGCCTATTATTAGCAAAACGGGGTCTAGCTTATACTCTCTCCTAGCTTTCTTCTCTTTTTTCTCCCTTCTGATTTTTCTTTCCTTTATATTCTAAGGAAGATACCAGGATGGTGGGTGAGAATAGGACACTTTTCTAGGGAAAAAGGGACAAAAAAGCATGACATAATTAAAACACATTTAAATTTCTATCAAGTGTCAAAAATAGTAAAGAAGCTGTGCTTGACAGTTTGAGAAGTATTTCGTATACATCTGAAACATCACTGCAATAAAGATTATGACCATATACATCACCCACCAAAATTTTTTTGTCTACCTGTGTAATCCCTCCCTTCCCTATTCCTAGATTCTCTTACCTCAGGAAACCACCAATTTTCTTTGTTTAACTATAGATTTGTCTGCATTTGCCATAACTTTATATAGATAGTATAAAGCAGTGTGTAATGAATGGTTTTGTCTGGGTGGTTCTGCTCTGCATAATTATTTTGAGTTTCATCAGTGCTTTTGCATGTATCAAAAGCTAATTCCAGGGGCTGGCCCGGTGGCACAGCAGTTAAGTTCCCATGTTGTGCTCTGTCGGCCCAGGGTTCACCGGTTTGGATCCCAGGTGCAGACCTACGCACTACTCGTCAAGCCATGCTGTGGCAGCCGTCCCACACATAAAGCAGAGGAAGTTAGGCACAGATGTTAGCTCAGGGCCAGTCCTCCTCAGCAAAAAAGAGGAGGATTGGCAGCAGATGTTAGCTCAGGGCTAATCTTCCTCAAAAAAAGAGCTAATTCCTGTATTTTGCTGGGAAGTGTTCTATTGTATGCCTGTGTCACAGTTTGTCCTTTTGTCTCATGACAGATGGTGGAGTCAACTCCAGGTTTGGCTTTTACAAATAAAGTTTCTATGATCATTTGACTAAAACATTTCAAAAACAGCAGCAGCAGCAGTTTGGCATGTATATGCTGGTCCACCAGCTCTGGCAGGGCTGAAGGCTCCAAGATCCTGTAGAGAATCCATGCCATTGATTTTCCACCATCACATATTTTCACAGTCAGCCCCTTCAAAAGGGAGACTGGCAATTCTTCCAAATATATGGTTAAGATGATTAAATGGTGAATATGAGGACTTCCTTATGATTTTACAGTCTCTATTCAGATCGAAAAAGCTAAATTTAAGCAAATCATTATGAGAGTCAAAGTAGCCATATACTGTTAGACTCCTGAAGTTTTTAGAGGCACAAGTTCCAAAACAATAATTATTTCTTTCTTTATGCAAAAAGTAACAAGAAAAATTGCAAGGTTCTTATGCACATGTGCATAAAGGTAAGGGGAGTATACAGGCATCAGCTTAATTATAAGCCAAACCCTTTCTTCTGTGTGACGTTTTTGTTCTAACAAGATTCCACCCTTGACCATTCCCACTTCTAGCAACAATAGAATACTTCTGTAAGTTGTCTTCTGATCAGCAAATGGCAACTGGCAGGAATCACCCAAATGAAAGAAAGTCTTCTTTAATACGAAATGACATCAGGTAATTAAAAAGTTTTATTTAACAAATCAAATCATGACATAATCCTGTCATTTAACTGTCTTATTATTCATCTCATATTACCTCGAAGTGACAATAATCCATTCCCTACTGGGGATAAACGCAGCAATGCTTCATTTACCCTTGGCAACTGTTCCAAAGCTCAGTTCTTCTCAAAAATACAGACCCAAACCCATCTTCCTCCCTGTCCAGATGACTTTGCTTCCTACTTAAATGAGGTATAAACCCTTTCTTCATAAATTTTAATCCTACCTTGGTTCTCCACCTAAACTTCCTTAAGGTATTTTTTTCTTTGCAGGATCAATTAATTTTTTAAATAACTGTCATATAGTAAAACCGATTTTTTGGAGAGTGTACAGCTCTATGAATGTTAGCACAGGTTTGGATATATGAAACCACCACGACAATAAGGATACAGAAGAGTTCCATCACCCAAGCACATTCACTCAGGCTTTCCCTTTAATAGCATACTCTCTCCCCTCCCCTAACCACTGGAAATCACTGAGCTCTTTTCCATCAGTATAGTTTTCTCTTTTCCTGAACGTCATGTAAATAAACCACACAGTACATAACCTTTTACGAATGGTTTCCTTCACTCAGCACAAGGCTTTAGAGATTCATCCAAGACGCTGAGGGTATCAATCTTTCATTCTTTTTGTACTACTCAGTAGTATTCCATTGAACAGATGTAACAGTTTATTTATCCATTCAGTCCCTGAAGGACCTAGGAATTGTTTTCAGTTTTGGACAATTAAGAAGGGAGCTGCTATAAACATTCATGTACAGGTTTTTTCCATGAACTTAACGTTTTCATTTCTCATAACCAGAAGTGGGATTATTAGTAACGTGGTAAGTTTATGTTTAACTTTTTAAGGAAACTGGAAAACTGTTTTAAAAAGTGGCTGTATCATTTTGCATCCCACCAACAATGTATAAAAGTGCTAGTTGCTCCACAACCCAGTCAACACCTGGTACTGTCAGTATTTCTTAATTTTAGCTGGTCTAACAGGTGACTTACAGTATCCCTAGTGGTAATGATGCTGAAAATTTTTATATGTGCTTATCTGCCATTTGAACATCCTCTTTGGCATAGTGTCTTTTCAAGTCTTTTGCCCATGCTTGACTGGGCTGTTTCTTTCCTGAGTTTTGAGAGTTCCTTATATATTCTGGATATAAGTCCTGTCCATGGGTATGTAAATATTTTCTCCCAGTCTGTAGCTTGCTTTTTATTCTCTTAATAGTATCATTCACAGAGCAAAAGTTACCCATTTTGATAAAGTCTATCTGTCATCCTTTTATGGATCCTGCTTTGGGCATCACGTCTAAGAACCCTTCGCCTAACCACAGATCACAAAACTGCTCCCCTATGTTTTCCTCTAAAATTTTTATAATCTAAAATTTTACATTCGGATCTTGGATCTCTTTTGGGTTTTCATATATATATATATATATATGTAAGGTTTAGGTCAAAGTTTTTCTTTTTCCATATGGATACCCACTTGTTCCAGCCCTACTTGATAAAAACACTGCTTTCTCCCTTGAAGAGAGTTGGCACCACTGTTGAAAATCAACTGGCCAATTTGTGTGGGTCTATTTCTGGACTGGCTCTTCTGTTTCCAACGACTTATGTATCTGTCTCTCTACCACCATCATGCTGTCTTGATTGCTGCTACTTTATAACGAGTTTTAAAATGAGGGGGCACTATTCCTCCATTTTATTCTTTTTCAAAACTATTTTAGGTAACTCTAAGTTCCTTTGCCTTTACATTTAAAATTTAGAATCAGCTTGTCCATATCTACAAAAAAAAAATCCAACTGGAATTTGTATTGAAATTACTTTAAATCTGTAGATGAATTTGAGGAGAATTGATACTTTCACTTTGTTGAGTCTTCCAATTCAAAAACACCATATATCTATTTTTTTAGGTCTTCTTTGATTTCTTCTGTTTTGTAGTTTTTAATGTACAGATACTATACAATACTTGTCAGATTTATACGTAAGTCTTTATACCTAAGCATTTTTTCTTGGAGTTACTGTGTAAAGTCATTCTTTAAATTTCACTTTCCAATTATACATTGCTAGTGTATAGAAATATGATTGATTTTTGTGGGTTTATACTGTATCCTTGCTAAACTCACTTAAGAGTTCTAGGAGGGGCCGGGCCTGTGGTCAAGTGGTTAAGTTCGCACACTCTGCTTCCGCGGCCCAGGGTTTCTCTGGTTCAGATCCTGGGTGCGGACATGGCACTGCTCATCAGGCTAGGTTGAGGGAGAGGTCCACATGCCACAACTAAAATATACAACTATGTACTGGGGGGATTTGGGGAGAAAAAGCAGGAAAAAAAAAAAAAAGATTGGCAACAGTTGTTAGCTCAGGTGCCAATCTTAAAAAAAAAAAAAAAAAGAGTTCTAGGAGTTTTATTGTAGATTCCACGGGATTTTCTATGTAGATAGTCGTGTCATCTGTGAATAGGTATGGTTTAATTTCTTCTTTTATTTTCATAAAACTGAGCCCTGACACATCTAATATTGACTCCTTTGGAAATAAGTCAGATCGTTACCAGTCTTAGAGGCTGTGCCTAAAAACAAGGCTGACTCTCAAGGTCAGCTGTAGTGGCCAAGCTGGTATTAACCATACTTAATCTATTTGTTCCAGTCTCTTTTCTTTGTCCCTGGGACTTGTGTTCTCATGGTCCTAGCTTGTCTCACATACAAGCCTACCCAAGCAATGACCAGTTTGACTCAAGTAGTATACGCTTTACGTGAGAAAAATACAACAGTATGAGAACTCTATTATATACTTAGTGCTTATGTTTCTTTTTAAAGAATAAGCCAAATTTACTGTAACTTATTTAGCATAATGCAAACTAACAACCTTTAGTAAAAACTAAGTCTATGCAATCTAAAGAAATGTGGAGAAAACAAAACTGACATAAAATGAAGTCAATCGACAATGACACTTCTTAGAAAAGTAAGCTTTAAAAAAGATATCTGGAGGTCCAATGAAGTGAATAAACCAGGCTTTCTCAACCAGTGTTCCAAGATAATTAAGTACCACAGAAAATACTCTAAGTGATTATTTTCTCAATTCTCCCAAGAATGGTACACAGCTATTTACCAACCTGGATGCCTAGGAGAGAAGTTAATTCATCACACACAATGAATGCCTTAGAACATTCAGGTATAAGTTTAAGCTTAATTCTCAGAGAACACAAACTGAGAAAGGCTGGAATATATCATCAAGGCTCGGGAAACAGCAAGAGGGATTTTAGAATGAAAGAAAACATACCACTAGCATTTGGAAACTGAGTGACAAAAACCTTTTTTATTGAGAGCTTCCATAAGCTAGTCACTATTAGGTCCTGGGAAATAAATACACAAACCTATAGGACTAAAAGGAAGGTAAAGAGTAGAACCAGAAATATAGACGACAAAGGCAAAAAATGAGTGAATAGAAGAGGAACACAAGGAGATGTGAAGACTGGAGATCTTATGAAGGTCCTCAAACATCAAAAGAGAAGTCTTAAGCCTCAATAGCCTCTTTGTCCCATGTAATCCAATTCACTTAAGAGAAAGATAATTTCACTGTTTGTCATTGTTTATTCACCAAACATTAATGGCCAAAGTGATACCATTTTCTAGCATTTTGACCTTTATATACTTCAATAAAAGCTAATATAAAATATCATTGTTATGATGTCCTGCAGATCACAAAAGCTTCTAATCCTTCTACGAAGCTCTAAAATCCTAAAGCTGAAGTTGCACCATCTGTCAGAGTAGCCTCTTCTCTCTCTCATGAATCAAACTCTCCTACAAGGGAATGCAATATGTGGGCCACCAAACCGGGCTGTTAGGCCCGCTGGGCCTCAGTTTCATCATCTATGAAGAGAAGATTTTAAATCTCTAAAATCCTTTCTGGCTCTAACAGTCTCTGAATATATGAATCTGCCAAAAGGACTTTTAATTATTCAAGAATGGCTTTGTATTAAGAAGGTGTGTGGGCAGCTGGTATTTGGCCATGGGGCTACAAATAATAAAGGAACTTATTAAATAGTTTGCAAAGTCTATCCCTAATTAAAAGGGGTTTTTTTCCGTCCCTTATAAAAAAGGCCTCAGACCATTCTCATTAGTTGGCAATAGATCTTAGGCAGTATAACCCATTAATAAATAGCTTAAATCAAATTGTTACTCACTATGCAAACTATCATATTACTCTGCTCTCCGTCCAAAGATTTGTCAAGGAAATGTTACAAACGATAAATCCATATATTTACAGTAGATATGTTTAAGTTCAACTAGTTCTTTCTCATCTACTACACCAAAACAAGGAAGCTTTCAATGAGACATCATAATTATATAGAAGTCAAAGATGTGGGTTCCAGGCTTTCTTCCTTTTCTTTCTTTCTCTCTCTCTTTTTCTGTCTTTTGTTCTTTCGTTCTTTATTTCATTCATTCATTCATTCACTCAAACGTTTGAATGGTTCAATAATTTGATTATCCAAAACACCTATGCAGTCTTAGAAAGAAAGAATATTACACAAGTAAAAATTAAAGAGAACACAGTGTAATTAATATGACAGTAATCCCTCGTAACAAATATTATTTGCCAGATGCTATTCTAAGCTATACATAGATATATTCAATCCTCACAACAAACCTATGAAACAGATATTATCATTATTATTCCCCTTTTAGAGATGCGAAAACTGATGCACAAAGAAACTTGCCCAGTTACATCGTAAGCCCTGGAGCCAAGAGTTAGACCCAAGCAATTTGGCTCCAGAATTATTCTCAACACTAGGCCAAATGGCCTCTCATATTCAATAAATGAGACTGCAAATTTTAGCTCCATTTATACTAAGATGGTAGCTCTGGGCATAATTATTTAACCTTTTCAATATCAGTTTCCATAAAATGGGAACAATAATGAAGACTTACAGTGGAATAAAATATGTATCCCTTTTAATTTTTAGCATTGCAAACAGCAATGTTTTAGAAAACATTTGAGTTTATATTCCAACACCCATAAATAGGTTCTTAACCTTGACATAATAATTCCATTTCTGTTAATTCATGCTAATGAAATATAGTTGAAAATCTATGCTTTTTAATATGCAGTAGTGCACATTAGACATGCCAAAGTTAATCGCAGTTAAAATCATCAGAATAGAAAGAAAATTAAAAAAAGGTAAATTATGAAGTATTATATTCTAAAAAGAATGGATAATCTAGTCTAGATCAGTAAAGTTACTTTTTGGCTACCATCAATATACCTCAATTCAGGATAAAAGTTCTAAGCTCTTCCAGGAGCCAATCTTTAAAAAAAACAAAAACCCTAATAATTCTACATCAGAAGTAGAAAAGAAAATAGTGCACTCGTGGTACTGAAGGCCAAACTGGTCTAGTAATCATAGTATCCTGAGAGCAATGGAACCTCACGAAAACCAGGAGATATAGAGAGGGAAGAATGGGAAGGGAACAAGGCAATAACTTAAAGAAGACAAAGAAACCGCACGACAAGAGAAACCAGAAAATATAGATATGATAGAATCAGTCAGTTAAAGTTACCTAGGAACCATTGAGATATAAAGCAAAGCAATATTGAGACAAAGAAAAGAAACTAAGAAATCAGGCAAGCCATAGAGATGCTGCTTCAAATAAGCATTTGTGAAGTATACCAGGAAAATATTCTATGCATGAGTCCTAGTCACGGTTGGATTCCAAATTAGGGTATGCAAAAATAAGATTATCAAATTAAAAATCAAAAAAGAAAAATCAAACCCTGAAACATCTACCTTATTCTTTCCTGCATCATTCACCTTTGAAAATCTACCAGAAGAATTTAAAGTTAATGGAGTATTAAAAGTATGTTAGTTACATTCCACATAGGATATTAGGACATCAAAGCTACAGTAAACTTAAGAAAATTAATCATTTGATATATAACTGTGAAAAGTAGACTGTATAAGTGCAAATCTACTCAGTTACACAGAAGACTGGCATTATGCCAACCACCACGTAGTCACTGTTAAGCATCACTAAATATCACTAAAATTTGCTTTCAACCCCTAATCTCACCTCATGAGCATTTGAGACAGATAGACATCTCTTTTTCAAACACGTGTACAATGTGTCAAAATCAATACTGCTATTGACACTTTGTCTTTATTCTTATTGGTTTGCTTCTTATTTCGCATGTAATTGACAATTAAGCTAGAAAAATGAAAAAAATAAACCTAACAGTATAAATAAAACCCAGAAAGAAGGGGCCAGCCTGGTGGCGCAGCAGTTAAGTTCGCACATTCCACTTCAGCGGCTCGGGGTTCACCAGTTCAATCCCAGGTGCGGACATGGCTCCACTTGTCAAGTCATGCTGTGGCAGGCATCCCACATATAAAGTAGAGGAAGATGGGCATGGATGTTAGCTTAGGGTCAGTCTTCCTCAGCAAAAAGAGGAGGATTGGCAGCAGATATTAGCTCAAGGCTAATCTTCCTCAAATAAAAATTAAATTAAATTAAAAAAATGAGAAAGAAGTTGGGGTATGCAAAAAGGGGTCTTAATTCCATTCTTTGGAAGTAAAGTCAGAGGTGTTTAACAGAGTAAGCATAAAAGCAACATTCAAAGGATCATGGGTTGCCTGAATTCGAGTGAGAACAATATGTGACAGCGGTGACTGAATTCTCAACAGTAATCAATTACCAAAGAGGGTTGAGCTAGCCAACATGTTACACATGTTGTACACTATTACTGTACAAGCGCATTTTCAGCCATCATATATTATACAAGTCTTACTTTATTCATGCTCTATATCTGCGGTCATTTCTAGTTACAAAACTCTAAGTCTCACATATATAAAAAGAACTGACAGTTATTCTATTCCATGAATACTAAGGCAGAATTATTTACCAGTTGACTAAACTACACTAGACTGTGAGACTCTCGAGGGCAGTGATGAAATAGGTAAGCCTTGTTTCCTGTATTACACTTGGCAGAGTATCTGATAAATACAGATATTCTGCAAATGTTTGTTGAAGGAGTCAATGAGTAAAGAATAAACAAACGAATATGTGAACAAACCAATGAATAAAGTAGACCACCAATCTTGCTTCAGGATATCTTCTGGTCTCAAGGGGCTACTGGTCCTAAATAAATAAATCCATACATACATACCTTGTTCTCATAAATTTATATAGACGTGAGAGGGGAAAGAACAACAGAGACGGGGAAAAGGAAGTGAGGGAGGTGGAGAACAGACTAAAAAGCCCATTTCAGATAGTTTATGTCTTCCTTAAGAGCTGTAATGAAACAATACATAAAAGGTACTTTACAAGGTAGAAAGATCTTCCTAAATCCACATTATCTCTTACAATTAATACTTATTTTAAGAATAGCATAAAAAGAACCACAAAAATATACATTACGAATCACAAAGCTACATACATTGTTTAAAAACAGAAACCAGGATTTTAAAAAATGACCTTGCTTTAAACCCAGTTTCCTTAGTGGATTTACAGAAAAACAGACATTCTTCAGAGACTACTTCATCAGATAAAGTAAATGAGGTCTTAACTGCATGCACTGTTGCCTTTTTAAAAAGCCAAACAAAACATTCTGCTTTGTCAGGGTTAGAAGAAATAAAACAATTGGTGCTACCATGCTGAGAGGTAGTAAAATAAAAGCTAAGTGGTTTCAGAAATAAATATGAGATATATATTATTCTTGTATTGAAAAAACTGAAGCCTTTATCGACAGTTACATGTGTATCCAATTACTTAATTAAAGTTGGGCTACACAAGTTTGGGGGGGTGTCTTCCCTTCCTGATAGGGCTGGAAAACAAGTTTTCTTGAAGCAACAGAGAAATTGACAGATGGCAGCGCTTTGGAGACATCCAATCATCCAGGCCGACTGCTCTCTTCCAAGCACAGCTCACCTTCACACACCCTAACTCAAGTACTGGTCAAGAAAAAAAAAGACAGGAGGTACAAGAGTCTTCTGTCTCTAAATCTATATCATTTAAGCAGTTCCATTCTTTCAACTTCCTAACAGGAAACTCAAATTCCATTCCACGGGATAAACACACTGCATCTTGAGAGGCACCTCACTCAGTGCAATATAAGCACACTGCAGAAATTCTCCTAGTCCACCTCCACTTGACAGCCCATGTTTTCCACTCTCTTTGTAAAAATCTGGGGCCCACAGCATCTTTCCCAGGTTTAGCAGACTATCTCCTAGATTAGTCTCAAACTTTAGCTCTAATTGGCTTTCCTTTCAACCAACTAAACAACTACAGTTCCAATGTAAAGATAGAAAATTAGGCTAGAAGCTACTGATCTTGTGGTTTATTGAAAAAAGAACTGGTGAGATTAGATGATTTACTTCAAGTCACAACTCTGGCATTTACCGCTCCATGGTCTTAAGCAAACTGCAATCTAGTTAAGCCTGAGGTTTCTCCTCTGTATAGTTGGATAGTAATAAACAATAATAATTATACTGAACAGATACTATGTGCCAGGCATTGCATTAATTACTCTGATGATCGTAATTACTCTAACAGATGATCTCTTTTAATTTTCACAATACTATTAATATTGCCATTTTATAGATGAGCAAACTGAGACCTATAGAGAGGGTGAATAACTCATACAACGTCACACAGTAAATGATGAGGCCAAGTGTGAACTCAAGCTACCTCTTTCTAATCTTTCTCTACAACTCCTTTACTCAAAACACCACCACAGAGGCCCACTCATCATTCTCTGCATAAGACATGGTCTTTCACAGTTCAATACCACCATTCATGGGGCCGATTAGGGGCAGGGGCTCCTCACCTGCTTAAACTGCCTTTGAACCCACCTATGACATAAACTTTGAGACACAGCCTAAATATCCACTTTCTATGGAAGCCCCCTCTAACTCATCCATACAATTCATCACAGTCCTAAGATAACTTTGTTCACCCATGTACTACTGTACTTACAATCTTAGAATTCAACTGTCCTGTGTTTGTTTCACCCTCTGTCCTGTGGGATTCTCAAAGGCAGATACCAAATAAATGCATCTTTCTACCCTCTGCACTTTACAAAAGTTCAATCCCATTTTTCGAATAAATGAATACCAACACACAGGGTTATTTAGGGTTTTTTTTTATTTTTAGGAAATAAATTTTATTTATTTATTTATTCTTTGCTAGGAGAGTCTCCCTGAGCTAATATCTGCTGTCAATCTTCCTCTTTTTCCCCCCTCCCCAAAACCCCAGTACAGAGTTGTAAATTCTTGTTGTGAGTCCTGGTAGTTCTATGTGAGCCACTACCACAGCATGGCAACTGACAGACGAGTGGTGTGGTTCCATGTCCAAGGATGGAACACCAGCTGCTGAAGCTGACCATGCTAACTTTAACCGCTAGGCCATAAGGGCTGGCTCTCTTTAGTTTTCTTAAAGAGTAAACATAAAAGACTTTTATATAGGAAATAAAGTAATAAACTTTCTAAACTGTAAAAGCATCTATAACTATTTAATGTATATCCTCACCATACAATCTATGAACTACTCCGAAGAAAGTCTTAAACATTCTACTCAATTAACTTTAATCTAGGGTTTCTTTAAGGATGTATCTAAACTTGAGTACCTCTAAATTTTTGCTTTTATATCCAAATTCAAAGTTATTCTCCCCTCCTCAAACTAAATTTTGTTTACCAGAAAAGTAGTAAGCAAGATGCACTTTTTATTTAGAGCAATGGCATATCCTTTAACAGGCTAGAATTTGAAATGATTTTTTTTTCTTTTAGTGAAGACTGGTCCTGAGCTAACATCTGTTGCCAATCCTCCTCTTTTTGTTTGAGGAAGATTGTCTCTGAGCTAAGATCTGTGCCAATCATCCTCTACTTTGTACATGGGACGCTGACACAGCATGGCTTGATGAGCAGTGTGTAGGTCTGTGCCCGGGACCTGAATCTGCGAACCCCAGGCCACCAAAGTGGAGCACACAAACTTAACCACTATGTCACCAGGTTGACCCTTGAAATGATTTTTTAAAACCAGTTATTTCTTCTTATATAATTACTAAGAAGTTATATATTCATTTCAAAGTTTATATAAAATAATGATTACATAAAGAAGAATTTGCAAAATTTAAGATTAAATCTCCATTCTACTTCTGCCTAAAGTTTTTAATTGGGCCACTTACTTGAAGGTATTTATTAAACCAGAATTGAAAGTTCTACAACTTAATAATAAATACTTTACAGGTATGAGCCAATAGTGCCATCCACTGTTGCTACGGATGATCTTTCCCAAATACATTTTTATAATAAGATTGCTTTAAAATTTCATTTGTACAATAATTAAGTGAAAATAAGGTGTTTGAGGACTTCATTGAAGTTATCAAAACTGCAAATTTCAGGACAATTAGTTTTTGGATAAAAGTAAAAATGTAACAAATTCAAAACTGCCATAAATACTTCAATTTCACACATTTGTTTCAGATAAGTTTCACTTCATTCATAGTCCAAATTAAGAAATTCTTATTTTCTACAAAACAATCATCTATTGCAAGACAGAAGTAATTAGAATTATATTATAGCTCAGCCAAAAAAATCTTTTGCATTTAATCAACAATGCTGTCACTGAAATATTAAAATATTTGTGAAGCGAATACTGTGAGCAAGACACTGTACTAATAGCTGTGGGAGAGATTAATTGTTTTAAAAGTTTGTCAAACATTCATTTAAAACTGAACGAATGAAGTAGAGGACTGATGAGCTGATGAATTAGATAAAGTCGTAACCTTAAATTCTAGTACTAGTAACTTTCTTGCCTAAACAATACAAAGGATGAAGAGAAAGGAAGGGGAGAAGGGGTCTTGGGGAATGTTGGTATAGGATATAGCAATAGCAAAATTCTAAGGAAAACCTACTAAAGTGCCCATAATGTGTCAGGCCACACAGAGGGGAGGCAGCATGTGTGCATGTTAGAAAAGAGATCGCCTCCAAGAGGTTAACTAATTGATGTGAGTCACAGGGCTAGAAAATAACGGTGTCCATACTCCAAATCCCTAAGCGCAGAGCTCTCTCCAATAGACCACGGACTCTTGCCTTCTCCAGAACAGGGTGGTGCCATATTCCAGGTTCACGACTAGGGGCTCCTGGCCTCCAAAAGCTTAGAGAAGAACAAGAACGGTAAGAAGCGCTCTACTCACTTGGGGATGCGCTGAAAGAACAGCTACACCCTCCAGACCCAGGTTTCACATGGGCCACGTGAGGACTTCCACAATTTACTTCTGAAAACATTTAATGTAGAGACCATAATAGAAAACGTGTGAGTTATTTTAAGCTACAACTCTGAGAACAGTCTCTCTTTGCTACTATTTAATCAGAAAGACTAGCTTCCAGAGATTACTGGTATCTTTTAGCTGTCTTTTTATCCTTATCCTTGGTCAACAGCAGAGGCTTTGCAAATTAGCAGAATAAATAACAGAAATAAGTTTTCATTTGTGAAAGTAGTGGTTAACTACTAACCACAAATGGTTAACTAATAGCATAAAAGATAGTAGAAATGGGATCTCATTAGTGAAATCAGTGGCACTCAAGATAAGTGGATTGGCTAAAATATCTTCCAGAAGAGGGTAAAGAATCTTGCAACACACTAGCCAAGACCAGTGTTTCTCAAATATCTACAGAGACAGATCAGGATACGTATTTCCAACTTCTCGTAAGCCAATATTTTTGTAAAATACAGCGGAAATGAATGACTGCAGCAACGTTAAACTGCCTTAAAAGTTCCTAAAATGTTCACTCTCAATTTCTGTACCTGTCACAGACCAGCCACCGATAGTTAATGACCCCACATTGTTCCATGGATCACACTTTGGGTAGCACTGGCTTGGACCATTAAGAATATTATTCTGGTTTGGTTCCTCCCCTCCCCTCACTCCAGACATTGGGTAGAAGATTCTAGTTGCCTGAGGCTGACAATATTGTCTCATCTGGTTCAAGTCAAACTTTCATGCAAGGTTTGATTTAATCAACCAAAAGGAGAAAGAATTAGGACTTTACCAAGCTTACAAGAGCAGCTGGACTGTGCCAGCTTGCTCAATAAATTCTTACCGCAGATTTTGGACTGGGACTTGCTTTCATTATAACCGGACAGCTGGGTTGTAGGGAGGCAACTAATCCTCACTGGTAGCTACTAGTGTCTATCAAAAAAATCCCTAAGAGTTGTACATGACAAAATTGGCTTAGGTTAATTTGCAGTCACTGGGCCTAATATATAAAAAAAAGATATTGACCCATAATTTTTAATTAAGTAAATGACTATAAAGTTTGCTGAATTCTTTTTGGAAAATGTTTTATCTTGAAATATTGCCTCTTAGAGAAAGGTGTCATGATAGTCTTCTCTTTTTCTTCTTCTTCTTCTTCTTCTTCTTCTTTTTTTTTTTTTGGTGAGGAAGATTGGCCCTGAGCTAACATCTGTTGCCAATCTTCCTCTTGTTTTTCCCTCTCCTCAAAGCCCCAGTATATAGTTATATATCTTAGTTGTAAGTCATTCTAGTTCTCCTATGTGGGATGCTGCCACAGCATGGCTTAATGAGCAATGCATAGATCCACACCCAGGATCTGAACCAGCGAACCCTGGGCTGACCAAGAGGAACACACCAACTTAACCATTCAGCCATGGAGCTGACCCCCTCATGATATTCTAACACTTGTCTCTGTGGATGGTACTGAGGCAGCAGGAGCTATTCCCAAAAGAGCAGATTCAGAATACGGCCATGGTTTATATAATTAGGACATCTGAACAATAGTACAGCACGAACCAAAAAAATAAGAATATCTTGTTTCTTGACACCATGCTAAGATATAAGGACTCAATGAATCATTATTGTATATACTAAATATGTAGTCATTTCAAAGAGATTATAATATAAAGTGTCCCAAATTTTATCCCCCCAAAATATTAAAAAGATTCACCCTACTATAAGTATGATATCACCTATATTAAAACTTCTAACAGGATCTCTTCAGAACTTTAATTCAAGCTTTATATGAGCACTTTTAATTAAGTATCTCTAAAAATAGTTTTTTTATAGATTGTAATTTTCTGAAAGCTACAATTTAAGAGTAACATAAAAAGACAGCATTTGATGGAGGCTGGCCCTGTGGCCGAGTGGTTAAGTTCGTGTGCTCTGCTGCAGGCAGCCCAGTGTTTCGTTGGTTTGAATCCTGGGCGCAGACATGGCACTGCTCATCAAACCACGCTGAGGCAGCATCCCACATGCCACAACTAGAAGGACCCACAATGAAGAATATACAACTATGTACCGGGGGGCTTTGGGGAGAAAAAGGAAAAAAATAAAATCTTTACAAAAAAAGAACAAAAAAAAGACAGCATTTGAGGCTTATATTCTCCTTCTGTCTCCACAGTCACTACTAGAAAAAAGTAAGGCAATCACACAAATAGGGTTCCCTGACAAAAACTGAGCTTCTCACCCTCAGCTCACTTCTTCTGTTCATGCACATGTTGACTCCCTGGTATACGGACCATGGCATGTGTGTACCGACAGTGGCAGCAGTCTTGCTTGATGACACAGGTCAAGGAGACGATGACCTTCTCACTGTGTTGCTGCCACTGCATCTCATAGAAGGGCAGTGAAAGGATATCTGAGTATCTCACGGGTCTTAAATTCAGAGGTCTCAGGAGTCACTGCTGGGTACCCTCACCCCTGGAAAGAGTGTCACACCAGGACTTAAAAGCATTCCCCAGACTATGGAATAGAATGAGATCCAAATCCTCCCCAAACAGGAGCTGCAATTAACACTGTGTTTATAGCTCCATGTTTTGGATTATTTCAGTCGATTATTTCGATTAGTTCTGTTGTTGACTTGGGAAATGTTTATCTTTGCATATATCACAGTATCTACTACAATACCTGGTAATGTGCCATGTACATAATAATTACATTTTCAAATGTACTCTGATTATATCTGGATAATAACTATTTCATGTTTTAACCATTAGAATCAGAAAGATAACAAAATGTTGGGCCGGCCAAGTGGCGCAGCAGTTAAGTGCGCACGTTTCGCTTCGATGGCCCGGGGTTTGCCGGTTTGAATCCCAGGTGCAGACATGGCACCGCTTGTCAAGCCATGCTGTGGCAGGCGTCCCACATATAACGTAGAGGAAGCTGGGAATGGATGTTAGCTCAGGGTCAGTCTTCCTCAGCAAAAAGAGGAGGATTGGCGGCAGATGTTAGCTCAGGGCTAATCTTCCTCAAAAAAAAAAAAGAAAAGAGACTGTAGTATATTAACTAAACCATAAGAGACATAACACGGAACACTCCATCCTCTCTTTTGCCTGACAGCATGAAGAAGCTGAATAGCTTTCTCTGAATTAAATGGGTCAAGACTTTGAAGAAAAATGAAGCGGTAAGTTCTACACTGGCACTGTCATCCTTCACTCCTATCGCTAAGGAAGCACAAAAGTGTCCCTCTTCCTTTCCAACGCTTACCTTTCTAACCGTGTACGTAATCTGGATAAACAGCTTCTCCTGTCACTGGATTTCAAATCCTTACCCCTCTGCCTCTAAATAAGCTTAGATAGAAAAATTTTTCTACTTTCAAAGATCACTTCTTTTACTTTATAGTCGAACTCCTCCAAAGAGTAATCCACCTGTAGAAAACTAATTTCTAACCTGTTTTCTAGTTTTCCCAGTCTTCCAAAATCATTTCTCCTTAAGGAGTCTGAAGCAATTGGTAGTGTGACACTCCATATTCATAAAACCTTCATCTCTGACAACTTTTATGTCATGTATAACTTCTCTGTCTCCTCCTATTTCCTATACACAGGCATTGACCACTCACCTTCAGGGACCTCATTCACTCTCTTTTGGGGCTTGTATTTCTATCTCCAACCATTCTTTTTAACTTCTAAATCCACGGTTATAAATAACCCCACTGGAGTGTGCCAAAGCCCATCTTATTCAGCATTACACAGCTCTGCCACCCTTGCTTTTCATTCCCAAAACTCCCACTCAGGCTCTCAAACCTTCCTGGCTGGGTTGCTATAAGGGCCTCCTAAGCAGTCTCGCTCTATCCACTTTCCAACTCCAACCCACACTACAAGGTGGCAGCAGAATAATCTTCCCAAGGCCTAGCTATGATTATGTCTCACTTCTGTCCCAGACTTCACTGGCTCTCCTTTCCCTTACCAACTGAATTAATTGTAATTTCTCATCCTGGGGCAAGTAGATTCTTTAGACAAAAGACAATTTATCTCACTTTTCCTTACATATACTGGAAACTCCACACAAATTGGAGAAAAGTATCTTCTCCATAGACAATTCATACGGTCCAGTTCCATGCCTTTGTTCATTCCTTCCGCTACCTACAATCTTCTCTTATACCTAACCTAAGCCCTGGAATCTTGCACGCCAAATGGGAATTAAAGCTGCGGATGGTATTCAGGCAGCTAATCAGCTGACATTAAAATAGGGAGGGCATCCTGGATTATCTGGGTGGGCCCAATGTAATCACTTAAAAGTGGGAGAGAGAGACAAAGTCAGAGGGAGAGACATGTGACCATGGAAGAAACACACAAAGAAACACAATGTTGCTGGCTTTGAAGATAGAAGATGGGGACCACAAGTGGGTGGCCTACAGAAGCTGGAAAAAGAAAAGAGATTCTCCCCAATAGCCTACAGAACACAGCCCTGCTCACACCTTGATTTTCGCATAGTAAGACCCATGTTAGATATCCAACCTCGAGATCTGGAAGATAATAAACCTGTGCCGTTTTAAGCCACCTAATTTCTGGTAATTTGTTACAGCAGCAATAGAAATTACATACATCTCTATATTTCAAATGTCACTACAATGCAAAGATTATTCTGCTCCCACAAAATCCCTCTCTGTCGACCACAATGGGGACAATCGTTTGTTCCTTTGAACCCACAAAATATCTGACAGGAATTAACAGATAAGTCTCAGTCACTGACTAGCTGCACAACAATGTGAAGTCACTTAACCTCTCTGTACCTTAGTTTCCTCATCTATTAAAAAATCTCATAAGGCTGTTGTGAGGATAAAATACAAGAAAAAATACACATTTCATAGAATTGTGTCTGGCCTGAAGACAGAAAAGAATCTTGAGCTTGAGGATTTCAAGTAGTTCAGTATGACTAAATACTCGAGTGTGAGGTGGGAAGCAACAAAATGGAGAAGTACACAGAGACGAGAAAAATAAAGCATCTTTGAAAACAAAGAGTTAAAACCGACACTCAATAGGTCAAAGGTAGCTGTAAAGTCACCTTGCAGAGACCAAATGGATCCTAATAGGGTTTGACAGACCCTAAAATATTGATATACTTAAAGGAATGTGTCTAGCCAAAAAGGGGTTGATCAGTCCTGCATATTAAAAAAAAAAAAAAAAAAAAGAGGTACTCAGAAACGTTTTGACTTTGTCCCTCTAAAGACATCGCCCAGGAGAAAGTATGCTTAGTCAAACTCCAAGTGTTATTGTCCAGTTGGCAAGGCAATCTGTACTGTAAAGAGAATTTAACATAATCCCATTAAACTTTCAAATTACATAACTTGATGATTCATTCATTCAATAAGTAAATACGTATTAAATCCCTACTGTGTACCTTCTTCCGTGTACTAAGGATACAATGGTGAACAAGAGAGTTGAAATTCCTTACCACCATAAAGCTTATGGCATGCCAGTGAGGGGAGACAGATGATTACAATATAAATGAACATATGTTTATTTCAATGGTGTGAAGTGTTACAGAGGTAAATAAGGCAAATGTGGAGGGGAGCAAATGTAGGGATGCTGCAATTTTATATAGGAATTCAGCAATCAAAAAAACCCCACAGGGGCCAGCCCAGTGGCATGGTGGTTAAGTTCACGCACTCTGCTTCCATGGCCTGGGGTTCAGGGGTTCAGATCCTGGACATGGACCTATACACTGCTCATTAAGCCATGCTGTGGTGGAATCCCCCCATACCAAAAATAGAGGGAGATTGGCACAAACGTTAGCTCAGAGACAAACTTCCTCAAGCAAAAAGAGGAAAATTGGTAACAGATGTTGGCCTAGGGCCAATCTTGCTCACCAGAAAAAGAAAAATCAAAACACAATGCACTATCTGAAGGAAGAAGAACTGAAAGGGTCCAGTAAACAGCATTACAGGGGCCAGCCAAGTGGCTCAGCAGTTAAGTGTGCACGTTCTGCTTCGGCGGCCCAGGATTCGCCAGTTTGGATCCCAGGTACGGACATGGCACCGCTTGGCACACCATGCTGTGGCAGGCGTCCCACGTATAAAGTAGAGGAAGATGGGCATGGATGTTAGCTCAGGGCCAGTCTTCCTCAGCAAAAAGAGGAGGATTGGCAGTAGTTAGCTCAGGGCTAATCTTCCTCAACAAAATAAATAAATAAATAAAAATGTTTTTTTTTTAAAAAAAGAAGAATAAAAAAAGGGAAGAAAGATGAAATTGAAAAGGAGCAGGACAACTTAAATCTGTGGGAGATACCAGGGAGCTGTACGAATGGAGGGACTCTCTGCGACTTAAGGAACAGAAGGCCTTGGTTTCATCAAACTTTCAGACTACAATAATACAGATTAAAGTGGGAAATAACTTTTTCAGATGGAGTCATAATTTAAAGGAACCAAATTCAATAAATTGAAATAAAACCAAGCATGAATAATTACATCAAGAGTTATAGTCAGGCAGAACTTCAGACTCACACGGAAATTAAGAGTACTTGATATTCAGTCACGATATTTATTTTCAGTTTAAAGCTCATAAGAGTAACATTTTAAAACATGCATTTCAGATAGTTAGTAATCAAAACATGGTTAGTATCTTGGCAATATTTACAATAAGCCTATTGAAAAAACAGTCAGAGATGATGGGATATTAACCACTCCGGAGAATGAAATATTCTTTTTAGAAAGATTTTAACTAAGGGCATAGCTGGAAAATAAAATCCATGTTTATTACCAAAAAGGAGAAGTAAAAATAATCAAAGATATAAAATCTTGCTGCAAATATAAGTGTAATCTGCATACAGGGAACATCTTAGAGGGAACTATATTCATGTGCTTTAGAGCTTTTTGATTTTTCTTTCTCACAAAAACATTCAACTACTTTTCTATGTCACATGACCAGGAAAAAAAAATAGAATTCATGAAGTATGTTGAATATTTTATGAGTAACTTTGAGAGAAGCTTACCCAGTGTTGATGGAAATGATTTCTATCAGTGGATTCTTCCTAATCTTTGGCAAATCCAATGGCGCTCCCCCCAACCGTTTTCCATTATCCTTTTTCTGACCCAGCAATCTCACAGAGTGACCTTCAAACAAAGCATATAAACAGACATTACTGTGAGTCACACAACGTCACCTGAATTTACTGTTCTCAACAAATGTGTTAATGTCTGCATTTACCTTTTCCTTTATGAAAACAAACAAACAAAACAACCTAGAGAAGATGTGATCATTGAACCTAAGAATACTGCCAAAGGGAAAAACAGCTGTGCGCGCATCCTACAGTTAAAAGTGCTCTGCTTATGATACTTGCACATTTATACCGCACAGACGAGAGAAACAGAAATATCCTCAGGGTATCATTCCACAAGGTAAGAACGCTCCCAGCACAGACTAGATAAGCGTATGAAGCAGGAAGGGTCCCAGGCCTGCAGGCCAAAGGCACTACAGGAAAAAAAAAGTGCAAAAGCAGATTATCTACTCAAACAAACAGTAAATCAAAAAAGAGAAGACTAAAAAAGCTGAGATAAAATGATACTTTAGGGTTGGATTTTTAAGAACAAACAAAAGTTCTTGAACTTATTTTTATAAACACAGTACAGAAAGAAGTCAGACCACTTCTAGGAGCCATTAAAATTTTTATAAATTTGAAATTTTGACTTAATTGCAGAGTTGTAGAAAAACTGGAAGAACAGTATAAAGAACTTCCATCTCCTTCAGATTCCCCAATTATTTTCTATACTGACTTTGTAATTTGCTGTTTATATATGTACATATTTTTAATAACTTTATTGATATATGTCCTATAAAATTCACCCATTGTTAGTATACAATTCAGTGATTTTAAATAAACTTATACTGTTGTACAATCATCATAACCCAGCTTTAGAACACTTCCATCACTCCAAAAATTCCTTCAAGCTTATTTATAGTCGATCCTGTTTTCATACCAAATACACCACATTTTGCTAATGTGTTGATCAGCTGATAGACATTTGGATTTTTTCCAATTAATACCTATTATAATAATGCTTCTATGAATATTCATATACAAGTCTTCATGTGGACATGTTTTCATTTCTCTCAAACAGATTCCTAGGAACAGAATTGCTGGGTCATGTGGTAAATTCATATTTAACTTTACAAGCAACAACTGTTTCCCGAAGTGGTGGTACCATTTCATATCCCACCAGCAGTGTATGAGGGTTTGAATTTCTTCACATAGCTGCCAAGTCCTCACATTGTAGCTTTTTTCTGACAACCGCCATTCTAATGCATGTGTAGTGGTATATTATTGTGGTTTGAACGAATACGCATTTCCATAATGACTAACGATGTTGAACACCTTTCCATGTGATTATTAGCCATTTGTATGTCTTGTTTGGTAAAATGTTGTGATGGTCAATTTTATGTAACAACTTGATTGGGCCACAGGGTGCCCAGACATTTAGCCAAACATTATTTTGGGTGTGTCTGCGATTATGTTTCTGGATGAGTTGAGATTTGAATCAGTGACTGAGGAAAGCAGATTCCTCTCCCTAACATTAGTAGGCCTTATCCAGTCAATCAAAGGTCTGAATAGAATAAAATGGCTGAGTAAGACATAACTCCTCCTGCCTGCCTATTGAGCTGGGTCACTGGCCTTTTCCAGCATTTGGACTCAGACTGAAATATCAGCTCTTCTTGGGTCTCGTGCCTTCCCAGTTGCAGACCTGGAACTTACACTATCAGCTCCCCTAATTCTCAGGCCTTTGCGCTTGGACCGGAACTACACATCCGCTCTCCTGGGTCTTCAGCTTGTCAACAGCAGACAATGGGAATTCTCAGCCTCCTTCATGGTGTGAGCCAATATGTGATAATACATCTCTTTATATACACAGACACACCCCTTATTGGTTCTGTTTTTCTGGAGAACCCTCACTAACACAAATGTCCACGTCAGTATTTTGCCAACATTTTAATTGGAGTGTATGTCTTATTATTGAGTTGTAAGAATTCTTTATACACTCTGATTACAAGACCTTTATCAGATATATTATTTGTAAACATTTTCTCTCAGTCTGTGGCTTATAGTTTCACTTTCACAATGGTATCTTATAAAAAGCAAATGTTTCTTAATTTAATGAAATTAAATTTAACAGTTTTTTTCTTTTGGAGCTCTTGCTTTTGGTACCATATCTAAGAACTCTTTGCCTAGCTCAAGGACACAAAGATTTTGCCTACATTTTTTTCTAGAAGTTTTCATTTTAGCTCTTATAAATAGGTCTAGGATCTACTTTGTTACTTTTTGTATATAGTAAAGGTCTAAGTTCATTTTTTTACATATGGGATACTCAATTGTCCCAGTGCCATATCTTTTCCTTCCTTCTCCTTTGTGCTATTATTGTCACACATATTTATATAGTTGTATAAACCCAAAAATACAGTGCTATAATTGTTGTTTCATACAATTGTATGCTTGTTTAAAGAAGCGAAAAATATATATGATAGGGTACTTTATATTTTTACCCACATAATTACCACTTCTGGCACTCTTCATTTCCTGCTGGGAATTATCATTTGGTATCACTTCCTTTCTGCCTGAAGAAATTTCTTTAGTATTTCTTGTAAAGCAAATCTGATAGCAACAAAGGCTTTGTTTATTTGGAAATGTCTTCATTTTGCTTCATTTGTGAAGGATATTTTTGCTGGATATAGAATTCTTAGTTGACAGTTCTGTTCTTTGAGCACTGAATATATCAGTCAACTGTCTCTGACCTCTATTGCTTCTGCTGAGACATCAACTACTAATCTTACTGTTATTCTCCTGTACATAAAGTGTCATTTCTCTCCTATGCTGCCAAGATTTTCTCTTTCAACCATTTGACTATGATGTGTTGTGGTGTGGATCTGTGTGACTTTCCTATGTGGGATTAATTTAGATTTTTGGATGCATAAAGTAATGTTTTTCATCAAGTTTGGGAAGTTTTCATCCAGTACAGTTTTAAAACTTTTTTTTGGACTTTTTCTGTATCCTCTTATTCTGTGACTCCCATAACACACTTGTTGGTGAGCTAGATGCTGTCCCACAAGTCTTTGCCACCCTTTTCATTTTTCTTCTGTTCTTCAGATGGCACAATTTCTCTTGGTCTACCCTCTATCTCAAATCTGCACCTGAAATCCTCTAATGAATCTTTCCTTTCAGTTACTCTACTTTTCAACTCCAAATTTCCTACTGGTGCTTTTTTATAATTTTTTTAAAATTTTCTACAAATACACTTTATTTTATTTATTTGAGGAAGATTAGCCCTGAGCTAACATCTGCTGCCAATCCTCCTCTTTTTGCTGAGGAAGACTGGCTCTGAGCTAACATCCATGCCCATCTTCCTCTACTTTATATGTGGGACGCCTACCACATGGCTTGCCAAGCGGTGCCATGTTCACACCTGGGATTCAAACTGGAGAACCCCAGGCCACCAAACGGAACATGCAAACTTAACTGCTGCACCACCCACTGGCCTGGCCCCCTTTATTATAATTTTTATCTTTCTGTGATTTTATATTCAAGTCACTGTCATTCTTTCCTTAAATGCTTTTAACATGGTTTCACTTCGTTCTTTAAAGGCTTGTCTGCTAAATCTAACGTTATTGGTCACTCAAAGACAATTTGTAGTGACTGCTTTTTTTTCCTTTGAATATGATTATACTTGGTTTCTTTGCACATATCATAATATTTTCTTAAATACTGGAAATTTTAGGTAATATACTGTAGCAACTCTTAATTCAAATTTCTCCCCGAAGGTTGCAGTTTTTGTTTAGTAACCTACCTGGACTAAATCCACAAAGTCTGACTCTCCACAATGAATGGTCATTGATCTCTCTTCTTAGTCCCCCCATCACCCCAGCCCCAAGCACAACTTCCCAGCAGTCAACTCTATATCTGCATAGCTTTTTGTTAAGTCAAAGACCGATCACATATTCACTCAAACACCTTCAATCAGTAAGATTCCTACTATATGCTGACAGATCCATGCACGAGCCAGTGAGGGCATTCAAAGTTAGGGCCATTTTCAAGTTTGTCCCACCTTTTACTTTCTCCTGGGCTTTCCTGGGTCCTCTCTCATCTTCTCAGGATGTGAATGCAGGCTTCAGCAGGCAGATAAGTAGCGGTGGATTGGGCCCAATGCACTCTCCACTGTGCATGTGCACAACCTCCAGTCAACTTACAGTCTGTGAAAACTTATCAAGCATCCCACCTCTGTCTCGCCTCCCAGAAGTCCCTGTTAAATCCATGGCTAGTCCGCACATCTACTATTCATGCCAAACAAGCCTGCAACTTCAAGTGGGTAGAGGCACAGATCTTCCCTGTCACTTGCCATAAAAATCTGCACTTTAACTGACAGTTCTCTGAATCAACTGAGCTATCTTGGGAGTAGCAGTGATGCTGCTGGTTTTCACAGCCTGCTCTGCCCTGGTTGAACAACCTTGCCCACAGATCTGGGAAAGGAAAACGGGAAAAGCCCCAGGCACAAACACCACAGACTCACACTGTTCTTATCCAAAGTTCAGTTGTTTTCAAGAATAAACACTTTTCAGTTTGCTGAATGCTTTTAGTCAATTTCCAGAGTGCTGGAATGGTTTGTTTTGACCGTTTGTCCAGCTTGATTGTTGCTCGTGGGGAGATTTGTTGACCTCCTCACACAACCATGCCGCAAACAAATCAAAGCCAACTTTTTAAAAGCAATTATTTAAATTAACTTCAAATACATAATTAATGCAAATATAAGATTCTAAGCAATTATATACGTTTCATCATTGCTCATTTCAGAAAATACACTGCTTAAATATCTCTTGTATAGACAGCTTTCCATGACCAGACGTACTAAAACCATCAGTCATAGCCTTTTCGCACTAATCACTTTAATAAGAAACATTAAGTACTTCACTCATTCTGGAAATTCTTGCTCTGATGGAGAAACATAGCTAGAATCAAACAAGCATTTGGCGTTCCAGATTTCACAGATTTTCAAGATAAGTTGAACTCTTCAATCAAAAGTCCAGTTAATGAAGAGGGGAGGAAGACTGGCAAGATAACATAATAGTTCTCTGAGAAATGCCAAAAGTTCAATAATGACTATGCAAAGGCATGCTATTTTCATACTAGCATGAGACAAATTTCATTATGCCCTGCTGAGACTTCAGTAATATGCAGCTTGCACTAATAACATTTGATAAATTATTCATCTTCACTATCTACATGCAAATAAAGGAACGTATCTCTGCCTGATGATATAATGAGTTATTTTCCAATCCAATGATTCATTAAAGAGTAGCAGACCTAACAATAGTCTGGGTTTCTTTATTGGAAAATATAGTACACTAAAGACAAAGTAGGAAATAACATAAAAGTCCCTCATTATATCTGGCCAAAGATGAAAGGAAGGAAATTCAACCACAGAACAATCAGTTTTTAAAAAATGGACTAGCAGAATAAAACTTTTATTTGTTATATACCATCTTTTTTAAGAATCCTTTTGCAAACAGAATTGCTGTTTCAAATTAAATCTATAGAACACAGAATAAAAACACATTTTGCAAATCATTACCTACTATAAGAGCAGTTATCAATATTGTTACCATCTAAAACTGATATTTGACAGAATAAAGAATAAATCTGAAAAAGATGTCTTTAGGATGACAAGGAGAGGAAACAAGGACTTAGGAACAGGAAAACATGCTGAGGGAGTAAAGATGTGAAAGGTACAAAGGAAATTTTTGGAGCAAATTTATGCAAAAATGAACATGCTATACTTAGGAAGGGACCATGAAGCAAGACCCACAATTACACACTCACGCACTGCTTCTTTGTTTCATCCCGCCTGGTTAGCCATCAATGCCTAGCACTGATGGAAAAGAGTGGCTGCTCAATGAGTACTGACTTATTTTGTAACTACTGCAAGTTTCATCACTTTTCGCAGCTATACTGAAGAGAAACGGAGGTAAAAAAGAAATCAGGATACCAGCGTTTGAAAGAAAAATAGACTGAAAATATCAGTTTTTACATCATTTCAATCGCATGTAATAAGAAATTAAAGGAGGAAGTATTAATAGGAACAGATGGGAAGAATGATGCTTAGCATGACCAGATCAACCGATGATAACATGAAATCACTGAGGAGAGAGTGATAAAGATGTAAAATGATTAAAATAAGAGATACAGTTTTAATACCCAGATGAAAAAGGAAGACTGCCTCCTATGTAGAATGGGACATACTCAAACATTATATTTCTGAGATCTTTTATCTTTTCCATTTTAAATGTAAATTTAAATCCTCCTCTAAATAATGGTCAAATGTGTCTCAGTGGGTTTATTAGCCATTTTTAATAAACATTTAAGTTGGTACTTACAAGTGTCACATAAAATTCAGCCCTGTTAAAAATCAAATTTAATTTTAAGCCTGAGGCTTTCAGCAGTTATTTATAAAACAGCTACAAAACCCTGATTTTGTGCTGGTTTTTACATTTGATCTAATCCACTGAAGAATATTACTAAACCATTTTATTAGCTAAAATTATTATATATCACAAAATTTTGAACTCAAAGGTAGTTTTTAAATATAATTCACTATTACATGCATATTTGTAAATTCACAATACTGAAACAACTATGTGAAAAAATAGCTACATTTTGTACAATAATTACTAAACTAGTTGAATCAATATTCGATTTTGTTTATGGGTCTTCAAGAGCAAAAAATCTTTTCCAAATCCCACAGTGTCAACTGCACTGAACATTACTAGAGCTGAGGGAAAACATCCCACCCATACATACTAGAAGCCCAGTCTGTCAACACGTCAGGAAGCCAATTACAATGATCATCCACAAATAGAAAAGAACCAACCTCTGGAATATAAGCAAATGTATTAACTGAGTGATAGAAACAGAACTACCTACAAAATATGTATTTATGAATCAAATTATGTTTCTACACACAAACCAATCTTCCCTCCTTTGGTTCTCAAAGCTAAAGCGGGTTGTACGAATAAGCATTCAGATATTATTACTTATCACAGAAGCACCAGTGATCTGGCAACTCAGACTCCTATTGTTTATTTTTTTTCCCCTTTAATTTCTTTTCGTTCTAAAGGCTCTATAAACAGCCAGACTTTCCTTCAATACTTTATTCATCCCACCTAATTTTAAAGGCCATTAATATGTGACCACCCACTTCCACCACCAACAGAGAGGCCTCATGCCAAGTTTTCTTGATCTCTTACTAACTGTTCTCACTTCACACAAATTCAGCACTATTAACTACACATTCAGAAGACCTGTCTGAACCCTAAGCTCTGGGTCTGCCTGCTGGAAAACTTCCTAGTAAAGCATTCCAACACCACACCAGGGACAGAGGGTAGAAAACTGAAGTGAAAAGAAAAAGTAAATGTACTGCAGACATCAATTCTCACATAAGTAAACTTAGTCACATCAATATGAGTATTATTTAATATCAGAAAGGCATGCTCTGGGGCCAGCCTGGTAGAGTAGTGGTTAAGTTTGCACACTCTGCTTTGTTGGTGGAACCCCAAATTGGGGTTCGCCAGTTTGGATCCCCGGTGTGCACTTACACACTGCTTATCAAGCCATGCTGTGGCAGGCATCCCATATATAAATAGAGGAAGATGGACACAGATGTTAGCTCAGGGCCAATCTTCCTCAGGAAAAAGAGGAGGATTGGTGGCAGAGGTTAGCTCAGGGGAGGAAGGGGGGGGAGAGGGGGAGACAGAGAGAGGGAGAGAGGGAGGGGGGGAGAGGGGGAGATGGAGAGGGGGAGAGGGGGAGGGAGACAGGGAGATAGGGAGACGGGAGAGGGGGAAAGAGGGGGAGGGGGGGGGAGAGAGGGAGGGAGGGGGAGCGAGGGAGGGAGAGAGAGGGAGGGAGAGGGAGGGGGAGAGAGGGAGGGAGAGGGAGGGAGGGAGAGGGAGGGGGAGAAAGAAAGGCATGCTCAATTTAATCTGTTTCTCTACAAAATGTTTTGAGTTATTGAATGGGCCCCATGACATAGTGGTTAAGTCTGGCATGCTCCTCTTTGGTGGCCCAGGTTCAAGGGTTCGAATCCCAGGTGTGGACCTACACCACTGTCAAGCCATGCTGTGGTGGCGACTGGCACAGAAGTTAGCTCAGGCTAATCTTCCTGAACCAAAAAAAGAAGAATATTGGCAATAAATGTTAGCTCAGAGCAAATCTTCCAGATCAAAAAAAAAAAAAAAGTTTGGAGTTATTACTTGACATATCCCTCTCAGGCATTTTTAACTATTTAATTACAAAAAAGAAAAAACCCCAAAAATGTAGCCAAAAGCTTGTCTCTACTCCATTTAGTGTCAATCTTCACGTATAGGCACCTCTCAAGAAAGCGAGCATTCTCTGACATTCACACTAAACTGTGACCCTCTCTTGAAATACTTTCATTTAAGAAGAAGAAAGCAAAGTAAAACAAAGAAGTTGGGTTAAATGGAAGCAGCAGCTTTGTCATGAGTCTAGGTTGGAAAACTTTATACGAAATGCTAGGACTGACTCAAAAACACAAGATCATTAAATTCAAGCTCCAATTTCAGCAAGCATGAAGAATTTAAATGTTAACAAGAACAATGACACCTAGAAAAAGATATTAAAATAAGAAAAGAACGGTAAGAATCAATTATCCAAACAGAATTCAAAGCGCAAATCAAAGTGTAAGTAAAGAGAGCCTCCCAAGGTACTGATGGTACCAGCGAGCATTTCCAGAGTTTAGCAAACCATGAAGGAGCCAACACCTTACCCGACAGACAGGTGGGTTGGGAAGGAAGCTAAGATAAGGTCATAATACAAAGTTTAAATCCATGTATGGAAGATGGAAAGATGAAAACATCTGTTGGAATAGAACATTCTTAGGCAATTTTTTTCTTCTATTTGCATAGCATTGCCAGTACAACTAATAATGATAATTATTTTAAGGTCATCATAGTAAACAAAGGATACATATAACAAATAATCCACATAAGCAAAATGTCTTCCTACCTTAATAGAGGCATCTTCTGGGGGCAAAGCACCATAAGGATTTAATTTTAAGTTTAATTACATCTTTTGCAAGTGGATATATCTTTGATGACAGTGGCAGATTTGTGTGGTGCCAATTTATTTTTACCATCTAAATCAAGTGTGTATCAAAGCATTCAAAAGTCAAAGCAGTCCCATATCAGTAACTCCACATTAGTACCTCACCTTAAAAGAACTCTTTAGGTCACTGGCTGTCTTGCTACAATAGGCTCTCCTGAATTCTAAATTTCTGAAATAGCTCCAAGGCATTAGTGTTTACAGCAATAAAGCTATGTATGCTTCAGTTTCAGCATGTAAAGCATCCGTGGCAGCAATACAGAACTTAATCATTGCTCATGCTCAAACCTATATTCCACAAATTACTGCACCAGGCGATGAAAGGAGAGATGCATTCAAGCTGCTAGGAAACAAGAAGAATAAAATACAAGACATGAGGAAGTTGTAAGCTACATTCAACTTTTAAAAACTGAAGCTCAGGGGCCGGCCCAGTGGCACAGAAGTTAAGTTTGCACATTCCGCTTCAGCCGCCTGGGGTTTGCCAATTTGGATCCCAGGTGTGGATCTATGCACTGCTTGTCAAACCATGCTGTCACAGGCATCCCACATATAAAATAGCCGAAGATAGGCATGGATGTTAGCTCAGGGCCAGTCCTCCTCAGCAAAAGAAAAAGAAGAAGAAGAAGATGATGATTGGCAGCAGATGTTAGCTCAGGGCTCATCTTCCTCGGAAAAAAAAACCCAAAAGACTGAAGCTCAAATTCTCACTTGCAATCACGAGTGAAAATTTCAAGTTTCCTCCTGCTACTATTTAACTCAAGCCACTATAAAGTGTCACAGAGGAGGGATAAGAAGCAGAGAAGGATGGACAGCTGTCTCATCTATGGAATTTAAAAAATACCTGTCTGTCCTTTCTGTGTTTCATTTCATCTCCAATTATAAGTTGAACACATCTGTACAGTGGGTAGTATAAAGGCAATCTAAACAGGAGGAGGTTAGGAAAGGGGGCATCTGGAGCTTACTTACTGGCTTTAAATTCACAGTCTTAGTCCTCAACTCCTTATGATAGGTGTTATTACTATCCTTCCACAGAAATGGCAACAATGAAATGTTAAGTGTAGAAATGTAAGAAAAACAAAGAGGATGTACACATGCATTTATACATTAATGCATATGCATAACTGAAACAAAAGTTCTACAATACCATAGATGAGCTTAAAAGATAAAGTATGAATGAAATATTATTTTATCAATATTTAAATACAACATAAACACTCCCAAAATACACTCCCCCTCAAAAAAAATCTATCCTGTCCTAACTCACCACATTGACTTGTGCCCTAAAAGAACTTAAGGTCTCAAGGAAAACAGACTTCTAAATAAGCAATGGGCGTGAAGTGTCAGAGATGGTCTGATCCATGTTTCCAGGAACAGTGGGAGAGCATGAGAGAGTGGTCAACTTTCCTAGGAAAGACCAGGGAAGGTTTCTAGTAGAAGCGACAAGGTAGTGTGGGAGGCTGAGCGAGCAAGACACAACTTACATACATGACTATATATATTTCACAGCACATTTGTACACAGTACTACTAACACAGCGAGCACAGTTCTTGGCTAGAATTCCTGCTTGTTGTTCATTTTCCACTTCTTAAAACCAGCCTATCACTAAAATCAGATTTCACTGCAAAGATTTATTAAGACTTGGCATGAAGGAGCCACACTGTGAAGAACCACGCCTTCAAAAATGAAAACGTTCTAAATATAGTTTAAGAGGTAGAAATTATGTGGGCTTGGGATGCAATCTTAGCTCTAATCAAAAGACTGATCAAACATTATTTTTAAAACTTAATTTTAAGAAGTTACAATTAATTTGGTTATGAAATATTAAAGACTGAAAGTTATCTACATCAAAATCCTTCTGGTTAGTTTCCATACTTATCTGATCTAAATACAAAACTAGGATTTAGAACACAGGCCATATCCTTAAAAAATGCACAAAGATTTTCTTGACCTAACCCATTTGACAGTAAAAACCGTATAAAATGTGTTTCACATTAAAACCTTCAAAAATTACCCTTAAAAAACACACCCAAGAGAATTTTCTCTATAGAATCTCTTCTTCAGCTTTTTATTGGTTAGATTAGCTTTTTCTGGTTGCTTACAATTACCGAATACTTTTACTCAGTGATTTCCTAAGTTAAGCACCTTTTCGGCAACATAAGACTAAAATATTCTCTTCAGAACTTTTTAAAAAATATAACAAATCTTGATTAACTCCTTACAAAAAAAGTTTTTATGCTGGCACAAAATAAAATGGCAAGTAAAACTGAGAGAAAGGAGAGGAAAGAGACATGAAAGGAATAAAATGTGTAAGCAAGCGAGGCTACGAAAGGGAACGAGAAATGGGTGAGCAGTGACCTTAAACAATAGGCCTGAGAGAAGAAAATAATAATAAATGGGCCTCACTTTCTCACTTCCTTCCATTCAAGGTAAGCAGCTTAACAGAACTTAAAAGAACATGAAATTAGAGGACCAGGTTTCAAATTATAGTACCCTGCTTCCTAACTGTATAATCAGTAATGCCAGGGTTCCTGTGGAGTACAAATGAATCAACGTATACGAAAAAGGAAGCCACAAAGAGCTAGACAGAAGTTAATTACAGTCACTACTATAATTAACGCGATTGTAATCCTATCAAGACCTATAGCGCTAATGACGTTTCTCAAAAGCAGGGCAAGGAGATTTTCAAAACTTTCAAACACTATAAGTTAAAGGCAGATCCCATTTATTTTTAAAGCTCTGGAGGGCTAGGAAATAGGTCACAAATAATTGCATTGATAATAATCAAATTTCCAAATGATTTTTTAAATATATAAAGTGGATTCAAGGTCACTCTACTAAATCAACTCACTTGCATTCTGATACAATTTCATAAACAGAGTGCCAGGAACCACACACGATGCTGGGTAAATCTAAGCATATGCGCCCAGAGAACCATGGCTGTTTTCCTAACCCAGGACACCTGAGTCACATGATCCTTACTGGGCTCTAACACTGGCTCACAACGGCAGGAACCTAGGTTGAGGGCCACATGGCAAATTCTCCAACCCTCAGCTTCCCCAGGTTCTGATAAACCACTGCCAACTCCACCTCTGGCAAGGAGTCTCACAGTTACCATTCCTCCAGCAGCAAGCACCCTTGAGAATCACCACTCCAGGACTGTTCTCATTTTACATTAAATCCTCTCAAGTCACATATTTTTCTCCACCAATCCCAGTCACCAAGACTAAAACAGCCTGTCTCAAGGTCCTGAAAATAATCATGCCCTAGGGTAGAAATGGAAGTAACTTCAAACAAGCATAAAACTCGTAAGCAACACTGGGAAGTACGCCACCCATCACCACCCAGGATGGCATGCAGTGGGAGAATTGTGCTTTCCTCAAGGCCCCCTTCACCGGAGAACACGGAGACAGCTGGAAGAAAAGGCATGGGACGTCCGCCACGAACGTCTTCAACTTCATTTTTAAGTCGGAAGGCATGAGGAAAGAAGTAGTAAAATCTGGCAGGTGCAGATTAGAATTTGCGAAAAAGCTAGTCACATTCTACTAACTTTTTGCTAGAGATCACTATCCAAAATGTCAACACCTCATTCTAATGACAAACTCTGAAACTCATTTCTACATTGCAGACTCAAACATTCCGAGAATTTCCCAGTTGAAGGGATCTTCCATGCCATACAATTTACGAATCGGGAACCTAAGAACCAGTGAGGTTGTGTGGGCTGTTAAGACATTGTTAGCAGCACAACCAAGTGTTTCAACACAGCTCTTCATAGTCTTGATCCAGGATTCTCAGCCATCACAGCCCAGACTTCAGTGCAGCTTAAAGAAATGCTGCGTTTGAATTTTCAGAGTTACAATAAAGATTTAGTGGGTTAGACACCATCCTTTATAAAGACATTTCAATTACTATTTCTTTATTACTCAATAAAATATATGCTCTGCTATAAAACGGTAGTACTGATAAACTTCCACTTAAAAATCCATCCATAGTTGATATCCTAACTAGAGATTCTGCAAATGAGTTTTTTCCTCCTTCAAACTTATTAGTAAATGAAATTGGTATCTAGTCTCCCAGTCTCAGAAGTAATTGCTACATATATGCTGTACCCTTTGGAGAGTGTTACAGAATGAACTTTTAAAAGAAAAGATGTGCATCTCCAAACATTAGATACAAATGTTAAAATCAGTCAGGCATTCTTTCTCCATGCTGATTACTAACATTAGGTTTTCTAAGAGAGGTCAATGGCATCACCTAATAAACACCACCCTACAACTGTCTGATTAAGTAAATTTTTCTAATTGTCACACAAAATTTTTGAGTAAAAGAGAAAATCAGATTTAAATTTCTTCGCTACTCACATCCAAGCTATCAAATTGTTCTAGTTTGCCAGTTTTACACTTGGCTGTGATATATCATTTTACCGACCAAAAACTTTTGTTTTTTAATAAATTTTTCAAGCATGATAATTTTTACGTATATTTTACTTTCCTACTGAAGTTTTAGATATTGCATCTCCCATATGACCTAGTTTCCACTTTATATTTCTATTTTTGGGGAACTCAGCTCTAAAGTACTAAAAGAGAATTACCAACACAATACAATTTACTATTGTGTTAAAAAAGTCAACCCGAAACAGAAAATACCGCAATTAACCTACAACTTCATCCTCTATTTGAAAAATGTAATGAAGCTGCTAGTATTTTCTCTAAGTTTATAGCCCCAACTATTCTCACTACATTTAACTAAACAAAAATAGCAGATTCTTTAAATGAAGACTAAAACTTTTCCAGATGCATAATAAAGCACATATAATATGCATGCAGAGTATAAAAGCAGTGTACCACATGCCAATTCTCTTAAGAGTTAGTTATAATAAGGAAAGAACATCATATGAAAAAAATTTCCTTTTTAAGTATATCAACTTTTTTAAAAACTACATTAATTTTCATGTTTTCTATGAGAGCCTCAAAACAGGATTAATTGATCTACTTGGCTTTTTATTTTTCTTTGTGAGGAAGACTGGCTCTGAGCTAACATCTGTGCCAATCTTCCTCTATTTTACGTGGGATGCCTCTAGAGCATAGCTTTATGAGCAGTGGTAGGCCCGCACCCAGGATCTGAACCTGCGAACCCTGAGCCATAGAAATGGATTGCGCAAACTTAACCACTACATCACTGGGCCAGTCCCTACTTAGCATTTTTTACTAAACAACAACTCCTATTAGATTAAATAGAAATTAGAAATTAGAATCTTGGGGACTCAGAAATTGTTACATCTGAAAATACCAAATATCCGAAATAAAAATGATTAATATACAAACTTAAAATCAGGTTGTTCAAACTTTATAAACTGTTTTACATTAGCAATTTTCACAAAAGTCTAGACTACAATAACACATTTTTTGAGAATTCAACAATACTTATAGTCTCACTTTCATGCAATCTGCCAAGGCACTATCAAGAGTTAACATGTAAGCCCAATTTCACAGTAGGCAAGTCCTTGTTAATATTTAAACAAGGGAGGATGGGGCTACTTGAGCAGACAAATCAGTGGGACCACTAACAGAAGGGTTGGGTCATGGGAAGCCTGAGAGGTTCAAGCTAAAAGTAATTTCCTTTCCTTGTTTTGAATAATCAAACCCAGTGAACCATTATAACAGTGTGTTACGTGAAAACTACAGTAAGATCATCAACCTAACAAACTATTCAACATCATGCTCCCTGTCCCCACCCTGGATTGGAGAAATCAAAACTTAATGAAATATCCAAGTCTTCACATAAATAAATTCCATTAATAATAAAAGGTGGTTTCAAACCACGAGAAAACGCATCTTTGAATGGAAAAGGAAACATAAGTGATGAACACACCTAAAGCAGTGTAATTAAATTTAAGACAAACCAAAAACATATAAAACAATTCTGAAGCCAGCATAAAGCAGGAGAATCTACCTGGGGGACACATTCAAGCATTTACTTTAGTTTTAAAAGCTTTAATGACAGAGAAATATTGGATAAAAAAGTTACTTAATTACTTTTATTTTTTTTAAAACAGTAAACATGACGATTTATAATGTTTAAGGAAGACTCTTTCAAGAGAACCTACTGGATATTTTGTAGCAGATAAAACTGAGGTTACTCAGTATGTGTGGGGTTGGAAACAGGACTGATAATTTAGGTAATAAAGTTATAGAAATACAGACAAGACATGACACGGTGGTTTCTCTGAGAGACAGTTCTTTCCACCATTACTCCAAACCAGCCATGATGGAATAAAGTGATGCAGAAAATCAACTGAAAGTCCTGTGGTAGAACTTTGCTGTTTGGGACCATAAAGAAATTTGCCTATTCTCATTTCTAAAACTATTATGCTTTGTATCTATCTAAGAGAGAGACAATGAATAAAAAGAAATTCACTCTACAAATAACATATACAGAAGTATAGAGGACAAATAAGTAAAATTAGAATGCTATTGTTAATTTGGGGAGAGAAAGGTGAAAGGTTAAGAAAGGACATAAACTGATGCATTTCAGAAGACGGCAATATGCAATGGGTACCAAACAGTAATCACATATTAACATAGTACATAAACTTAAACAGGCTCATTGGAAAAACCTAAGTAAATAACAGCAATAAATTTCTGGCTTTTACTTATTAGAAGTTAGAAGTTATCACCTATTTAATTACACCACTGAGACTGGAAGTATTCCCAATATGTAAAATGAACACACAACTTTTCCCACTATATTTAGACTACAGTAACTGTATCAGAGATTACACATAATGAGAGGATGCATAAAAGTGTTCTTTCAAAAAAGCATATTTTGAAAATCAATAAAACTATTTTTTTGAAAAGCAAACATTGAGAAAGCAGATGTGTTTTTGTGGTCCCAGAGCTACCATGCGACACAGCCAAGCTCAATTCACTTAATTATTAAGTTTGAAAAACATCCTCAAGCAAATGTCCACTGGACTTTGTAGGGAGGTTACTCAGTCATTAACACTGATAAAACTACACTTGATATAGTTCTGCCTTCCAGTCTCAATTTACAAAGAGTTTATACACTGAATTAGCATCAGATGCAAAGTACAGAATCTGACAGAGTGAAGATGAATAGCAATGTGTTAAGTAAGAAAGAGCTGTTTGGTGAAGTACCCTGGGAATCTGGGCTGGTCTAATCCAAGATCACATCAATTACCGAGAAGTTAGGGGAAACAGAAAATCAATTAAACTTGCAGATGTACCATAGTGGGAAAGTCTTGAATCACCAACACCGGAGGCATTTGGAATCACACTGAATGAAATACCAGCAAACATATTAATAACAATAGAGACCTCTTTTATTAGAGGTTTGCTGGGGAAGAAATATGACTTAATAGTAAAAACACTTTTCTAGTTTCAATAGGCAATATTTATTTGCAATCATTTGTCTTAAGTTACCCAATCAGACTATCTTTTACAAAGATAAGAATTTTTTAAGATTTTTTTGTTTAGAGGACTTCATGTACACATATCAGAAGAAACACAGACTTATATTTCCTTCAGAGCTTTCATACAAAAAACAAAAGGTTTTAATGACCATGTAAACCAAGACAAAGGTACATTCGAGTATTTTTAAAAGAAAGAAATGAAGGTAAATTCTTTAAACACCACACTTCCTCCCTTAGAGTCAGTTACATATCTTGTTGAATTATCAAGATGATACAGAAGAAAATCCTAAATTCATTATAATCTGGTCTCTCCTAAAGCAAACACTCTAAATGGCTGGAATTTTCAGGCCACTATTGAAATAATGAGGATTCATTCAGAATAACTTGAAATTTTCCATTTTGTTCCAACCAAGACAGATACAAATGGAATATGCTTTGTAAGTATGTTATGTATATTAATTACAATAGGTTTAAATCATTCAGCATCAATGTATCTTATTAATGTTTTTTAAAACATTACTTGGTATAATATAAGAAGCAACAAGAAGAATGCAAACAGGCTGTGGCAGAGGCTGTATGTTCAAACCTCTTTCAAGAAGACATACGAAGAGAGCCCAACAGGAATCAAATGTGGAAGTAAGACAGTTATGGCAAAGCCCTCTTGTCAGGCTGTCTTCCATCTGGCCCTTCTGGGCAGAGCCCTGCTTCTCCACGGAGCATTTATCAATCAGGATCCCAGCAAAGCAGATGGCACACTGCATAACTGAAGAGATTTTAATAAAGGGACTATTTACTAAAGTTTGGCAAGGTTAAGAAAACTAACAAGAGACAATGCAATACTCTCAGGCTAGCAACAATGGGGTGCTGTTTCCACCCCAGGCCTGAAAAAGCAAAGGAAGGGAACAGTTACAGGAACTCGGAAAACGAGATGAAGAGAGAGGGCCACTGAGAGAAGCTGTGGCCTTCGGGTGAGGGAAGGAACCAAGCCAGGATGAGCATGGAAAGAGGGAGTGAGAGAGGAGAACAAATACTCCTATCTCACACTCTAGTCACACCTCCAACCTCCAATTATCAAAACCCAACTAGACTAGACACCAGATAGCAAGGATTCTACTGACACAGTCTACAAGTCAGCCTCCATGGACACACATCAAGGTGGAGAAGGGTGGAGAATAGACCTGGAAGAGCAAACAGAACGTATCCACTTCTGCGCAGGACCCTAAGATGAATGCAAAGCAAAATGCAAATAATATACAAGAAACATCAAATAGCACAGTTGGCTGGAGCAAAAGGTATGTATGGAATTAAAGGAAGAAAAAGTGAAAATGATAGAATGGGGTAGAAGATAATTAAGATCACGCTAAGAAGTCACAAATTAATTTGGAAGGTAATAGGCAACCACTGAAGGTACACATGCAGGAGAATAAAATAATCCCATAACAGTAGCAGTGTATATAGCCAGATTGAAAGGAGAGTCACCGATAGTAACGGTCAGGTAGATTATTCCAGCAGTTAGGCATTAAGGAGATAGTAAAAAATAAACATTAACATGAACTGATCTCCTATATGTCCAGGGTACCTCAAAAATCTTATCCGTTTAATCCTCTCCATTTTAAACTGAGAAAACTAAGCCTCAGAAAAGTAACTTGCTGAAAAAAACCAACAACTACTTAACTGCTACAAAGGCCACATTATTTCACTAACTTGTGCTGTCTAAATGAAGTATTGGCAATAGAAATAGAAAGCAAAGAATGTAAGTTCACTGTCAGGCCCAGATCTCACTAACCAGGAGATCTCAGACAAGTTACTTAACCCCTTCTTAACTCAGCTTCCTCATCTGCAAATTAAGGGCACCTATCAAAATTATTTCTTCCCTCTCTAAAATTTTCTTGTAGCATTACTAAGTAAGACTTAATTCATCAGACTTCCCACCCTCAAACCAATCTGTCAACGGACATCCCCATGAACTTCATCTTCAACTCATCTCTTGCTACAGATACTCACAATTAAACCCAATTGCAGTCTACCTAACAAATCCACTCAAGCTGAAACTCTTCAGTGAGAAGGCATCCCTAATTAACCCAACCTGGAAGTGACAGGCCTTCTGTGATATACATTCATGTGCTGCACAACATCAGTTTGATCAACAATAGACCACATATACTACGGTGGTCCCATAAGATTAGTTCCATATAGCCTAGGTGTATATTAGGCTATACTATCTAGGTTTGTGTCAGCATACCCCATGATGTTTACACAATGACAAAATCACCTAACAATGCATTTCTCAGAAAATATCCCCATAGTTAAGCAACACATGACTATAATAAGAAATAGATATTTGATATTCATTTCCAGTTCCTGGTACAGAGCTCCTAAAACTCTTATAATTTCCTGAGTGATAGGAGGGAGAGGAGCATCTTTTCTAATTCATAATAAGCCCTTTTCAATCATATCTGAATTTATGCTAATAAGGTAACTCTTGGAGGATGGAGGTGGGTTGCCAGAGGAATCAACCATGTGATTAGAGGACTGGAACTTTCAGTCCCATCCCTCAACCTTCAGGGAGGGGAGAGGGGCTGGACAATAAATCCAATCACCAATTCCCAATAATTTAATCAATCATGCCTATGTAATGAAGTCTCCATTAAAAACTCTAAATGATCGGGTCTGGAGAGCTTCCCGGCTGGTGAATGCATCAAATAGGTGTGCAGCGGTATCCCACTGTTGTTTAAATGTGCATTTCCCTGATGACACGTGATGTGGAGCACCTTTTCATATGCTTATCTGCCATCTGTATATCTTCTTTGGTGAGGTGTCTGATAAGGTATTTGACCCATTTTTTAACTGGGTTGTTTATTTTCTTATTGTTGAGTTTTAAGAGTTCTTTATATATTTTAGATAATAGTCTTTCTTCAGAAATATTGTTTGCAAGTATTTTCTCCCAGTCTGTGGCTTGTCTTCTCATTCTCTTATAGTGTTATTTGCAAAGCATAAGTTTTTAATTTTACTCAAGTGCAGTTCATTAATTCTTTCTTTCATGGATCATGCCTTTAGTGTTGCATCTAAAAAGTCAACGCCATACACAAGGTCACCCAGATTTTCTCCTGTGTTATCTTCACTACCATTAATTATTAAAAAAAAAAAAAATTGTGGGGCCGGCTCCGTGGCCGAGTGGTCAAGTTCGTGCGATCCGCTGCGGCGGCCCAGGGTTCGGATCCTAGGCGCGGACATGGCACTGCTCGTCAGGCCACGTTGAGGCGGCGTCCCACATCCCACAACTAGAAGGACCTGCAACTAAGATATACAACTGTGTACGGGGGGGTTTGGGGAGATAAAGCAGGAAAAAAAAAAAAAGATTGGCAACAGTTGTTAGCCCAGGTGTGAATCCTTAAAAAAAAAAAAAAAATTGCATGGCCAGTATGTGCCTGGTACTCAAGACAGAAGATAAATCAGCAACAACACCCTCAAGCATCCTGAAGCACTGTTGCTTTAAGAAGCTCAACTGAACAACCATCATGGCAGTTATTCTCAACTGGGAGAGAGCAGAGAAGTCAGAGTACACTGTGAATGAAGTCAAACTTCAGAGCACAGGCATTGGAGCCAGCCTGCCTGGACTCAAGTCCCTACTCTGCCACTCACTAGCTGTGCACTCCTGTGCCTCAACTTCCTCACCTGAAAAATGAGGAAAATATTCATACTCACTTCACTCCCAGTTGTAAGATTAAATTGTTGTAAAGATTAAATGACAATCCACGTGAGGAACTTAGCATAGTGCCTGTCACGCTGTAAGTCCACAATAAATGCTAGTACTTTTTTTTTTTGGAGGACTATTAGCCCTGAGCTAACATCCGCCACCAATTCTCCTCTTTTTTTGCTGAAGAAGATTGGCCCTGAGCTAACATCTGTGCCCAGCTTCCTCTATTTTATATGTGGGAGGCCTGCCACAGCATGGCTTGATAACTGGTGTGTAGGTCTGCACCCAGGATCCAAACTGGTGAACCCCGGGCCACTGAAGCAGAGTGCACGAACTGAACCACTGTGCCACTGGGCCAGCCCCAATGTTAGCACTTCTAGATTCTCTAAGAGGGGGTTGAGGTATAGTTTGAAACAATATTCAAAATTACCACGGTTATAAATTTCTAATCATGATACTTTATTTAATTTGGAATTTCAAAGAAAATTAAGGTATAGTCTATTTCTTATATTCTGTGGCCATCAAATAAATCAAAGATTGGAAATCCATGAATAACAACATGTGGAAGGTAGTAGATGTAAGTCAGTAGGAAAAGCATGTGGTTAAAAATCTCAATTTGGTGGAAGTAGTCTTTTTTTTAAAACATAAAATTCTCATTTATAACCAAATGGTTAAAATTTTAAGTGAGAACTTCAATTGTTTTAACTTAATATTTCAATATCATATTACTGCTTTCATTTGTACTACTCTAACAGAGGAAAAGTAGACTACAAATATTTAGAAACTAAACCACAGAATTAAGGATGGCTCGTTTCTCGACGACTTCACAATACGAATCTGTTTTAAAGAACACTGGCTAATGAAAGAAAGTATAATTCTATTTCCTAGCATAACTACAAAAATCACATGCAGAAGAGGTTATCAAAATTGACTACAACTGGGGCTGGCCCCGTGGCCAAGTGGTTGGGTTTGTGCGCTCTGCTGCAGGTGGCCTGGTGTTTCGTTGGTTCGAATCCTGGGCGTGGACATGGCATCGCTCATCAAGCCACTCTGAGGAAGCGTCCCACATGCCACAACTAGAAGGACCCACAACGAAGAATATACAACTACGTACTGGGGGGCTTTGGGAGAAAAAGGAAAAAAATAAAATTAAAAAAAAAAATTGACTACAACTTTTAAAAGTACTTTAAAAAAAGATAACTTCAATTAATTATGTGATATGAAAACATGCAAATGTCATTTATATCTCAATAAAACTGCAAAAAATGCAAATAAAATCATTTCACTTTAAAATTGATTAAATTCTATCTTCCTGATCTGATATTTCAATTAAATCTACTTTACACAAAAATAAAAGTGAACTTAAAAAAAAAAAAAAGACTATGACCTGACGCATTTATAAGCCAACCAAATATATGCCTCCTATACTGGATTGGTCAATGCATGGAGTTGTCAAGGAAAAAAAATTTTATGAGTTTATATCTAAAACAATAACTTTCATAAAGATGCTAAATAAATGCTAACTAGAAGGTATTTTCATAATATAGTTCAAACAATATATACGTCTGCTTATCTTACTTTCAACAATTACCTTTAATTGTTTCCTCCACCACTTCTACCACTCGATCTATCTGTTGAACCTAAAAAGAAAACAAACTGTTAGGCAAGCAATTTACATGGAGAAGAAATATTAATTTGTGTTTATTCTTCTGCTTGAGTCAATGTAACACATTTTCTAAGCACACAAAACAGGTTTTCTTTAATTAATGCATTTAGAGATACTATAAAAATATTCAGTATTAACGTTTTGTGTTACAACGACATATGAAATGATCACTGTCCTGTCCTCTGATGATAACTGAAGAAATCCTATTACATTTAACTAAACTGCCTGGAGTTCTGCTAGGACAGCCTATCAACACAATCTAAACATGTCCTGAGACAGAAACTGAAGTTTAATTAAAACATGTCTCTTCACACAGAGCTTCAAGAAAAAAGGCATAAAGTAACAATCCACACAAAAGGACATGCTGGTATTAAGGAGATCTACCCCAAATCCTATGCTGTATTATTTTAATACTGAAACCCCTTTTAATGAATTTCTACCACGTGCTTGCGTACTGGGCTCAGGTCCATGGAATACAAAGTCAAGTAATAACAGCTCCTGCCCTGGACACCAGTGACTAAGGAGGACTTCCCAGGGTGCCATGGGAACACAGAGGAAAGGTAATCAAATCTGACTGAGTGATCGGGAACGCTTCTTAGAGAAACAAAGGTGACTCTTGAGGGATAAACAGGATGAAGATATGAGAAGCCCACTAAGGAGACTGAGTGAGAGCAGCTAGAGCTACAAGGAAAATGAAAAACAGCAAGGATTGTAGTCCAAGAAGCTAAAGGAAGAGAGAAAGTCAAGAAAGAATAGGTCATAAGTTAATATTACCTCTAGTTTAAAAATCCTCAGATTATCATTGTTTTACTACAGAAGAAATACATTTTCACTGAAAAAATTCAAACAAAATAGAAATATAAAGAGGAAATAAAGTAATCCACAACATCTTCTACTCCTCAGATGAAATTACTCATAATAGTTTGATGAATAGATACCAAGACGTTTTCCAGTGGTAAACATTTATACAGTTCTGCAGTTTTTTCTTTTTTCTTACAAATTATGAGATAGATAGATACATAATAGATAAAATAATACACCTGACCCTAGTTTCTTTTTCTTTTTTTTTTAAAGCTTGGCAGCTGAGCTAACCTGTTGCCCATCCCCTTCCCGGTCCCCTTCTCCGTCTCCTCCTCCTTCTCCCCAAAGCCCTCCAGTACATAGTTGTATATTGTAGATGTAGCTTCTTCTGGCTGTGCTCTGTGGGACACCACCTCAGCATGGCTTGATGAGCACTGCTAGGTCCACATCCAGGATCCGAACTAGTGAAACCCTGGGCCACCAAACCAGAGTGCGCAAACTTAACCACTCGGCCACATGGCCAGCCCCCATGATTCTTTTTCCTATGTATCATAAGCATATAGAAGTCTACTTCATTAATTTTATTAGCTGCCTAGTATCTCATGTAGAGATATACTATAATGAATTCATCCATTCCCCTATTGATAGACCTTTATGTTATTTCTAATCTTTCATTATTATAGAACAATGCTGCAATGAACTCAACTGAGACAGGAAACCTTTTAAAAGACTTTATTAAAAGTGGAAAAGCAAATCTCTTTAAAATATTCCTTTGGCATCAGTGTCTTCTAGGAAATAAGAAAAGACTTGTGAGAATACACTATCCAACTCTGCCTTTGACCATTCAGCTCAGCACGACAGTAGCAGGAGCAATCATTATTGAGAAATTGCCAAAGCAAAGCAAATTTCAGAGAACGTTGGCTCTTTAGTTCCAAACAAACCTATCTAACTGTAGATGTGTCCACCTGGAACCACTGCAACCATCAGGTTCTAGTTTTATTAAGAGAGGCCATGTGGTTTCCTTACAGAATGCGATCAAAGCCAGGATAACAAGAGAATTCAAAGAGGAGGAAGTAGCCAACAGTGTGAAATGCCACAGAGATAACAAGTAACATACAGACGAGAATGGGTATGCCTGATTTAACAGCGAGGGGGTCAACGAATCCAGGGGAAGCAGTGAGTTCAGTAGTAATAAGTTATAAATAAGAAAATGGTGTGGCCGGCCCAGTGGTGCAGTGGCTAAGTGCACACGTTCCGTTTCGGTGGCCTGGGGTTCGCCAGTTTGGATCCTGGGTGTGGACATGGCACCACTTGGCAAGCCATGCTGTGGTAGGCGTCCCACATATAAAGTGGAGGAAGATGGGCACGGACGTTAGCTCAGGGCCAGCCTTCCTCAGGAAAAAAGAGGAGGGTTGGCAGCAGATATTAGCTCAGGGCTAATCTTCCACAAAAAAAAAAAAGAAAGAAAGAAAAGAAAATGGTGACAGCTAATATAGACTTTGCCATTAGTGCCGTCGAGTCAATGCTGACTCCTAGTGACCTTGTGTACAGCAAAGCAGAACCCTGCCCAATCTTTTCATGCTATCCTCTCCCCTTTCAGTGCTGTATCAGACAATGCTCCACTGCTATTCATAGGGTTTTTACGGCCAATTTTTTCAAAAGTGGGTGGCCAGGTTCTTCTTCCTAGACTGTCTTAATCTGGAAGCTCTGCTGAAGTCTGTCCACCATGGGTGACCCTGCTATTTGAAATCCTGGTCGCATAGCTTTCAGCATCACAGCAACATGCAGCCACCACGGTATGACAACCGACAGATGACCGACAGGTAATGTGGTTCCCTGCCCCGGGAGACAAATCTGGGCTGAGGTGGTGAGAGCGCCAAATCTTAAGCACCAGACCACCAAATACAGACTAGTCTTACAAAAAGGTGGGTCAAAAGGGAAAGAAAAAGAGGACTCCTAGTAGTTAGAGGAAATTGAGTATACATGTGATGGTATATTTAACTATTTCTTTTTTGTTTTATGAAGTTTATATGCTGAGGGGAGAAAGGCCACCGAGAAAAAGGAGCTGAAGATAGAAGAAATAGTTGATGAAGTTCAGTCCCTCAGGAAGTAGAGAGGGTAAGATCCAAAAAACACATAGAGACACAAGTCAAGAATGGGAGAGAGGCCAAGTCATCATCTTCTGAACAAGGGGTTAGGAGAAAAGCAGGGGAATAGATGGGAGTACCCTCATGAAAGTCAGAAAGGATGCTAAGTAAGTATCCCACCTGTTGGCCTCAACTCTCTCAGGGAAATAAGAAGCAAATTCATCCGCTATGAGTGAGAAAGCACACTGTTATACAAGAATAGAATGAATGTTTAAAATATCTGTTGTAAGTTTAACACCTGTTAAAAGAAGTGATGACTAGGGACACAAAAAAATGCCAGACAGTACTAGTTATCACAGTACTGTCTGGCCAAATAAGAGACTATGAATTTTTTTAACAATGCCTCCATGTACAGCTGTAATTTTTCTCAGGGCCCAGCAGTTCTTGAGTAGGAGCCAAACAGTTAGATAAATGGATTGATGCAAGGTTTGTTCATTCCATCATTCATTCATTCATTCACTCATCATTTAGTGAACATCAAACATATATCAGGACGGCTCAAAGGGCTGGGGAAACAGAACTAAAGAGACTTATAGGATGAACCTGAAGAATATGGAAGAAAGTAAATTAACTATGCTTTTTGGATAAGACAAAGCTTAGGGAATAGGTCAGATAGGGAAAGAAGCAGAGCCAGAAAGTAGAAATGAAGTGGCTGGGGGTTGGGGGAAGGAAGGAAGATAGAAAAGGGAGGGTGAAAAAGGAGAGAGGAAAAAGGAGAAAAGAGGATAGGACGTTATAATCAGAGTCTGGATACAGGTATTTAGGATTTTTGAAGAACAGCAAGATCCAAGATCTGGTCATGAGAAAAAGTGGCTGAAACAGGATGAAGGTGATAACTACTGGAGTTGTGAAGTAAGGAAGTGAGAGCTTACAGTGTTGGTGAGACATTACACATGGACACTCAGGCAGCCAATGATATTAGAGACATGGGTAGGATAAGGAGGGAAAAGTTGGTCAAATGTTTCAGAGAATGTGGGTGAATGAGAAAGATACCAGTTGAAGCTGGAAGACAGAGAATAAAAGGAGTACGATATGAGATAATCCAACAATGGATCCAAAACAAAAATGCTGTCCTATGCCATTGGAGATACAACAGCCCAAAGGGAGTCTTGTACCCAGTGCTGTAGCCCATGGACTGAATAAGACGCAGTAACCTTACAGAAGAGTAAGGGTAACATGTCGAGGAAACAGTCAAAAGGTTAAAAAGCTGGGGGTAAGCTAAAACTATAAAATTCTTAGAAGAAAATGGGGCCATAAATCTAGACGAACCTTGGATTAGACAATGGTTTCTTAGATATTACACCAAAAGCATGAGCAACAAAAGAAAAAAGATAAACTGGACATTATCAAAATTAAAACCCCTTGGTACAAAGGACACCATCAAAAAAGTAAGACGACAACATAGAAAACGGAAGAAAATTTTTGCAAATCATAAATTTGATAAGGGACTTCTATCTAGAATATATAAATAACTCCTACAACTCAACAATAAAAAGACAAACCGGGGCTGGTCTGGTGGCACAGCGGTTAAGTTCGCACGTTCCGCTTCTCAGCGGCCCGGGGTTTGCCGGCAAACCTGGGTGTGGACATGGCACCGCTTGGCACGCCATGCTGTGGTAGGTGTCCCACATATAAAGTAGAGAAAGATGGGCACGGATGTTACCTCAGGGCCAGGCTTCCTCAGCAAAAAGAGGAGGACTGGCAGTAGTTAGCTCAGGGCTAATCTTCCTCAAAAAAAAAAAAAGACAAACTATTTAAAAATGGGCAAAAGATCTGAATAGACAGTTCTCCAAGGAAGACATTCAAATGGCCAATAAGCACATGAAAAGATGTTCAACATCATTAGCCAAAAAGGGAATTTTAATCAAACCACAATGGAAGAGTGGGGAGTTATTCTTTAATGGGTATAGATTTTCTATTTGGAAAGATGAATCATTCTGGAGATGGATGATGAGATTGTTGCACAGCAGTGTGAATGGACTTAATGCCACTGAACCATACACTTAAAATCAGTTAAAATAGTAAATTTTATGTTAAGGATATTTTACCATAATGGGATACTACTTCAGACCCACTAGGATGGCTATAATCAAAAAGTCAGACAATAATAAGTGTGGACAAGGATATGTAGAAATTGGAACCCTGACACATTGCTAGTAAAAGTGTAGTAAGACAGTACAGTTGCTCTGGAAAACAGTCTGGCAGAGTCTCAAACAGTGAAACATAGTTCCCATATGATCCAGGAATTCCAATCCGAAGTATACGCCCAACAGAAATGAAAACATATGTCCACACAAAAACTTGTACAGGAATGTTCATAGCAGCATTATTTCTAATAAGTAAAATGTAAAAACAACCCAAGTTTCATTAACTGATGAAGGGATAAACAAAAGTTGGTATAACCATATAATGAAATAGCATTAAACCATAAAGAGGAATAACATATTGACCTAAGCTAAGACATCATGCTCAGTGAAAGAAGCCAGACAAAAAAAGTCAAATACTGCATAATTCTATGTATATGAAATGGCCAGAAGAGGGAAATGTTCAGACATAAAGTAGATTAGCGATTGCCTATGATGGGTGGTGAAAGAAATGAGAGGGACTGCTAAGGAGTCCTGAGTTTCTTTCTGGAGTGATGAAAATATTCTGAAGTTGGTCGTGATGATCACATGACTCTGTGAACATATTAGAAACCATTGAATTACACACTTTAAATGGGACAACTGTATGGTGTGTGAATTACACCTCAAAAAAGCTGTTATTACAAAAAAACGTTGAAGGTGGTCAAATGTTCTAACGTCAAGGTCTGCAACTCAAGGGAAAACTGAGGAAATGTTCCAAATTAAAGGAGACTACAGAGACCTGATAATGAATGCAACTTTGGATCTGAGATTTTCCTTTTCCTATAAAGGACGTTACCGGGACAATTGGCAAGATTTGAATAAGGTCTGCACACTAACTCTAATACTGTTTCAATGTCAATTTCCTGATTTTTATAATTGTCCTACAGTGCTGTAAGAGAATATCCTTGCTTCTGAAATACAGGAACAGTCAGAAGTAAAGGAGCATCACCTCTGCATCTTACTCTCAAAAGGGATCAGAAAAGAATGTGCACATATAAAAAGAGAATGATAAGCAAACGTTAAAATATTAACACTTGCGGAATCTGGATAAAGAGAATATGGTAATTCTTTATATTTGCAACTTTTCTGTGAGTGTGAAATTATGTCAAAATAAAAGTTTAAGTATGTGTGTATGTATGTGTGTGTATTGAAGAAATAGCAATTGTCTTTTACCCTTAACGTCACACAAAATTTGATTGAATGTATACAGTTGAAAATACATTCTCTGGTTTTAAAAAAGTACTTGATTACATTTGCTTTTATGGCAGAGAAATGGATACCGCCTACACATGATAATTTAATCACTGAGTGGTGTGGGAGAACCCCAGGACTTTCAAAAGAATGGTCTAGCAAACTTTAAGAAAAAGAAAAGCATTTGCTTACAAACAGGGCAGAAGTTCATTAAATGATTTAAAGAAAATATTGTCTCATTTCCATTTCTGGTAAGGTGGATATTGGAGGAAGCAGTGGGAGAAAATGAAAGACACAAGGGGAGGCAGAAATAAGGGAAAGCAGAGTCAGGGGAGGGGTAGTTAAATGGAAGAGGGAGAAGTCAGGAGGCAAAAAAGCACAGGGTGGCAGGCAGGAAGAGAAGAAAAAACAATCACGAGTGAAAGAACACACTCAAGAGTCACGTGGAGTAATGAAGAATATATTGAATTCATTCTGGGCAGAAAAGGAAAGCTGTTCTTAATTAATACTATAAATTGTAGCCCTGAATACACAAGAGCTTAGTCTCTGGCATATAATTCAAATAAAATAAATAAAACAGTATCTTGTGTCCTTCAGGCACTTAGTTATAAATATACAGGAAAAAAAGGACATGCAGTATGTTCTATTACTGACTCCATATGCTCTCGACAATGAAGAAAGGAGCTAGTGAATAAACAATTCATAAATAACATTAATGAGTCACTCTGCTGCAGAACTTTTAAAAGAAATCCATAAAAATATTGTATTCAGCTATTATGAACTACTCCAAATTTATAACTAAACATATACTGAAGCAACAAACCTATACAAAGCGCCTAAAGCAAATACAAGTGTTATTCCGAAATCGCCTAATTGTTTAGAGCAGTGCTACCCAATAGAACTTTCTACAATGATGGAAATGTTTATATGCTGTGCTGTCCAACATGGGAGCCACTAGCCACATGTAGTTACTGCAGACTTGAATTGTGGCTACTGTGACTGAGGAACTGAATTTTAATTTTCATTAATTTAAACAGTCACATATGGCTACTGGCTACCATACTGGAAAGTGCAGGTTTAGAGTACAGCTAAGCTAGCCACCCAGTTTGTGGTGATTTGTTATGACAGCCCTAGGAAACTAACACACAGCTCAAACACAATTTTGTCAATTAGGCTAAAAAAAGTCCAGTCAGGGAATAAGCTGATACCGTTCCGCAGTTAGAGGTTCTGCATTAGTATGCACTTCAAGTATCTTTTTTTTCTGAACAACCAGCGGGTAGATAAGTTAATGACCAGTAGTAACACAGCGCTAGCTCACATTCCTTAAGCAATTACTATGTTCCAGGCTCTGTGCTAACATGTCACAGACACTATCACATTTAATCCTCATAACATGCCTAGGCAGTGGATACTACTGTTACTTCCAAGGCTGAGGGAACTGAGGCACAGGGCTATGCAGCTAAATTCTTGTCACATATTCTTAGTGGATCTTATCCAGGAAAGGCACACAGGTGGCAGGCACATTTCATGAATTTCCCTTTTCCTATACGCCCAGAGGTCACTACTAAATGATCACAGAATGCTATCCAACTGAACCTGGACTTTCTAGAGACCCAGGCAACAACTATTCCTCCAAACTACCCCCCTGACAAATCACCACCAGTGTGCATGCATTCACTTCACAAATGTCTACTAAGCACCAACCAAGCCCTATGCATTGTTCTAGGAACTGGGGACATAAGGATGAAAAACATCAAGTCCCTTCTTCAGGGGTCTTACGTTCTAGTTGTAGGAGACAAACCTGTAAACAACTGAAAACATTCATTTCCCATCATGACAGATCATATAAAGAAAATAAAATCTGGGGGTGGCAGGAGGTGGAGAGGGCAATTTTGCTCCAGTGGTCCAGGTAACGCTCTTAACAGATAGCATTAATCCTAGGACCTGAACCAAAAGACAGAAGCATCATTGTGAATCTCCAGGCAGAAAAGTACATATAAGGGCTGAGAGACAGAAATGATGGCGAATGAAGGGCAGACTGGTAGAAGATGAAGCCAGATAATTAGGGGAGAAAGATTATGTGAGACCTTGTAGCTCTTGCCATATAGTTTAGATTTTATTCTACTTGCAAAAGGAAGTCTCTGGAGGGTTAACAGAACAATTTCAACAGCATTGCTCAGGCTAATCCTATTCAAAATGTGCAAAGACCATTCTTCTTCCTTTTTTTTTTTTTTTTTTTTTTGCTGAGGAAGATTAGCCCTGAACTAACATCTATGACCATCTTCCTCTATTTTTTGTATGTGGGACACTGCCACAGCATGGCTTGATGAGCAGTGCATAGGTCTGTGCCCAGGATCCAAACCTGCAAACCCAAGGCCACCAAAGGAAATCACATGAACTTAACCACTATGCCACCAGGCCAGCCCCTAGCTCTCTTAATTTTGACTGTATATAAATAAACTGGAACAACCTGTCATTATCATTCTAATTAAGAAATATCAGACCAAAACTTTAAAACCACCTAAAAACTCTTAACCTTTAAAATAGAAAAAAAAAGCCTTCCTATCTCTGTTAAGAACTCTATTATAAAAAGTTTTTTCCATCAAATATATGTTCAAATTTTTCACTTTTATCATAATGGGATTTTGATCCAATAATCAGCATCTGACATAAGATTAAAGGCCAATATTGATTTCTCTATAAAAAATATTTTTCTCCTCAAAAATTTTTCTCCAAGCTGTTAAGAAAGTCCCTATCTCTATAAATGGTATTGGAAGAGAACTCAATTTCCAAATCTCTTAAGTTTGGGGAAGTCCATAGCAGTCACTAAGCTAAACTCTACTAGAAGAAAGATTTCTTGAATTCACAAGCCTGTGAACAAGTCTGCTAATGAGTTACACAAAAGAGCAACTGATGCTACATGTGGTTTAACTTTTGAACAAAACTTTATCTCCCAGTATATGTTTATCTCCTTTCATCTCTTCATTGAGAGAAATTCTTCCCCAATGGTAGAAATAGCCCTTTCATCAAAAATTATATGACACCACATCCCACACCCCACTAAAAGCATATTTTCTACCTGAATGGTACCAGTGAGTGACTAACACTGAGATAAAAATTACTAATTGAAAGATGAGGCCAAGCTACACAAATGCCAGCAAAATGAGTATCAGTATCAGGAACTTTTTCCTTTGAAACCCAATTAAAATAACTATAAAACTTTAGTGGGAAAAAAAGTCTTTCAGTAATTATAACAAAACTTAACATGCTAAATTCAATTATATAGAGAAACACTGTTTGAGACAGAATACTATAATCATATTAAATAATAGGGCATATTATAAAGTAAAAAAATGATTTTTAAAGTGAGACTAAAGTTAAAAACAGAGTAATATCAGAACTAAAACAAAAATACACATTAGAGACGTAAAACATCAACCAATAAACAATGCTCTATGTAGTAGGCAGAATAATGGCCTCCCAAAGATGTTCAAGTTCTAATTCCCGAAATGTGAATATGTTACCTTGCAGGCAAATGGGTTTTGCAGACGTGATTAAGAGTAAGGACCTTGAGATGATGAGATTAACCTGGATTATCCAGATGGGCCCAATCTACTCACACAGTCCTTAAAAGCTGAGAATCTTTCCCAACTGTGGAGCGAGAGGGGTGATGATAGAAGGGTCAGGGAGAATGGCATTGCTGACTTTAAAGATGAAAGGGGGCACAAGTCAAGGAATGTGGGTGGCCTCTAAAACCTGGAAAAGACAAGGGAAAGGACTCTCCCCTAGAGCCTCCAGAAAAGAATGCAGCCCTGTGAAGACCTTGATCTTAGTCCAGGAAAACCCAGGTCCGACTTCTCGACTCCAGAACCATAAGATAATAAATACGTGTAGTTTTAAGCAACTACGTTTGTGGTAATTTGTTCTAGGGCATACAAAACTAATACATTAATTAAGAAACAAACATATGATAGAGTTAGCATAATAAAAGAGGGAAAGAAAAGTTTAAAAATAAATACTGTTAGAATAACTGAGAACAATATGGAAAAGATTCAGTTAAATGCTCATCTTATAACTTAACAAACATTCACTCAACAAATATTTATTGGAGCCCGCCCGGTGGCCAGCATTGTAAACTGCAAATATATTGAAGAGTTGAATAAATCTTTTTCATACTTTAATAAAAGGTTTAAAACAGAGGGAGAGAGAGAGAGAAACAGATACTTTATCAGATCTGTTTCTAGATCCTGGGAACACATATCCTCAGTTTTGAAAGCACAGAAGAAATTATCTCCCCCCCAAAATTCCAAGTTTCTACTATATCAAAATTTTAAAAAGCAAGGAAAAACTATGATAAAAAGGTAGACTGGGGCCTGCCCGGTGGCGCAGCAGTTTAGTGCGCACGTTCCGCTTTGGTGGCCTGGGGTTCGCTGGTTTGGATCCCGGGTGTGGACATGGCACTGCGTGGCAAAAAAAGCCATGCTGTGGTAGGCGTCCCACATACAAGGTAGAGGAAGATGGGCATGGATGTTAGCTCATGGCTAGTCTTCCTCAGCAAAAAGAGGAGGATTGGCAGCAGTTAGCTCAGGGCTAATCTTCCTCAAAAAAATAAATAAACAAAAACTCTAAAAAATTAAAAAGTAGACAAATCTTTTCCTCACGTTAAAATAGGTTGATTTCCTACTGTTGAGTTGTAGGAGTCCTTTATATATTCTGGATTTCAATCCTCTAGGAGATCTGTTTTGCAAATATTTTCTCCCGGTCTGTGGCTTGACTTTACATTTTCTTAACAGCATCTTTTGAGGAGCAAAAGTACTTAATTTTGATGAAGTCCAATTTATCAATTTCTTTTCTTTCACACCAAAAGGAATAATTCTGTGTGCGTGTGCCCTATCTAAGAAATAGTTTCCTAACTCAAGGTCACCAAAAAGAGAGGAAGATGGTAAAAGATTTGAACACTTTACCAAAAATATATGGATGGCAAATAATTACACAAAAATATGCTCACCATCATTAGTCAACAGAGAAAAGCAAATTAAAACCACAATGAGATACCACTACATACCCAGCACAGTTGCTAAAATTAAAACCAGCAGTACCAACTTTCGGTGAGGATGTGAAGCGACTGGAAGTGCTGGTGGAAAAGCAAAATGCACAGCTGTTCAGGAAAACACTTCGGGGCAGTTCCTCAAAGGGTTGAGCAGATCCTGACTGTACAACTGGGCAACACCATTCCTAGATGTTTACCCAAGAAAACGTAAACACAGCCACACAAAGACCTGGGAATGAATGTTTACAGACACTTTATCCTTAATAGGCCCAAAGTGGAAACAACACAAATTTCCATCAACTGCTAAATGGATAAACAAACTGTGGTCCATCCATACAGTGAAATAATTCCAGGCAACAAAAAGTACCAAACTATTAATGATCACAACAACATGGATGGAACACTGACTATATTACACCAAGTGAAAAAAGCAAGAAACAAAGTAACATATAACTCCATTTATATGACATTCTGAAAAAGGCAAAACTACAGGGACAGAAATCAGAACAATAGTTGCCAAGGACTGTGTGTTTGGTGGGGCCAAGAGGTTGACTACAAAAGGACATAAAGGAACTTTTTAGTGAAATGGAAATGTTCTAAATCTTGATTGTGGTGGTGTTTACACAAGAATATACATTTGTCAAAATTCGTCAAAGGTGAATTTCACTGTATGTTAATTCTACCTCAACAAATCTGACTTAAAATAAGAAAAGAGGTAAGTATCGATAACATATAAGAAAATAATTAACAGATAAAGAATGAATAAAAGACATATAGAAATAACCACTGGATTACACAGCTTCTAACCCTAACCTTTTCATACTGCCTTACCCGCCCCCAGCCCTCCCCCTAGATTTTCACCCTCAACTGCTGAGTCTCACTTAAGCCTCCCAGCGAATGCAGACTCCTTCTCTCTACTCTCACTACCCTACTTATCACTCATCTGCACTACTCCAAACTACACCTCTTAACACTAAAGTTACTCTCTCCAAGTTACACTCAAGTCAGCACACACTTCTTGCTAATTCTTCCCCCTTCTTGGCACCCTTAAGCTTTTCCTCAGCTATGTTGTTGCTTCTCCTTGAAAGCCCTTTCTCCATTCATCAAACCACTACAAAGCCTTTGAAGCCCAAGTCAAGGATGGCTCTATCCTCTGTGTACCCACATACTTTATCCCTATGCACATTTATCATGATTATTTGTGCCTTTCTTCAGATTTCACAGTCTAGGGAAAAGACACATTTTATTCAGTTCTGTATCTCTAGCAAACAGTTTCATTCCAGGCACATAATTGTGCTCAATGTTGATTCTACTAGTAACTGAATTAAATAATTATAATAAAAAAGCTAATACAGAGCACTACTTGCCAGGTGCCAGGCTAAGCACATTACATGTATCAACTGATTTAATCCTTACAAAACTCAGAGTTAGATTCTATTATCTCCAGTCTACAGATGAAGAAACTGAGGCACAGAGAGGTTAACTAACCTGTACAAAGTCACACAGCTAGTAAGTGGTACAGCAGGGATATGACCTACACAATCTAGTTCTCGAATGCATGCTCTTAACTACTATGATACACTACTTTTTTATAATTCAATAAGTGAAAAATGTGTACACATATGGGTAAAATTAAAAGAGGCCATGAAAACAACAGGTAGGGAAAGGTACAAACATGAATGGGCTTTTAAATTTACATGTCATTCTGTTACAGTACTGCTTTTTTGATAATTAAAGGTAAAAAAACAGAATATGACAAGAATATTAGAAGACATGAAGTAGAGACAAAAAGGAGGACACAGTTTCTCAAGCTTTGCTCTCAATATCAATGCCACTGTTACCGTGACATTGTTCCACTCCATTAATTTATTTACCTTTTGCAATATGGTACGTGATAGAAATATTCTCAAATATAGCCTCTTTCAAATGCTGCTTTATTTATACACATAATTTTCAGAATTAAAGTGTTCACATTTGAAATAGTCAGCATGCCGTTCGACTTCTCAGGATTAGAGCAGTCGCCTGAAAAGACGTTTAAACCACTGCAAATCACCCTGGTAGTCGTCCCGGAGACGAGCAGACACCTGTGTTAAACCACATTTTTGTTCAGCTCTCCAAAGAAAGTGTGCACCTGCCTGCAGGGCTCACAGCTGGCACATCAGGAAGTTTTGTCATTTACACATTTTCAACATCAAATTATATCTTCTGCTGTGAATTAAATGTTTTTAAACGTTACAACTTGTGTATTAATTCAAAGTTTATTTAGGATTTCTAGAGATATCATACAAAGACAAGCCTAAAGAATCAACACCAAGACCAAGTTCAAGTGCAGTCCTTGTTTATTAGTACAGAAAAACTACACCCAAAGTACAATTTTGTAAACACGCTTTCTTGTAACAGAGTAAAAACTAATAAATATCATGCCATGAAAAATGGCTTCTGCAATAATCGAAAAATAACACTACCTTTAGAAGAACTCAAGCAAATAAATGTGATTTCCCCTCTCTATCCCTAACACACCTCCTAACTGATATACATTTTGCGTCCTTCCATCTGAGCCTTACAGAGAAATTCCTAATTCATCAATCTCCCTATGTTCTATGGGCCCATGCCACCACCTTCTCCAGGAGGCTGGAGACGTTCTAGGCTCAAACCAGATGCCTCTCCCCAAGAACTGGAATATAAACTCTATGAGGACAGGGATCTTTGATGATTTTATATACTGCTGCATTCCTAGCACCTGGAACAGAATAGCTACATACTAGGTACTCGGTAAGTACTTGCTGAATTGAAGAAAGAATGATGTGGCAGCCCCAGGATTTGAAGCCAAGCTTTCTGAGTCCTAAAGTCTACTGTTATTCTTTTCTACCAGACTTTGACAGAGAACATCTTGCTTTCTAGATGACTAAAAGAAACTTTCCTGCCAACAAATGAGCTAAAGAGAAGGAAAGTAGCATTCAATAGGTATAGTCACAAGATCTTGGAACTACCTACAGCTAGACGCAGAGTGATCAATGTTAATAAATAATAGCAGTGACTAAAAAAAAAGAGAGAAATGAAACTTTTCACTGTAAGGTAAAATGTTTCAAGACCTCGAAAAAATAAAACAGATTTTGATTCTGTACTGGTTACCTATAAATACATACATTCTAGATGTAAAATATAAATTTCACTTAATCATGCTAGGAAAAAAGTTTTGGTTAAAAAGAGATCTTTTTATCCAAGACACTTAGGTTTTCAAATGTGTTCTCTCTCCTCTCCTAATGCAAAAAAATTTAGACAGCTTTGCGTTCCAGGATGAGAAAAGTTAGAGCTTACTGCCACCAAAGCCAGCTCCCTGGACCCAGAGGTGGAAAGGTTTTAATTCTGGTTTTTATATTCTATTATTTTATTTCTGTGCATCACCACACAAATAATATTAATCACAACTAGATAGTTTCAGAAGACAGTAAGACAGATGAAGATAAAAGGCCCAGGGGTCAAATCATCAATTACTGTGTGCCTTCACCACACTGCTCTCTCTGATTACGAAAGCAAATTAAATGCCCCATTTCTGAAGGCTGATATTGATGGAAATTAACACGTTACGATGGTAGTACGATCCTTCTCAATGTCACCCCACGTACTCCATGAGGACTTGCAAACATGGGATAGTGCATTTTTCTAACTCAGATGTGCAGGAAGTAGCTCGCTCACCCACTAATCCCCACCTAAAGGCAGCTTTTCATTTTAATCACTTGGTCAGTAGAATTGACACATCCTCCCTGTATTGTGGGGTGACACAGACAAATCCTAGCAGGCGGTAAAAGCACAGGACACAGGGACAACTGTTCTTCTTCCACCTCGATTAACGCCCTCCACCACAGAAATTCTCTAAGGGGTATTCTGTAAGGGAATAGCAGTTTCCCTCAGTCTGTAAATCAATTGTGCACTACAATTTCAAACATTCTCCTAAGAATAGTTTCCCAAGTCACTGAATTCAAACATCTTCCTATATTTTTTACACTTCAGAATTGTTCTTTTCTTTGTTATAAACCAATATAAATTCACTTCTTTATTTCACTGTAACTCACTATATTTTCGAAGGTTTCTGATTCTGTGGCAATTCTAATAATTCTATTCAGAAATAGGTCTCCCAAACACCAATTACAGATGATTTTGGTTTCCTACTCCAATTTCTTTAAAATTTTAGGTTCTGCAGACACACTTTTTTTTTTTTCTTTTTTTTGAGGAAGATTAGCCCTGAGCTAACTACTGCCAGTCTTCCTCTTTTTGCTGAGGAAGCGTGGCCCTGAGCTAACATCGTGCCCATCTTCCTCTACTTTATATGTGAGACGCCTATCACAGCACCGCGTGAAAAGCGGTGCCATGTCCGCACCCGGGATCCGAACCGGAGAACCCCGGGCCGCTGAGATGTGGAACGTGAGCACTTAACGCTGCGCCACCGGGCCAGCCCCCAGATATACTTTCAAATATAGAAGGAGTCAGTTATGATAAATGTCATATAGCTACCACAGAAAAAAAGGCTCTATAAAATGATGTTGACAAAGAATCATCCTATAGTTTAATAATAATACTCAATGCTGACAATATAATCAAATTACAGCTCAAACATTGTTACTGATAGTGTGATTCTACTTTTTGAAACTTTTCACAATATACTGATCTTACATTAAAATAAAAAGCCCTCTGTGGGCATTAATGTATTATACAGATATTTCCTAAAACAAAATATTTATATCCAACATTTAAGAATAGTTAGGTAAATTATAGTATATCCTTCAAATAGAATATTAATGCCGGATTTAAAATGGTTCAAAAAGTCATGGAATAAAAGATCATGGAAAAAGAAGGACACAAAATTGTTTGGAGATTACAATTAAGTAAAATATGCAACAGTTAAAAGTCTGAAGGGGATAAGCAAAGTTATAATTATTAGGGTGATGGAATTATGAATTTTCATTCTATTCACTTTTTAAAACATGTGTTCTTAAGTTATTTATCCAATTATAAGGGAGCAAAATAAAGCAAATCTAAAGAATTTTAATGGCAATAAAATGAGACAGAACAAAATGGGGAAAAAAATGTTTATTTGCCATATCCATGGGTTTTTATCATCCCTGAAAATCATCCCACCTTACAGCACTGGGCGTCCCCCTTATGCCATCTTGAGAACCTCCCTGACATCCTGACACATGAAGCTCGTCCCTGCACACAGTGGAGTTCAGGAAGACAGTACCATGAGGTACTCAGAGGAGGGGCTTTGGCCATACTAAGGAAATTCTACTATTCCAGTAACTTAATTCTTCAAGATGAAATCAAAGATGAATCCCAAGGTTGTACCACATTCCATCTCTAAAACAGAATTCTAACAAGTTTCCTATTTCCCTAACACAGCAGGATTATGTTTATGCAGAAAGAAAGTCTGACATGAAAAGATAACTCAGGAGTCCATATTCATTTCACTCCTTAAACCAAGACAAATCAAAATGTAAACAGAAAAATGGGGAAAACAAAATAAAGTTCCCAAACATTCAGGTTCTGTTTGTTTAACACGAGAATGTTTGTTCAAAGATTATTAAATTTGCTAGTGGGGCAAGGACTTCACAGCAGAAAAGTTCATCACACTGAGTAGACAGTATAAGAACCTGTCAGTAGTACCTCAAATAAGGAAAAATCCAACCAATCTCAATCCAGGTGCCAATTATTCATATAAGTTTTTCTATGAACATAAAATATTTATATATTTTTTAAACAAATTAATACAGCCTCTTTTAAAAAAGATCGTTACTGAGTATACTGAATACAGCATTAAAAGAATGGCAGGAAGGATGAAGCATCACCATTTGGTCAACAAACACGGACTGAATGCCAACTACCTTTGGGCATTTTGTGAACAGTGATGGCCACAAAGAATAAGAGAGACAGTAGACAGTACTCCCCTAACTTCACAGACCCTACTGCCCCACAGAGAAAAATGCATACCAACAACAAAAATACAATAGGAAGATTCCTTCATTCAGTCAGTCACCAAACATTAGTAGTGCCAGTTTATGTCAGGCATTGTGGAAAAGGCTGGAGAAACACGGTGACAGTTTTTAAAAAAACTGAAAAGTTGTCATTGTTAAGCTAATAATTTAAATAGAGAGGTGGCCTTTACTCAAAAAATCATTAAGTTAACCCCAAAATCACAACTCTGAAATGCTGGGAAAGCAAATGACGGGTGACTGCACAGTAAGCAAAGGGAACCCAGGGACAAGATTACTGAGGACTGCACAGAGCAGTCGGAGAAGGCTTTACACAATGGGTCATGTTGGAGCCAAGAGCTGGGGGATGGGTATAAGAGAAGGGGGGCATTCCAAAAAAGGCTTCTATGTACTATGATATCACAAAATATGGTGCTGGATGGGCAAAGACCATGTTATTATTAAGGAACTTAAATCCCATACTATGGTTTCTTATTGTGTATTTTTTTTTAAAAAAATGAGAGAACCTAGAACACGTTTTGGTGCTAGGTTGAAAAAGTTACAAAGACGTGCCAAAGTTTCAGTGGCAATAGGGAAGTATGTTGAGGACAGCTGTAAGTGTAACACTGCTTGTAAATAATAAAATAAAATATGGAGCTATTACATGTCTTAACAATGTAAGGTTTTCTTTTTTCCCAGCAAGTACAAGCTTACCCCTATGATACTCAGTCCTTTAAGGTAGTCTTGACGAGGCTGGGCTTGAGGAACGCATCCAGCTAGCACTATTTTCTTATTTTCCTCTTGAGCTTTTCTAAAAGATTGAAGAGAAAACAGTGTGAATTCTTTTGCTCACAAGTGCACCCTTGGACACTGATGTTAGTGCATGTAAGTTCTCCAAATAATAACAAGCACATCTAGCATGAAACTGGATTTTCTTACAACTGCTTAAAGAAAACATATTATAATAAGACCTCTGAACTACATGTGTATTTATCATACCATTAAAGAACACAAGAGCAGTCCAATCTGATGTTTTTCATTTGTGTCTCATTATAAAACAAAAAAAAATTACTTATACAAAACTCTCAAGGATATAAATCATTCTTGAAAACCATGTTTTCCAGATAGACAAGTTGGCCATTCAAATAAGTTATTTATTTTTAAGCATTAATGAAAATTAATTCCTAGTCTTTTGTCCAGTATAAAAATAAAATATGCTTTATAAAAATATCGAACAGAAAAGTGAGAAATAGACGGTCTAATATCCGCTATCCTGAGAATTCACATATCTCCCCAGTTCTGCTCCCCAGAGACTGTCGACAGTTATAGACCGCCTATGCTTACTTCCAGACCAGCCCTCACACATGCAAGTGTAACATGTAAATAGACCTGTGTCCACTATTCATACGCAAAGGTGAAACTACGTTTTGTTTTACAACTTCCATCCAATACATCTTATATCTTTTCTTTCATGTCTTTACCTAAAGATCAACCTCATCCTTTTTAAACATCACAATGTGAGTATGCTATAGCTTAACTATTCTTGTTCTGACAAGCATTTATGTTATTGCCAATTTTTCACTATTACAAATAGTTTTACAGTGAACATGCATATATGTGTGCATACATAAACATATATATGTACACATCTATGTGGATGGATGGATAGACAGTTATATTTGAATATCTGAAAAAGTATTTCTGGATTATGGAAACCTAGACGTGAAATTTATGCAAAGTTGTCTATTTCCCCAGCATAAATTCTAAGAAGTAGAAATGCTCATTCAAATACATCTGGCTATTCATTAAGCATTTCTTTACTTACGAGGGAGTTGGGCTTTCTTTTATGAGTCTCACTCACTCATCCGGGCACCCATGTATACAGCAAACACAGACTGTGTACTAGAAGACAGTGGTAAACTGAGCAAAGCTGATATCTTTTCCTAGAAACTATTTATCCTTTGCCCATTTTAAAATTAAATTTTCAAGTCTTCAATTCTTTTCCAAGTATGTGGGTTTTGGGATATTGTGATGCTTTGTTTACTTTTTTTCCTGAATGCTCAGGAACTGTGTTTTATACACCAAACTGTGTTTCTGGTCCCCTGGCAATCTCTAGGTTTCTGAAATCAAATGAGGGAGCTCAGGGTATCAGCAGCCCAGCTTGTGGACATGCAACTCTTAGACTATACCACCATGAAGTGAAAGTCTCTACACCTGACACAATTTTTTGTTTTCGTCAACTTTTTCTGGAGTACAAATTCAGAACAAGAAGCCAAAAAAAAAAAGGGGGGGGGGATTAACAGAACTAGCTATTTGTGATCTACAGCCACATCAAAACCTCTGGGAAGTGTGCAGAGAATGATTAAATGAACAAATAGGCAGAGAATAAAATACTACTTTAACAGCACCTGCAAGTGTTTCATTTCAATAACTTAGAGTACTTTGGCATAATTTTTCCACTTGGAATCCTGAAAAGACTTGTTAACAAGTTTTAACAAGAATCAAAAAAAATCTGACTTTGGTGGATTGCTTAACATATCCAAGAGAATTACTGCCTCCCTCTGCCGCCTGGTTTTCCTTTTTATCAGTACCAAGCACATCATTGCACAGAAACAGTTTTCTTGTAGTAAATGTGAAATACCTTATCAAACGAAAAAGATCTTTCCATTTACATTAACGATCTATACAAGGAAGAAACATCTGGTTCCCTCAAGAACTTTAGCTATAACACCTAGAATCACTGCCAAACATCCAAGAGAGTCTGTGAGGTCACCAATAATTAAAACCAAATTAAAAAGCCTGCTTCCTACAATGCGATTCAATTACCTAATTATTAGGCACATCTAAGACACGATGGGGAGTGTTTAAGGGAACACAGTAAAGAGGAAGACATGTGCCTTGCACTCAACAAGCTTATGGTTTATCATGGATGGGATGTCAAACAACATTAACACAGCATCAAGTAAAACGCCCTTAGTGACAGAAAGCTGCACAGGCAACATACAGAGGGAAAAGGAATACGCAGACAAAAAAAGCTTCATGAAGTGTGGGAGGATTTTAAGGGCAGACAGTAGCAGAAGAGGGTGGAAATCGAGGCAGAGAAAGCTCCAGGCAGTTGTTACAGTATGGACAAAGACAAGAAGGTAGAAAGTAGGAGGAAGGTATTTCATTATCGAGAGAATTTCTGTCTAAGGGAGACTAATAGGGCTTATATTGTGGAAGGAGCCTTAAGAAAGAAGGTGGAGAGCCTCTAATTTAGTGGGCAATGGGGAAACCTCTTAAGTTTCGGTGGCAGAGTAGACATAGAGTGGAGCTAAACTTTGAGAACGTGACACTGATGGTAAGGCGTAAAATGAAGTACAAGGGGGAAAAGAAACCAAGAGGTAGGAAATTAACTTAAAACACCCTAGGCAAAAGGATGTGAGGACCTGAATGCATGTGGAAGATGCAAAAAGAGAAAGAAATTTTTTTTTTTTTTTGAGAAAGATCAGCCCTGAGCTAACTACTGCCAATCTTCTTCCTTTTGCTGAGGAAGACTGGCCCTGAGGTAACATCCATGCCATCTTCCTCTATTTTATACATGGGATGCCTGCCACAGCATGGCTTTTGCCAAGCGGTACCATGTCCGCACCCGGGATCCGAACCGGCGAACCCTGGGCCACCGAGAAGCGGAACGTGCGCACTTAACTGCTGCACCACCAGGCCAGCCCCAAAAGAAAGAAATTTAAAGAAAAGAAGATTGGTTCTCTTGCTAGACTATACTTGAGGAAAATCCCAAGGAGGAATCAAAGGTGATGCCAAGGTTTTGAGCCTAAGAGAGATCAACAAACACCTACTCTAAAGGGCTAGACGGTAAATACTTTAGCTTTGCTCCTCACAAGTCTCTGCTGCAGCTACGTAACCCGGCCACCTTAGCGCAAAAGCAAGTATATACACTACTTAAACAAACGTGTGTGTGTGTGTGTGCATGTGTGTGTGTGTGTTTTCCAATAAAGCTTCATTTACAAAAATAGGGAGCAAGTCAGATTTGGTCAAAAAGAGAACCTGGCTGAGTATTGGAATAGACAGTAACAAATTCACATAGGACACACTAAATCTGAAGTTCCCTGAATGCCCTTGAAGTCTCCGGAAATTCAAGTCAGCCAGCTGGGAATGAAGCGGGGAGTAGACTTTGGAAATGTACTCCAAAGTGACAGCTGATGACAGTGAATACAGCAGTCCCAAAGGGTGTGGCGAGAATCCAAATGAATAGAAAAATTTCCACAGGATAAAAATAATAGTGTGGAAAACAAAAAAGAAGTAAAATCATCACCAAAAACAATATCATAACAACAATAATAATCATGGTTAGCACTTACATGGTACTTCATCAAATTAACCATTATGTAGTTAGTTATGCAACAAATCTGAAAACAGTACAGCCAATATGTATACCAACCCAGGGAAAACGTTCTGGTGACATTATAAACACTGGGTCAGGTCGTGAAAGAGTCCACGGCTGATTTTAAGGGAGTAAGCAGAACACCAGAGAATTAAGAGGAAAAGTTCAAAACAGAGATGTTTAATCAAGTAATTTATTTAAAACATTATTTCAGGCTTTTATTGAATTTGGTTTTAAAATGCTAGGGTAGACCAAAACTATAATCTAAGCCAAAAACCATAGCCCAGTTATGGAATATTAATGCCACACTTCACATGTGATCAAATAAAGTAGGACAAGTTTTAATGCAATTTCTCAGAGTATTTTTGTTCTAAACCTTCCCTTCTTACATCCTATTCTTTTTGTTTAGTGAGTTTTGTTCAGATTAATAAAAGCCTAAAAAAATTTCTTTAGAAACATACCCAGTAGAGTTATATTTCAAAAAGCTTTTATCCTTCAAAATACGAATGTTCATAGGATAGTACCTTAGAAACTTTAAAATAGTATGAATTTCTATGTCTTCATTTTAGATAGCCTTGAAATGCTAATTAAAATGAAAATTGAATGTAAAGTTAATTCAATATCATCATTCATATCTTCTTGAAACATATTTCTAAATCAAAATAGAGACGTATCCTTGTCTAAAGCATTAACTTGAGTAATACAGAATACATAAAGAAATCTTTCCCTCTTTTCTGCCAAGCACCAAATGCAAGAAATACATTGCACAGAATCTTAAAATTCACAAAATCATAGAAAATATATGCAGATGACATAATATCATCTTCCTTATTTCACAGATGAGAAAATTGAGATTCAAGAAGATGTAATGATTGAGGCCCCAAGTTCCACACTCTGAGTTAGTGCTGGAGCCAGGATGAGCATCCAAGATCTCCTGGTTTCTCAAATACTATATTTCAGAACATAAATCAAATGAGTTTGACTATGTAATAACAGTGGAACAAACATTTCTTGATTAAAACAACACAGAAGTTTACAGAGATTATAATACATCGAATGTCTTTAAAGTATAAACACAGTATTTGATAGTTCTTGTTTCCCTGAGTCTTGTGAACAGAATAATAGTCTAATATGGTTGTACCAAGAAAAGCACAGTTCTCAACAAGCAGGAAATGTCGCTTCTTTCATTTCTCTTATTTCTTATATTTCCCCTGCAAATTGATGTTTAATCTATATAAAAATATTCATAATGTCAGTCTTCAACCAAAATTTTCTTTCATGAAAAAGTGTTTCTTAAATGAATCTTTTTTTTTTTGATTTCTAATGCATACTGACACACTCATAAAAACTCTTCCTCACAACAGCACTGGAAAGAGAGTGAAATCAACCCGTTTCTGTACAAAGCAAGCAGGCTCTTAACTATGCATGTGAGGATTCTCTGCATTCAAATAGTCAAGTGAGAGAACATCTATTTTAAGTATTTACATGGGGGCATGTAGCCACGTGAAACAAATAAAAACATCTCAGCAAACAATGTAAGAGAAAACAACAAAAGATCGATGCTTGTGAAATACTTTAATAACCATGATGCCTTTCCTAAATTTTGGAACAACCACTCAAGGAAGAAATAGTCTGCAGCAATGCAATAGTCTATCGACGCAACTATTGTCAGAACTTAGAGAGTTAGGCTGGGAGCTGCCAAAAGTTGAAGATAAAGTTACTCTAAGACTTGAAGGGAATTATCAATCTGAAAAAATAATCCAAATATGTATTCAAATGTGTAACTGAAGACGTCTGCAGCCATTCAAATCCAAAGTAACTAGGGTATAATCTCAGCATCACAAAACTCAATATTATTTTAACCAAATGAATAAATAAAACATAATTGCACTCTTTATGCCCCGGGAGAAGAAAGTTATTGCGAGGTGGAGTAGTCTTCATTTGCACCTAGAAAAAAGGAGTCCAAAGGGTAAAACTTTCTCAACATTTCTAACAGTGGCAAGCACAGTAGGCACCTGAGGCAGATGATCAAAATAGTTAATCCCCTTAGACACAGTAACCATTTCTTCAAAGTGTATCTAGGTACTACAAACTACCAGGCCCTGATGAACCGGCCATATAGACCCAGTCAACAAATTCCCACTTGATTCCAGGTTCAGTAGTTTCTTTTATTGTGCTTACAGCCAATACAAGTTCCTGGGTTCACCTATAAGAACTTTTGTTTATTAAAAAGTCAATAATTCAGCATTTTGTTTTTTCATTCTATCATTTATTCACTCACCTCATGTCAGACATGAGGAAAAATAAGGATAAAAAGAGAATCACCGATCTCAAATGGCTCAGTCTAGTGAGAAAAGGAAGGAATGGGCTTTAGAACCCGAGTTTTTTTGCACAAACGGGAAAAACAGAGACCTGAAGGTAGCAAGGAGAGCTGCGAGCAGCCCTGTGGGAGAACCAGCATGCACCCCTGTTAAGAGACTTGAAGGTACCCGGTTTTCATGAAGCTCTCTCTGAAAGCAGGGCTGTAGATAACCCAGACTCCAAATGAGGTCCCTGAGGGTCCAGGTCAGGGACAAAGGGGAGACTGAGCAAGGGGGAGCAGAGTCCTCCTCGTCCTCCTCCACTGCAACCTGTTACTATGCTTTCATCTGCTTCATGTATCAAGGGTCTGTGAAAGACTTGTCTGAAGAAAAAATTCTGTGACTTTAAGAAAAAAAAAGTGAGAATAGGACACAGACTTTTTTTTCTAGCTTCACTGAGGTATAATTGACAAGGACATAGATTTCTGTTACGAGGTTAAAGATTTAAGGAAAGTTGGTTCATTATAGAATAGGGAATTTCAATGAGAAGAGTAAAAAAGTTTTAAAAAGAAGCTACCGGGGAAACATGATGGGGGAGGAGGGCAAGACCACAGACAGGAGGAATGGAAGAAGTAGAAGGAAGCACCTCCTGTGGAAATCAGAACGTGGCTGACTGGTGCTTGCATGGTGGATGGAGGATAAGAAATAGTCAGAAAGCACCAAGTAGGCCTAACCAGCCTCACGTGTCCAAAGGGAATCAAGTGCAGAGGATGGGAATGATTCCTTAGGATCATAAGAAGAGGCTGCTCTGAATCCTGCCAGGCTGACAGCTAAAAGTCACTCTCCCTGGAAGTCAGGAAATCAGTATTTCTCCAGATTAGGGAGCTGTGAGGGTGGAGGGAAATCCTTGTAATTCTGTGAGGCTGGCCGCTGTTGACCACGGTCAGATGCGCCTCCCTGAGAAATTGAATTGGTGAGACTGGTTATTATGTCGTCAGTCACTGGGCCCATCTAACTGTAGGTAATCTACAAAATTAAGTTTTGAAACCTGCAAAACTAAGGATCATACCCTGAAAGATACTAACAAGACCTAGTTGTCACCTGGAAAGCCAGCTTGCCTCTATGACATATGTTTCCATTTCTCTAAAACTGAAACCCTAATCCTCCAAGATAATTAAGCATACATACTTTCTGGTTTCTAAAGCTAGTAGCTTAAAAGTTGTATCAGAAGTAAGGAAAGCCATAGGTTTGTTCTTTGATTCAGAAATTGAGCATCAAGACACATGTACAAGTTAATGGTAAATCAATCAATAGCAAGTCCATCCTTCCAGTTGTTCTTTCCAAAAATCTTGGAGTTATTCTTAATATGTCTTGTTCTCTCATACTCAACCCATCAGTAAATCCTGCTGACTGTACCTTGGAAATTCGTCCAGGTTCCAACCACATTTCACCACCTCCACTGCTCCCACCCTGGGCTAAGCCACTAACATTTCTCCCCTGCTTCCTTCCACCCTTGTATTTTAGTCTCAACACAGCAGTCAGAGTGATCTTTTCAAAGTATAAACCAGAACACAGCATCCCTCTCCTCAAAATCTTCTCATGGCTCATTCTCTGACAAAGATTAAAAGTCAAAGTGTTTAGAGATGGCCTACAAGGCTCTATACTACCTGGCATGCCTCCCTTCTTCCCTCCTTATCCTCACCTCCTGCTACTACCCTGTACTCCCACTAACTCACTCTGTTCCAGCTCCATAGGTCTTCTAAGCGTTCCCAGAAAACCGCAGGCATGCACTCACACGAGGCATTTGCACCTGCTGTCTCCTCTGCTGATACATTCTTTGCCCAAATGTCCACATGGGCGCACTTCCTTTCATCGCCAGGTCTTTGCTCACGTGTCACCTTCTCACCCTGTTGCAAACTGTGCCATCGCACAGCAGCAGCGGCATTCCCTGTGCTGCTTTACTTCTTCGGACTACGTCTCATCCTCTCATACGCTATATAATCTTCTCCATTTTTGAACAGTCTGTCCCCCATCTAACCCCCGCCCCCACAGCGTGACCTGCCCAAGGACTCGGGCTGTGGTGTGTTTTGGCTCACAGAGCTATCACTAGACTTACGGCAGAGCCTGCTACATTGTAGCAGCAAAGTGGGGGCGGGCACGAGAAGTCCAACCGTGAAGGAGCAGCTAATGGCACCGGCACGTACAGGAAGACCACAGTCCTTAGAGAAACAGTAGTGAAGTGATTAAGAGCACAGACTCTGGAGCCAGACCGCCTGGTTCTAATACTGGCTCTGCTACTTACATAGTTGAATTACTTAAACTCTCTGAGCTTTAATTTCTTTCCTTGTAATAGAAGTTCCTACCTCATGAAGCTGTTATGACAGTGAAATGTGTTAATAAATAAAAAGCACTTTTATAAGGTCTTTATAAATGTTCACCATTATTTAACAGAATTATGGAGATCTACAAGTGCTGACATGGAGAGATGTCCACAATACATGGTGATGAGAAAACACCAAGTTATAGAATAAGATGTCAACTGTGTCCTATTTTTATAAAGAAGACATATGCATAGAATAAATTCTGAAAGAAAATATTCCAAATTGTAAACTGTAAATTACAACTACCTCTGTTGGATAAGGAATTGAGAAAATAAAAAAGACACTCAACACTATTCTTAAAAGCATGACACCACAACAGGGCAAGGGAAAGAATTCCCCAGCAGCTGTGGTAAGGCATCCCAACAGCTCCTTGGAAGGCCTTATCCTAGGATTAAGATCAATCTAGGAGGAAGTATATGCCAGATTCCTCCCTACATACTTCCTTAACTTGCTTTAGGTAACCCCAAAGAGCTCCCCAACATCAGTAGAGCTCCTCCTGGATAGGAACGTTGCCCCATGGAACACATTTTACCCAAATGGTTGATATTTTCTACAATATGCTCGTAAGTGGTCATGTGGCTGTTGCTTCACTTCCTCAGAGGCAGGGAGTTCATTACTTCAAAATTTCCTGTTTAATCACTGAACACCTGCTTTCGTCCAGATACTTAAACTTTTTCTTATTATTAAACTCTACCTCCAGATTGCTTCCACTTAGTCATCCAAATTACCTTCTTTCACCTCCCAAAGCTTTATCCCCTACACTGGCCCACATCCCAAATCATGTTTGGTCACAAAGCATGTAACTATTCTAAAGGAAATGTTTCTAAAACACATGGCATGCTTACATTTCTTATTACACAAAAGAGAGAATCCAATTAACCTGCAGTTGATTGCCCCAGATGATCACTGTAGATATGGAATTTCACATCTGTAAGAGACCTCCAAAACTTTCCAGCCTTGTCATTTTATTTTACAAAGGAGGAAAATGAGGATCAGAAAGATTAAATTGCATGCCCAAGGTCAAAGTAAAGAGAGTACTGGCAGTCATCCATCACTGCCCTTTGCTTCGATATAATGATGTCCTAAACCAGCAGTTACCCAGATCCATAAGACTGTGTGGTCCCATAATAAATAATCTCAGTAAGCCATATATATTGATTCTCTCTTTGTGTCAACTATTATTTCTCAACATGTCATTTCTAACTTGTCTACCCAATGTACCACCACCATTTCCAACTGCTATGCAATGAATCTATAAAAATTTCTGGAATAAATGATGACCATCAACAACTTCATTTTATATATGATTTTCACAAATTCATTCATGAAATATTTTCTGCCTATTATGCGTACAATATACGCTTAGAAGCCTGTTGGGTATCAAGAGGAATTTGTGATTCAAGGAATACACATGAAGTTGAAAACAACCAAAAAACTCTTAAGTATGCACAGTGAACAGAAATACAAATGAACTTAGTACAAGCTTAGTACATTAATAAATGCAAATAAGTTTACAGACCAGTGGCCACCAGACTTTTTTTTTTTTTTTAATTTGTATTTTTTTTTTTTTAAGATTTTTTTATTTTTTCCTTTTTCTCCCCAAAGCCCCCCGGTACATAGTTGTGCATTCTTCTAGTTGTGGCATGTGGGACGCTGCCTCAGCGTGGTCTGACGAGCAGTGCCATGTCCGCGCCCAGGATTCGAACCGACAAAACACTGGGCCGCCTGCAGCAGAGTGCGCGAACTTAACCACTCGGCCACGGGGCCAGCCCCCCACCAGACTTTTTATCAAGGCACTCACCAGCTAAAAAAAGAGAGAGAGATGTATCTCAAATACATAAATGCATACAACTGTATATAAACCATACACATGTAGTACTATACTAATATATAGTATACAGTATAAAACATACCTTAATATTAGGATTTTTAAAATGAAATACTGCAAAAGAACATTAGTGCTCTGGGTTTAGCAGGGAAGAAGTTATTGCAGGCTCAAATAAAGGATTAATAGGCCTCATAAAATCTGGTGCAATGCTATCAGTCACCTAAAACCTTTTTTTCCTCACTGAAGGGGACCAGAATATGCCACCTCCAAATATGCCATTTTTGCATAAGGATTATTTTGACTTGAAGGCAATTAGGAAACAGCAGACTCAGGAAGAAAGCCCTCCCCCCACTTTTTGGCTAAAAGCTAAGCATAAATTTCTACTTGTACAGGTGTCTCCCTCTCCAGTACCAGGAAGAAAACTACGCCAGAGACAACTGTTATCACCTGACTCTTATCTGCATAACAAACCTTACTAAACAACTCTTCCTTATCATGTATTTCCTGATCACAGCCCCATAATTAATGCCTCCCCAAGAAGCCCAAAGAGAGAGGAAAGAAAAGGGGAAAAAAAAGGAAACAAGAGTATATAAGTACATCAGAAGACCTTAATAAAGTGACATAAAAAGAGATGCCCTGATCAGCTGTTACATTTATTCAATTCACCATCCAATTTGCACATCTCATTGTACTTTAATTATCACATTCACCAAGAAAGACTAAAATTAAATTACCACATGAATCTATGATATATTTTGAGGAAGGAATAAGGGAAATTTACAGTTCTGGTTCCAACTAAAAACAGAATTAAAAGGATAAAAGTTCTAAAGAAAAACACATGCTTGGGCTCATTTCTAGCTCCATCCTGAATACAATTTGAGCTGGAATACTATTAGATCCCAACCTCGTTTCTGGTGGGAGACCCAGCCAAATTTAGAATTTAGAATTGGCTATATAGTCTGAATATAAAGTTGTTTTAAATCTTATAAAAGGTTCCTAACAAAACTTTAAAGTTTTTACATCTTTTTGAAAGACTTTTCCCAAGAGGCCTTAGTTAATGTAAAAGCTGATCCCTTGGAGGGGATAATAGAAAAGCACTTTGTTATTTAAAATAATACAATAAGGGGGTCAGCCTAGCAGTGCAGCAGTTAAGTTCGTGCACTCCGCTTCACCAGCCCAGGGTTCGCCAGTTCGGATCCCAGGCACAGACCTACATAGTGCTTATTAAGCCATGCTGTAGCAGGTGTCCCACATATAAAAAAGAGGAAGATGGGGACTGATATTAGCTCATGGCCAATCGTCCTAAACAAAACAGAAAAAAAAAAAGAGTAAGATTAGCAGCAGATGTTAGCTCAGAGCTAATCTTCCTCAAATAAAAAAAAGAATACAATAAAAAATGGCCAAGCAAGAGACACTTAGTTAAGACTCCCCAGAGGCTGTCTCCTTGGCTAATTTACATAGTCATGGAATCCCCACCTACAGGACAGAAGCAACAGAAGAGATTAACTTCCATCAAAGCTGCCTTAACTGGGCTTCAGCAAGCTGTAAGCCCAGGATGATCAGGAGGTTTCCCTGGAGAGGCCAGTGGCAGGGAATAGCAATATTTCAGGGCACTAAAAACAACTCACTGTTAACATACTCTAGTTGAACTAGCTAATTCAGAATGAGTCATTGTCCTAAATTACCTGTACTGTTCCTATGGCAAATGATTGATAACATTCAGCACTGACAGTACCATAATTGTTTTAATAGACATCTCTCCGCCACATGACTATAAGTTCCTTGAGGGCAATGATTTGATATGATTCACTTTACACAGAGCACATTTTCAAGAAACCTCTTGCAATTTAATAAATGAAAGAAAAGACTATACCAGGAAATAACACTAGAATCAATCATTTACTAAAGTTGTAATTAACAGCCATGTCTACGTCTCTCACAATTTAATAAAGCCACCATTAAACAGAAACTCATCTTTTCGTCATCAGAAACATAGATAATCCAATCAGAGGAACTACATTTGATTGATGTCAACATCATTTATCTATATTTGAATTTTATGGTAAATCCTCAAAGGATTTTCACTCTCACAAATCAAATAAACAGGTTATAAAAATTATCCTATTCTTAAGAATTATTTTTTAGTGTTTAAATAGCACTATTTTCCCCTCAACTCTCTCCTTTGTCCCCTCCATCGCATCTTCTTCCTTTATATCTTCAGAAAAGTAACGCAGCTATTGCTTATAGCCAATCTAACCTCAGATCAGAAAGGTATTTACCACAAATGCAACTTTTTTTAAATTCAATAGGAAAAAAACTTTTCTTTAACAGCAGCAACCAACGTAGCTCGACACAGAAAGAGCTTAGAGCCACTGCTCACTTCTAGTTCCAGAAAGCAAGGCAATTTCAGTGACACAGACACTGCCACTGCCCTCCATTCTGTGTGAAAATGCCCTAACACCAACATAAATGGACAAAATAGAATCCATTTAGGGGGTAAAAAACTGTCAAGCGTCTATTGTTTGCAACATCAGCCAAAGGACAAACTCCATCAGACTAACATCACTCTAACTCAAATTATCAACTGAAATAACCAAGCGAATTACTTTCACCATTTGGCAACATGACCAACAAACCAAAGTATACCGTAACATCTAACTAAAAAGAAGTTTTCTTTGTTTTTACCATTGTCTATTGTGAAGAAGAAAGTAAAGCTCGGCGGAGTCATATAGAAAAGGACGATGGGCTCCCTCTGAGCCACGTAAAAGAAAAGAACATGTTCAGAGCGCCTCTTCTATGTTCAATGTTGTCGCCATAAGAAACAGCAATGATAATAAAAAGGCTGTATGTATATCTGAAAAATACATAGGACTACAGCAATTAAGAAATTTTTATCCAATCAATAGTTATTGAACAATCAATTTGTAGCCAAGTATGAAATATCTGGAGTCAGAAATTACATATGCTAATAAGGATGAAGATAAAAGATTTGGTTTGCTTTAACTACATAATCCCATTATTATCCATTTCACTTCATCTATACAAACAAAGCGTGTCATTCTTAGTATGGTTTTTAATTATTAAGGCTAGCTGACATCCGTGGTTAATTTAAAAGCACCATTTCCCTCTGGAGATTTTTCTCTGAATTCCACTGAAATTAATCAATTAACCAGTCCTTTAAGTAACTGTATATTTTACCAATACACAGAAGTGAGTATAAACATACATACGTATATATTTATGAGAGACAGAGAGAGAAACCAACGCTCTACTAGATTGATGTTACCTCATTTTATTCTCAGAATAAATAAAGTCCTACATATCTGTATTTTTCCACATAAAATATTAGACTGTTATGGCCATATAAATAATATAAAACATTCGTAAATTTGAAGCTAGAAACAAAAGAAACTGAACCTGAAAGAAATAAGAGAGTTGTATTCAGAATTACTGCTGTGGAGGAGCAAGTTATAAGTGGAACCACAGCAGCTACTGTCATCACCAATGCCTTTTTCCAAAAAAAAAATTAGTTGTGTGAATTTACTATCTTCTCTGTCCTTCATAAAGCCAAATTATGTAGTTTGATCCCAGCAGAGGGTTGAGATGACCAAATGAACAGAAAGATATACCTCTGTGTCTTCCCAAAATTCCACAGAGAAGACAAATGTATACATGTAACTGAGAGTAAATCCATAGCATTGATGGAAAACTGGGAAAGGGACCATGAGCAACCCAAATCATAGAGCAATTTGTGTAAAACTTAAAACAAAAACAAAAGACTTTTCCAAAGAAAACCCATACATCAAAAGTAAAAGAAGGTGAGAAAAGCTGACCTCCACAATTAAAGATGGACAAACAATGATTTGAGTCCCTCTGCCCTCAAAGCAATTGGCTTCCAGAGTTACCTAAAAGTTAGGGCCACAAGTACAGCTCTCAATAAAAAAGCAGAAGGTCTTATATACATGGGCCTGTGAGCATTAGCACCACAAACAGGCAAGCGGAACAGTGCCACCAAATGATTTAAAGCCACCACAGGACCCCCAAATCACCACACTTAAAAGACCAGCAACTCCCCTATTCCTAAAAGGAAGCCAATTCTCAGCTAATTGTGATTCGTCATCCTTTCTATCACCCTCCAAGCAAACAACCAGAGTCAAAGCCCCTAAAATAGAACCACATTTACCATAGCAGCATACTGAAAAAGAAAAACCAAATGACCACCTCAGTAGGCACAGAAGAAATATTTGATAAAATTCAACATACACATTCATAAAAAGACTGTTGGCAAACTAAAATTAGAGAACTTCCTCAAATTGATAAAGGATATGTACAATAAAGCTATAGCTAATATCATGTTTTCTTCCTAAGATGAGAAACAAGGCAAGGACGCCCAGTCTTACCACTTTATTCAATATTGTACTAGAGGCCCCAGCTAGTGCAAGAAGGAACGAAAAGGCATACAATATACAATCAGGCAAAGAAAGAATTAAAACGGTATCTTCAAAATAAAATGATTTGAGTAGGTATAAAATCCTAAAGCAATTTAATAAAAAGCTACTAGAACTAAGAAGTTAGTTTAGCAAGACCACAGAATTCGAGAGGAAGTGACAAATATTGAAGACAGGCAAAGACAATCCATTATATGAATAAGAGGAGTTCCTGAATAAGAAAAAGAAACCCTTAAGTAAGGAAACAGAACAAACACTAGAAATTGTAATTCAAAAAAACTAACATAAAAATTTCTAAAAAGATTTGACTATATATTGAAAGATCATACTACATATGACTATTGTCTCAGAACAACCAACAACAAGACACATTCTAATAAAATTACTGGACTCTAAAGAGAAAGAAAAAGAGGCCAGCCCATGGTGTAGTGGTCAAGTCCACACACTCCCCTGCGGCAGCCCGGGTTTGTGCATTTGGATCCTAGGCACAGACCTACACACTGTTCATCAAGCCACACTGTGGCAGCATCCCATATACAAAATAGAGGAAGATCGACACAGATGTTAGCTCACCAACAATCTTCCTCAAACAAAAACAGGAAGATTGGCAACAGATATTAGCTCAAGGCCATGCCTCCTCACCGAAAAAAAAAAAAAAAAAAAAAAAGGAAGAGAGAAAGAGAAAACTCCCCTGAGCATCTACACAAAAAGAGCACATGACTTATAAGGGGAAAAATTATGTCGCCATGTCGCCACCAAACTTTGAAAGCAGCGCTCTCTGCCAGAAAGAAAATGTGACCCAAGGATTTTACATCCAGCAAAATTGACTTTCAAGCATGAAGAGCACTAATCGTTATCCACATGCCACAGCTAAGGAGCTCTTGTTCCCAGGAGCCCTTCCTAAGGAACCTACTAAGAATGCATTTCAAACAACCAAAAATGAACTTGAAGGATATTTACATAAGGTCTAGTGGCAAGCAGTAAATATGTATTTATGGACTGAATACCAAATAAAAGTTAAAAGGAAGAGACTGAGCATGTAATTGCTATCTGATTTGACAATGCCGCTATAAAACCCTCATTAAAAATATTTGGGAGGGGGGCCAGCCCAGTGGCATATGGGTTAAGTTCGTGTGCTCCGCTTCGGCGGCCTGAGGCTCACAGATTCGGATCCCAGGCACAGACCTACATACCACTGCTGTGGCAGCATGCCACATACAAAACAGAGGAAGACTGGCACAGATGTTAGCTCAGGGGCCAATCTTTCTCACCAACAACAACAAAAAAAAATTGGGAGGAAAATGGGGATAGCATTTGCAGAAAAATTTTTTAAACTTTTTCAGTAATCATGATTGGTGCTGTACGTGCACGTATTATTATTATTCTGAAACTATTCTATGTGTAAAGTGGTATAAAGCTAATGAAGGACTTTGGGATAATCCTAATTCTATCATCTCCTATGTTCTTGAGAACTAGGATTCTTGGTGAAGAAGGAAAGAGATACACACGTAATATATAAAAGATTAAGTTAAAAACCCTATAGTCCTAAATGTAAATTGAAAATATCAATATGAACTCATGGGGTACTGTATCATAAAACATATGTGTGATAGTGTGAGAGAGAGTGTGTCCACTGAAAAGACTGAAAAGGCCTAGAAACAATAACTAACACAGAAGCAGGGCACTCAGGTGTGGTCGTGAAAGGCCATTTCCAATTAAATGGAATTGGGCTTCTTTGAGAAATGGCTGATTCTAGGTCTGGGACAGGAAATGAACAAGATGAGCTAGGAACATCTTGTCATACCACCTGAGAGCAAGAAAGCTACCAGAGAGTACCAGGGTCATGTCAAAGGACTCAGAAGCCAACTTGAAGGGGATCACAGTAGCCAAAGACAGGACAATTTGAACTTGGCTAAGAAGTGCAATTGACTGAAGCCCAAATATGTTTAAATTCATGAGTTTCTAATCATATTGACCAAAAAAAAGAAGTTATCAGCCACCTTCTGAGAATGACAGGAAACTAATTCATTATCTTGGAAACTGGGTGAAGAAAATCTAGAATTTATTCTGCCTCTGTGAACTCTACCAATGAGTAAAGAGCAGAAAAATCTCCTTATAAAATTATTACAGCTAATTTATAACAAGCTGATAAAAGAGAATATCACCATCTTCCAAACTCCAAAGAAGTAACGAATCCAGGCATTAAGCATCAATGACTGGTAGCAACACGAAAGAATACAATATAATAAAACATAAAACAATCTGAAGTGCTGCCAAGGCTCTATAGCCAGCTAGCAATTTGCCGGAAAAACAGAGGACAGAAGAACAAGTTGAACTGCACTTTGAATATGCAATCAGCAAAACCTAAACTATGGATGCCCACAGGTCAAAAGACCCAGGCGCTTCAACAGGTAACTTATCAGGAAAAGAAACAGATGGAAGGGGAAGAGATGTAGATCAAGAGATTCAAATACATACCAGGTTTTTAGTAACGGTCAAAATTTAACTTTATTGTGTAAGAATAAAACTTAGTGCTAAAGTCACAGGGAATATAAAGAAGTGATTATTATAAAGTCAGGACAGTAGGCACTTGGGGGGGCAGGGAGAGAGCTGCAACTGTGATGGGGAACATAAAGGGATTTCCAGAGTGGCCAGCGATATTTCATTTTTTGAACTGGGTAGTAGTTACCTGTGATTTTTAACTTTTTAATTGCATTTTACAATAAAGGAGTTAAAAATAAAATAGCTAATAAAAATACTCTAGAACTAAATAACCAGAGATTTCCCAGTAAACAAAAAGGGGAAGAGAAATAAAACTGTGGTAGCTAAATCTAAAGTCTTCTGAACGTTCCCATATATCTCAAAATCCACACGAAAGTGGTTTTAACCCACGGTATATAAACAGGATGTCACAGTTAGCTGGAAGAACCCTGATATATGCTTTGTAGAAACAAAACTGTACTCTGTCCACTGACCATCCTTGTCAGAGGTAACTAGAATGACACTGAAAAGATCAATTCCGAATTATTATTAAAGAGATTTCAAAGAGAATACCACAAAAGAACTTGCTGATTTTCTATATTTTGTGGCAGTTAATTAACATCTAAACCACTGAAAGGACTGACAGGAACATTAAAAGCATGAAGAGTGTGAGAACACATCACTGTCTGCTCCCTTCTGTACTGTCTACGGGCAACCTCACTAGCTCTTTCTGAGAATACAACTGTAAGCTTTAAAAGGCATGGGGGTTGAAGAAGGAAAATGCTACACTGTCCAGAGACCTAAATTCAGGTGCTGGCTGTGCCATGAGTTGATAGTAAGACAAATCTTCTTCCTCTCTGAGCCTTAATTTTCTCATATATAAATGAAAATGGTTAAACAAGATGAACCATGACACTTATTACAGCATTAAAAATCTTTAATTAGGATAGGAAATATTTGCCCCAAAGGTAATATTTGCTACCAAAATCCAACAAGATTAAGAAGAAATACCACAGTCACAAACGACATCATTAGAAATTTTTTTCTTTTTCAAATAGTAAGTTCTTCTTTATTAGAAAAAAGTAAAATTTCTTTGAAAACTTCCCCCCAAAAGCTGAAATCTATGTCCAACTTTTCAAATCCAACTGATACAAGAAGACACTATCTTTAGTAGATTTGAAAATTAGCAAATAAAAAAGTAAGAAGAAAGTTCACCTTTAATATTTTAAATTCTAGTTTATCCTTTCATATATCCATTTGTAAAACTGTGATAAGAGGGAAAGCTCGGGATTTTAAAAAGTTAGAATAATAAAATAATAGAAAACCAGCAATAAATTCAGCTTCCTTTCTTTCACCTCCAGTTGGTAGTGTTCAAATTTCAACCTCACATATGAAAATACCAAATAATACCCAACTTAAAAAAATGAAATGATAAAGGAACGTCTCTGTAAGATGAAAGAAAAGAGTCTAAGGGGTGATCCCATGCAACTGTCTGTGTCCTCTAGAGAATAACAAAAATTATCATCATGACAATAGAATTTTGCTTTTTATACTGTTTAGGCTTTTCCAGAGCAATTTTCACATGCATCATATGCTGCCTCATGGAAACCTCATGAAGAAGCTGTGAGTTAAAGGAGAGTTTCTTACTTTACAAATGAGAAAAAAACGACATTCAGAGAAGCTAGATAGAAAATGGAATTCAAGAATAAGAGATGAATTAACATTAGTCTCTGCTACTTAAAGCAAAAAGGGGTATTCAGAGTTGTACTTAGAGAAAACAGAAGATAGGGAGATGTGTACCTGCTAAAGGAGAAGGATGAGACCGCTTTAAAATCTGAACAGAAAGAATGTCTCAGCTCGGGTCATCTTCACAAGAGTAGCAGGCGCTCAGAGTTACAAGTTGCAGCATTTCCCTGTATAAGGAAGGAGTATTCAACTACTCCCAAGTCCCGGAAGCAAGCAGATGCTGCAGAACAGGAGAACGAGCATGCTGAACTATACTGAACCAAAGGAAAGCATCCTCTCTCAACTGTCAGGTGAAAAACTAGAGAACTAGAACAAGGAGAAGGCCAAAAACATAAGGCTTCTAAATTTCAAATCCCCATACTCAAAGAGGGAGAGGGGGATGCTGATTTATGCCATACAAGGCCCAGTGAAACTCAACTCTCCCTGTTTAAATAAAACACATCTGGACATAGACTGCTAACCATCATAACAACAACAACAGCTGAGGGAAGAACAGACTTCTTATATTATTTAGAACATAAACATTTTATATTGCTCCAATATGGCCTCTCCCCATTAAGGTTCTCAGCAGACAACTTTGCTTCTTATTTCACTGAAAAGTCAGAAGAGAATTGCTGTTTCCTTCCACCACCGTGTCTATCAAACTACCTGCCCTGTATCAACATACTTGTCTTTTCAGCTGTTAAAACAGACCAACTGTCCCTACTCCCACGTAAGTCCAACGCTTCTGCCTATGTGCTAGATCCCAGACCCTCTTGAATACTCTGCTCCTATAATTATCCTCTTCCCTTCTACTAAGCAATTTTTACCTCTATAGTGGACCATATCCGACAGCATACAAATATGCAGTAGCACCCCATCTTAAACATACAAAATAAAAACTCTTCTTTGATTCTACACCTTCGCTCACTCCACTCTAGTTCCATTTCTGCTTCCTTTTATAGCATATCTCCTTTAAAATGCAATTGGTACTCTGTCTCACTTCCTTGCCTCTCTTTAAATCCACCCAAATCAGTCTTATATCCCCACCTCTCCCATGAAACTGTTCATCAAGAACCTCCACCAGCTCCCTCTTGACAAATCCAGCAGATCAATTCTCATTCATCATCTGACTCAGCCTCTCAGCAGCACTTACACAGTGGATCACTCCCTCTTCTTGAAACTCACCCCTGACTTGGCTTCCGAGACAAAACACTCTCCTGCTTTCCTCTACCTCAATGAGGGTCCTCTGCTAGCTCCTGGTCCTTGGTTGTCTCCTCCTCCGTCCACCCTAATTCCTAGGTGATCTTCAATCTCACAGCTTCACATACCAGGATGATGATTCCCAAATTTATATCTCAAACCCCAACCTCATATATACAACACATCAACTCAGGTATCTAGTAAGCATCTCAAATTAAGCATGATCCAAACAGAATTCTTAATTTCCCACTCTCACACCCATCCTACCCTGTACAAAACAAACAGAAAAACTCCTCTACTCTTTCTCATCTCAGATAAATGGTACGAATATATGCCCGATACTCAACCTCTACTCCACCCCACCCACCCACCCACCCAGAAAAAACTAGGAGTTACCGTTGATCACTCTCTTTTTCTCATACTCCACATGCAATCTACCTGCAAAGGCTACTGATGCTACATTCAAAACAGAATTAAACCCAAGCCCTTCTCATTTCCACTGCTACCCCATGCTTGTCTAAGCCACAGTCATCTCTTGCTTATACTTCTGTCTACCAGTATGCTAATTTCAAAAGCTCGTTTCCCAGCTTTTCACAAAGCTTTACACAGGCACAAATGTCACCTGCTTCAAGGCTTTCCGTGACCATCCTATATAACATAGGCCTCCTTTGACTTACTCTCTCCCTATTATCTTGTGCCTGCCTTATTTTCTTATTATCAAGCCTATCAAAACCTGAAATATTGTATTTTATTTATTTTCTAAATTTTATTTATTTCCTATCTCCCCCTCTGCAAGGCTGAGAAACTTTCATCATCATAGTAATCACGTAGCCAGAACAGCGCCTAGCATACTGCAGATGTCAAACAACTACTTGTCAAACGACTGAAATTCTATCCAAGTGTCATATCATATGATTTACACATTAGTCTTCTCTCCCCTTTTCACCCTTCTTCTAAGTCAAAAACACTAAAATTATGAATAGAATAGTAAAACAAACCCATATCACAAATAGTAAAAGAAACCTGCATCAAAATGGTAAATTCCATCTCTCTGATTTTTTCAATATGAAGTTTCTTTAATGCTTCTGTTTATTACAAAAGTAATACATGCAACCTAGAGGGGAAAATGTCAGTAGATAGCAACTAGGAAAAATAATATTTTTAAAATGTTTAAAAATTATCTTATAGGGGCTGGCCCCGTGGCCGAGTGGTTAAGTTCGCGCGCTCCGCTGCAAGCGGCCCAGTGTTTCGTCGGTTCGAATCCTGGGCGCGGACATGGCACTGCTCGTCAGACCACGCTGAGGCAGCGTCCCACATGCCACAACTAGAGGAACCCACAACGAAGAATACACAACTATGTACCGGGGGGCTTTGGGGAGAAAAAGGAAAAAATAAAATCTTTAAAAAAAAAAAAAAATTATCTTATAAATCATTCTCCTTACACTTATCTGTTAGTTTTTTAAAGAGAGTAATTTTATTAAAAGTTCACATATGATCAAAATTAGTATCACAGATACATTTTAAAATAGCCTGCTAATATAGAAGATAAGAAAGTATATTTCTCACATTTGGATTTTGCACAAACCAAACCACATAAGTGACTCTAATTTCTCATATGCACGATTCTTGTAATATTTTGTGATAAGATATTTTTAAAACTCTGTAGATTAAAAAATCTATCTGAATTTTTTATTTCAATTGTAATTCTTACATTTTTCTTTTTTCGCTGAGGAAAATTGGCCCTGAGCCAACATCCATGTCGATCCTCCTCTATTTTATATGTGGGACGCCTGCCACAGCATGGCGTGTTAAGCAGTGCAAGGTCTATGAACTGGTGAAACCCAAGCCACCGAAGTATGGCATGTGAACTTAACCACTCAGTCATGGACAGGCCCCAGTTATTGCATTTCTTGACCTCAAATTTTGTTTTGTTTTCAACAGGGAGAAAAAAAGGAAAATTAAAACATAAGGCAATATAAATTATAAATTCTTAATTATGAATTATCATTGCACATTGTATGAATCCTAGTTCAAGTATTTATTTGTAAACTATTTACCACATCCTTTTTTCTAGCTTACCTGAAAAAAATCTGTTGATTAGTCTCACAAACATTCTCCATGAATATAACTGAGTGTTACACTCCCATTAACGAGAAAAAACAAATAGAGTATCAATCTCCTAATACAACATCTACGTCTGTGTAGAGTAAGGATTAGGAGCCAAAAATGACTCACTTCATGCAGTCTTCTTAGGAAGTTGTATAATTTTTTTAAAATTTAAGATACTGGTATTATTTAAAGAGAAGAAAAATAAAAATACTACTAGAGGACAGAAAATGATTAGAAGAAGAAAACACATCTGTTAGTCTAATTTCTTTTCTAAGTTAATCGATTAATTCAATCAAAACTCAAGAAAAAAGAGCTTTAAGGGATGAAAGCAAAGGTAACATAAGATAGCAGAATGCCTAATCCCAGGTACATGCTTTGCATGGAGGTCGGAGGGGAAGAGTCTCTCACCTGTGTTTCCTGGATAATGAAAGCCATCCTAGTTTGTGTTCTACTGAACACTCTTCTCACCACAGGGCATCAGGGAAGTAACGGCTGTTTTGTACAGAAGAGGTTAAGAGCAGCACAGTTACAAGTCCTCGGAGTCTTAGACTCTTACAAAGATAAGAGAGAGCGTTTCATACTGAAGATATATGGCACTTTGAAAGTTATTATATAACTCTTTCTTGAAGAATAAGGATCATTTTGAACATTAGTAGTTATAGCTATAGATAATGGGGCTTAAGTCTGATTGGGTCTTGAATCCTAAAGTTTTACCCTAAAACTTTCCTTAAAATAGTCTCAATACACCATGGTGGCAAGGTTTTGTCCTCCTATAAATGCGGAAGAAGGGTGTGCTGCTCCTTGACTAATTCCTGCCTGATTTGCACTCATTCTTCAAGTAACAACTTGGAGACATCATTTCTTCTACAGTCTTTTCTTACTACTGCGACTTCAGGACTTAGGTTTCTCATATTCTCCCGTAGCAATCTACATACTTCCGCATCATAGACTGCATCATATTCTGTTGTCACTATCTCTTGGTTTATGTGCATCTCCTACTAGACTGTAAGCCACAGGGTTCACTCACTATTGCTTGCCAACTCAGGTCCCTCCTCCAAACCCACTCCTTTTTTTTTCTTCCTAGCAGAGATCTGGTTTTGTTTGTTGTTCACCCAACGAGGCACTGTGCTCAGGAAAGAGGCTTCCCCACACCAAAGTCCCAGGGTAGGCAAAACATAGTCTAAATCAGTCATGATGTCCTCATTCTCTTTGCCAGTGAATAGCTTTTGGATTTGAGTTGGGACCCAATTCTAGTCAATGTTGTGCAGTGGAGCTTTTGGGAAGGATTCTCCTCTCTACTAAAAAGACAATTAGGGGAGTAATACCTCTCTTCACTGGCTGTCATCATCACTACATACAATAGCTGATACTCCTGTTACTGCAGCAGTCTTGCCAGAAACAAACTAAGAATGGCAGCATCAAAAGGCAAAAGGCTCTTGGAGCTGGCCCGGTGGTGTAGTGATTAAGTTCCTGCACTCCGCTTCGGTGGCCAGGGGTTCTTCGGATCCCAGGCGTGGACCTACACACCACTCATCAGGCCGTGCTATGGCGGCATCCCACATACAAAACAGAGGAAGACTGCCACAGATGTTAGCTCAGGGCCACTCTTCCTCTCCAAAAAAGAAAAGAAAAGGAAAAAAAACCCAAAAGGTGGAAGGCTCCTGTGTCATAGAAGACTGGCCATGAAATTAATCAACCTAGAACTGCCAATCTCCAAACTTCTTGCTATGTGAGATGATAAAACCCTTACGGTTCAAGCTACTTTTGGTTTAGTCTTCTGCTACTTATAGCCAAAGGTATCCAAACTGAAATAGCTCCGCTCATCAAAATGTATTAATGTAAGTGGTAAAACCAAACACATTCCTGCCCCTGTTTGACGCCAGCATCTGTATTATCATTATACTATACTACCAGGCTTTCTTCTTAACTAGCTAAGCCAGGCTTTCAACCTATTCTTGTAACTCTAAATCAAAATCAACTCTCAATCAACTCTAAAACCTTTTTACTGAATTATAGTTGATCTAGGGAATCTATACTTACACAGTTTACTTACAAACTTATTAATCTGACACCATCCCAGATGCCAGACATCATTAGAAGATCATCTGGCTAATAAGGTACTAGAAGTATTGGGGAAAATGTAATGCACTTATACCTACAAAACACTTGCCTTTCTAATGAATTAACATGTATATTTCAAAACAGAAATATTCTTTTCTACAAGTACTATATGGAGTGAGGACAGAACACCTATTTATTTCTATCTCATAACTTTGATTCACTTTTTACCTGCCCCTCCTTACTCAAACTTAAATCACCTATCATCTTAATTCCACTAAAACACCACATCTCTAAAGGGAAGAGATATGTTATTAAATTCTCAGGAAAGGAGTGATTACAATCAATGAAAAGAAAAAGACATTTTTAGAAAACTAAAGGGGAAGTCTTTTACAGGTAAAGAAATAAGGGCTCACAGACATTGAATGTTTTACTAGAAATCACATCGATAGTCAGGGCCAGAAGCAAAACTAGAAATTTGGATTCCAATTCCTAATTCAGTGCTTTCTCCACAATATCACAATGCTTCCAAACTGCTTATTAAAATACTTACTGAGAATTCTTGGCCAAACAAAAATAATCCATTACTGTGTGTTCAAGTAAATAAAAGCCTTTTAGTAAGCTAAGGTGACAGATGCACATTACCTTACATACTGACTTTTTATTTTTTTAAGTAAGCTTCACTATGTCCTAGTTATCTTTTCCACTTTTCTAGTAAACAAGATTGCATTTTATTTAAATCGTTTAAATACACTAATTGTTATCAAAGTGCAACCACATTTAAGGGGGAGTCATAGTTCTAACTGATTTTTACATATCTACTTTCTACTTTATAAAAACAATATAGCATGTCATATTTATTAAATTTAAGAAAAGAACAAAAACTGTCACTTTTTTAATTTAAATGCTGTAATTTCTCTAATGAAGCAATTATCATGATAATGTTGACTTGACCTAGCATCCTCTTGATTATGAACCTAATTACTCTGGGAAGTCTTAACTTGGAGCTCAGGAAATCAATGGTCTTCAGAAATTTATTGACAAAGGTTAATGTTATATGGGATTTTTGTGAGTGCTGCAATTGATTCCAACATGTATTTCACTTGAGATGATTTAGTCCAAGCCAACTGCTATAATTCCATCTCTTTGGCCACTGTTCAGGAGAAAGTAGTCCGAAGCCAATTTGGACCAATGATACATGAGAAAGTCCTGCTCAGGTCTTCAAGGAAAGAAAAACCAGTCCCTTTCCCACTAAACAAGGAAAAGATGGGCTCAACTATTACTCCTGTCTTCATAACCACAGAAAAAACCAGCTTTAAGGATGAAGCCAAGAATGCAAATGGGAGAGGAAAAAGAAAGCACGAACCTGGGTCTCTTGTGACAACACTGAGTTCAATCAACCCACTATGAAGCCTTCTTGGACTTGTGAGAATAATCTGCTTTCTTATTGTTTGAGTGAGTTTTGGTTGAGATTTCTATTACTTGCAGCAAAAAGGATCTTAACTGATAAAGTAGGAAAATCAAGTCTAGGGACAACAGCACTAGAAAGAGAAGAGAACATAAACCTAGATGGTTACAAGAAGAATCACTCCAAAGTACTTTCTCCCTCATCACATGGTTCAAAACTGCAGAGCAAAGGAACTCCAAGAACCTCCTTAAATAATATCTGATTTGAGGGCCGGCTCTGTGGCCGAACGGTTAAGTTCACACGCTCCGCTTCAGCGGCCCAAGTTTTCACTGGTTCGGATCCTGGGCACGGACACGGCACCACTCGTCAGGCCACACTGAGGCGGCGTCCCACATGCCACAACCAGAAGCACCCACAACTAGAATACACAACTATGTACTGAGGGGATCTGGGGATAAAAAACAAAAAAGAAGACTGGCAACAGTTGTTAGCTCAGGTGTCAATCTTACCAAAAAAATTAATAATATCTGATTTGGTAAACTATCTAGAAGCTAACGCATTTCTATTCATTTTTTAAAACAGTTATTGGGCACCCAGCACACTTCCAGGCTCTGGGGATACAGCTGTGAACAAAGCAGGATGTCTGCCCTTAGAGCTTCCATTGGACCAGGGAGAGAAAGACAATTAACAAATAAATAAATCTCTTCCTCATGGAGTTAGTTCTATTGTATAAAAATCACAAAGTACCCAAGCAAGTTCTGTCATGACCAGTATCTGAATATTATGAACAATTAAGGTAGAAATAAACAAGACTTCATGAACTCTTTCACTCAAGTGAAAAAAAGTCAGAGAGGCAAGATCTGAGAAGAAGGAAAAACTGAAAGATCAGGAGGAGGAAATCAGATGAGAATTCTAGAAAAGCAAAAGGGAAAGATGCAGAAAGATCAAAACTATAAAATCATCAGGACACACACACACAGAATAAAGAAATGGGAATTTAAATAGCATCTGTTTCAACTCTTTCATATTAGAAACAGGGAGACTAGGACAGATGAGATGTTAAATCAACTCACAAGGTCTAGAACCCAAGATCTTCTAACACCTCTTTTGTAAAAAACATACCTCAGACCAGAAGAAAACACCAAAGTTCCCAGGCCACATCAGAGAGTCCCTCAAAACCACAAGTGACTTTCCAAAACCTACCACACTGTAACCCGCATTCCTGGATTGAGCTAAATCCAATTCACCTCATGAGATGGCCAGATGGGCAAGAAACACCATTTTACTACCTCACATAGAAAAGGAGAGAAATTACTACACCCTTTTCTAGATCTTATACGTAATAAATTAGGGCTTGTAAAGAGAGAAGAAATTTTTAAATAGAAAGAAAATGTATAAGGTGATAAACACAAAATTAAAACAGCATCAAAAATCATCCAAAATTTCAATCTTTCCACACTCTGAAAGTCTTTAAGTCCTCTGAGACAACCAAATTAAATGACTTGGCTTCCTTATTTCCTCAGAAGAAATTTAAGCAATTGCTAAGTAGCCCCTGAATTGCTTAACAACTTCAAGTAATAAGGAAAAGTAAATAAGTTACCAGGGTAAGTCATAAGCACCTGACTAAACGGCTCACTCTTCCAGCATGTAGTTTAAATTACTTTAGACACAACAATAGGCAACTGCAATTTTTAAGCACTTTCTCTACCCTTATAATATACTACATAGTAAAATAGTTTCAGAGTTCAAATCATAGGTCAACAGGTAATATCACAATGGGAAAGCCTGAGACTGGGCCTGAATATCAGGAAAATGGAGAGGATTTTTAACCCAATGCTGTTTTAAAATGTACATTTTTAAAGATATTTAGCAGGAAGCTTTAGTTTTTAAAAAAATATAAACATTTATTCAATTTGCAAATAATTGATTGAGTGTCTACTTTGTATGAGGCTCCATAGCAACCACAATTAATGCAACTTAAATATAGAAATCATCCTTAAATACATATGGAATATTTGGTTATTCTTGATCACAGAGGATGGTAAAAATGTCCATGCCTTATAAATAGAGTGACCATATGTCTTTGTCTAAGCCTCTTACCCCAGCATAATTATTAGTGGCTCTCTGTCACTCTCAATAGTGTCCCAGGATAGTCACTGAATAACATGGTTACTCCACCACAGTGGGTAAGCAGACAGGTGCTATATGGTAGCTAGTTACCATAATGCCAAATACTACTAGATTTCTTTTTTATGTTGTAGATAAGAATAAGCTAACCCTAGATAACACATACAGACTCAGATGTTATATCAACACGGTAAAAGCATTCTGTGATTGCTGAATAATAACTTTAAAAGAGATTTGTTTTCTTAATTCAAACACCCAGTAGTCAAATATTCTATCATTCTGTGCTACCAGATGAATGGTTTGCAACTAACCTAGGCAGATCTCAACAGCCACGTGACCAACGAAAGAACCCAAATACTGGGGCCACTTGCCAGGCTGCCACACGGACAAAGGCCTGGCAGGTGGCCATCCACTGCCCCAAATTAAATCACGCTGCACAGAACATCATCTCCATCACCGTATAATGTTGTCTTTGTGCGATGTTACTCCTCATATCCAATTTTCAAAATCAAGACAAAATTGTTTTTAATGACAGGCAAACCACAAGAGGAAATAACAATGATCCAAATAACACTGTTCAAGGCTCAGTGAAAAGGGCCCCTCCTAAGTGGCAGAAGTAATCACCAAACCCCACCCACCCCTCACCCCAATATTTGTTCAGTGAAGCAGTGCTGTATCTGGAACAAATCCCAAGGCCTAGTTAAATACCAGGTGGTATACTAGGGAAATTTTTTTTAAGTAACAGATGGCTTAAACTTTTCATCTTTATGACACGCAGCACAGGACTTATGCAAGTGAAACTGCCTTCCAAGTACTTCATACAAGTCACACAGTTGCTCATGTGACTCATCACTTCACATCGTAAAGAGAGCAGCAGGTGAGACAGATGCTGCACTCCTGGGTTATTTATTACTTTGTCTAATAGATACACAAATGAGAGACATAAACAGTTATAGTACAGATATATTAAATATATATTTGGTATATCGTATTTGCTTGATGGTAGTCCATTTCCTCCGTTGTAAAATTAGGGGGCCACATTAATTTTGAGTTGAGTAAATAAAGGTAAAATGTTACAAATCTGAAATAAAGTCAGGAATAAGGAGAAAAGTGCGCCCAGCTTCATTAAAATATGAATTATAGGATATCTTTAATAGAAATTTAAGAGTGGAAGTGGACAGAAGTTGGTTGCGTCAGCCTGTGGGCATCTGAGAACTACCTGAAATTCAGCAAAAAGCGGAAAAAAAAAACCTAATATAAAGTAAAAGCAGTTAAATTGAGTGATTTTTTTCTTCCTTTCTTCCTATTTTCCCCCACCACACAACCTTCCAGCCAATGTCCAGCCCCAAACAGCTTTGCTTCCCCACACCAGGCAAGGCTAGCAAGGGGAATGGGTATCCCTTGACACAGCAGCAGAATTAAGGCAAGCGAATCTTCACAGAAAGCACTGAGGGGCTTGAAGTAGAGGGTCCACCTGTCCCAGCCCACTGTGCCTGGCCTTCATCACCTCCTACTGTCCTATAAAATGGGGAGCAAATGAATGGTCAGGGACACGGCCCTCCCCATCACCTCATCTTTCTTGTGGCTGATAATCACCGGCATGGGTAAGACTTGCTGCCCCGGGAAGAGCCAGTGACAAGATGAAATGCTGGCGACGTCAATAACTGCCTCACCTGCAGAAACTCCTCTATGAACACAGACTATCTTACCCACCACGAGGGACAAACTGACACAGGGAGCAAATAGAAAGTAATCCTAAACAGACTCACTAAGGAGTGTGCTGCTGAAACCCGTGCACAAAGGAAAGGAAATGCTATAGGTTTTACTGGAAATGAGACCTGCTCAAAACTAGTACCAGAATCCTCTAAAATCCAGGAAATACAAAGAGATTCCTAATACATTTTTGAGTTTGCCTGAAAATTGAATTACCATATATATGATCACTCCTGACTAAAAAATGAGTCCTGAATCCCAGCAAATACTTACAAAAGAACTGTTTAAACCCAACCTGTTTACATGTGGCAGCCTTCCTGGTGAAATACTTCTCTGAATGGTACACATTTGTCTTGTCTTTGTATGGCATTTCAATAATCATTACTAACTGCTGAGTTTCAAAAACTGTACTGTTTCAAATACAGTAACTTTATAACAGCTGTGACTGGCGATGTTCTTATAATATATATTGTGTGAATAAGCTTAAGCAATAATCTTACGCCAGAAACTAAATTTCATTTGATACCTACCTGTGTTAAAATGGAAAGAAGCATCATAAAAATGTGTTCAGTGATATTAAAATAAAATGCCATAAACATTATCATTTGTAAAAATTTTTTTAAAAGTCAATTATTTTTAAATATCTACTTTTGCTAAAGCATATTACACAAGACCTAAGTTAATTAGTTCATGTTTGAGGTCAGCTACCTCGCATGCCTCTCAATTATAAATATTATGATGGGTCTTTCTACAATTTCAGGAACTTGACCGTTTTGTACAACACTTCCAGGAAAAATTAACACTTGGAATAAAGCTGGCTTTTAAATTTACAACTATTAATTATCATCCCACTTCTATTCTCCCCTTAACCCTAGTACAATGAAAAATTATTGCAGGCTATACACATTTTAATTGAATGTGAATTGTTATTCTCATTTTAGTCAGGCTTTCTGACCCATTTATTCCAAATCTCATATTCTTTGTTGCAAATTAACCGGATGGCCACCCTGTAATGGGTATTGGCACACCATAAATTCAACAATTTATACGGCCTCAGGGCACTGGACTATACCATGTAGAATTCCATTTTGAGAGAGTAAATCGCAAGGAGATTCACAGAAGTGAGATTTAATTTGAGAAACAATGAGCAAATTGACTCTACTATTTCCTGATTTCTGGTCTAGGGACGTCTTCCATAGATACTTATTTTCTAGTTTTACACTGTTGTCACTTCATATAAAATCTAGCTTGGCCGCATGTGACTTTACCTCTGATATATATTCAGAGCCATTCATTAAGTAGAAAATAAACTCATCTCCTACCATTCCCCCTCCGGCTCCGTCTACACCAACAGCACTGAGCTCTCCTTGCTGTTCCTTAAACGACCAAGCACACTCCTATGCCAGGGCTTTTTCATTGCTCTTCACTCTGCCTGGAATGTCCCTTCCTTAAATACTCCCATTGCTCATTACCTTATTTCATTACCTGATTATCAGGTCTCTGCTAAAAGTCATCTTATCAAAGAAATCTTTCTTGACCATGCTATCCAAAATAGGATTCCCCCGTCTCTCCCAAGACCTTGCTTTCATTCTCTTCATAGCATTTGTTATCTGAGTTATAGTGACCTCTCTCCTCCAACTACAATGTAAACTACATAAAAGACAAAAATTTGCTTTAGTCACTGATATAGCCCCAGGACATAAAGAAGCACTTGGAACAGCTCAGTAAATAATGGAGTTGATGAACGTTGTGTATTTGTTTCTCCCCGGCCCATGTAAGCTCACTAAGTGTTTTGTTTTATCAGACACTAAAATCCAAGTGCCCACGACAGTGCTTAATTCTTGAGACACTCAAGAATTATGTTGTATGAATCCCACAATACAGGCGCCCTATTTTCAAATGTTCTCAAAATTGAAAACAACAATGAAGATGTAAGTTTATTAATGTTTGATCGTTAAATGAAAGCTCAGTATTTCCTTAATAACTAAAACTTTTAGTAGTTTTCAAAGTTTAAATTAACACAATAATAGACCATATGTACACATTTGTGCGTTAAAAATATTCCTGAAAACATGCATAAAAATAATTAAATAACATGTTTTCACACTATCATATTCTTCCTTCCAAAAAAAGCTATAGCTCAAAACATACCAAAATTTTTATTTTACTAATTTTTACTAATATTAGTTTTTACTACCTATATTACTCCATGTTTTCCTGTTAACTATTATTATAATCTTCCCTAGAAACAGCTGTAGTCAATTACATCATAAAATCATAGTCCAATTGTCCTAGACACTACAAAATTTTCATTTCACTCAAATGGAATAACTCTATAAAATATTTGTAAAATCATTAAAAAGTCATACAAATTTTGAAAATCAATCACATGTCTAATTCCCTTTGTTTGTGACAAAAATAACTTAGAGCACATAAAATGGCTATTTTTTATTTTGGACAGAATCATCTACACTAAAAGTCAGCACATTTTTTTCTATAAAGTGCCAGAAAGTAAATATTTTAGATTTTACAGGCCATAGGTCTCCGTCACAACTAACCAACTTTGCCCTTACAGTGTGAAAGCAGCCATTGAGAGCAGGTAAACTAACAGGTGCAACTGTGTTCCAATAAAACTTTATTTAGAAAAACAGGCAGCAAGCTAGATTTGTCCTGCAGGTCATAGTTTCCCAACCCCTGGTCTACATCACTCTTTCTATAGTAACTTTATTTAACAAAGCTCAGAACCACCAATTTATGAGTCAGCTATATGCCAAAAGTCAACTTACGACTGAGGTGGGGATTTTTTTTTTTTCATATATTTTAGTAGTGAGATGCTGAGACAAATGAAACTCAACTCTTCCCCAGTTCTCCTCTCTCCTCCTAAATAGAAACAAAGAAAAAGTATATTTATTCCACAGACTCTAGGTCCTAAGAGTTGAAATACCAAATAGCACAGGTGCATGAAAGAGAAGAAGGAAGAAGACTATTTCTTCCTCCCCTTCTAGGAAAATTTTAATCTCTGGGATCTTCCTACTTCTTGTCTACTCTGTAAAGGGTCTCATTGCTGTCAATCTCTCTTAAGTCACCCACCAAGGCATTATACTATAATCTGCCCTAACTCTCCATATGCCCAGAACTTTAAAAATGTCTATATTCCCTTTCTAATCGAACTCTCATCCTTTAATAAAACTGATTCCTACTAAAAACAAGGAGAAAAAGCAGCTGATTAAACTAAATCATACTAATATGTCAATCAAAGGACTAATAATCATTCAGAAAACTCCTACTCCAGGAACCTGATATATTTACCTTATTAAGGGTGGTTGGAGGGACATAACAACTCAAAGTTCTAGTGAGTATAATTCTCAAAACAGTGAAGAGGAAAAAATGTAGGCATTAAATGGAATAAAAGGGAAAGAGCATGGAGAGAACACAGCATAAAGCAAACCAATCCTAACTGGACCAAGGCTCCACAAATCTCCCCTAAAAACTGTCCTTTCTCTTCAGGTTTGCCCACCTCTAAACCCATACATCTTCTAGTCCAAGGGTCATAATTCAAATGTCTCTAGGTAGGTAACAGAAGGGAATAAACAATAGGGAATGGTAAGGACTGGAGCAAACCAAAGAGTCCACTCAGCTACTCAGCTCCAGCCAATTGCAGGAAGGCAGGCCCAGCACTGCCAGATCATCAGTTCTTCCAAGAACGCCAGAAATACAGATTTTCAAATGAGAAACTGTCAGAATTTTAAAAGAATGTAGGCCAACGAAAACCCATCCATCGGTTAGATTGGGCCCACAAGTCATCAGTTTTTTATTTCTGCTCCTGCAGAACTGTTCTTTCTAAACTGCAGCTCTCCGGGGTAACAACACGGTGTGTGGAGGGGGAAGCTGCTGGCAGTGGGCAGCCTTCTTCATGGATCAGCAACAAATCTGGTAATTTTAAGGCAGGGAACTGCCTAACAGAACCTGAAGGTGATAAAATGTCATTAAAAATTTGCATTACTCTCAATGAAGACCTAGAAAAGTAGTCCCAAGATATAAGTCATTAAAATTGCTTTCCTCATTACACAAGTCAGATATGCTCATAAGACCAAAAGTTAAAATGTTTTAGAAATAGATAACATAGAAGTAAAAAAACAAACAAAAAAACCCCCCAGACCTCAGATGTAACGGCTGTATACCATTTGGTGTTGAGTGATTTATTTCAGTCAACATCTAAATCAATTTTAAAACTCATCTACACAAGTTCCATCTGGTCCTGAAGTTGTACAAAAGGTGGCTCAACGGGCAGTTTTCTTTCTCAAGATTCTGTATATGTTTCTCCCCTTGCAGCTGATACATAGTCTCTCTCAATACAATCTTTTTGTAGCAGAAGGTGAATTTCATACTATAAAACAAATCTGAGCTTGCCATGAAATTTAGGCTATTTAACTCAGGTCAGACCTGTCACAGGTCAGGCCTGCCAGCTGCTGTGCAACTTCTGTTCTGGTTTCTGCCCAGGCCTGTAATTATTTACAGTTTTGCACCTGTCAAAATCTTGAAACAATGACTTTCCTTGTTTCTCAGGGCTTAGAGACAGTTAAATGTACTCAGTTTCAAAACTGAACACAAGGCATACACGTTAAAGGGGTCACTATCCAGTTTTTTAAACATTTCTTTAAGAGAAGTAAAATAGAAATGAGGGGGAAAACATATTCGGTCTTGATGGTTAATAAATAAAACATTAATGTAGCTATTCTCAATCTTCATGAATATAGGAATTACCCATGAGTTGTTAAAAAAAAAAAATCAAACACAGTCCAAAAGCCAGCTCTCGAAAATGAGAATTTAGAAAAGAAAAGGATGGGTACATCTTTAACATATGGTCTGGAAAACATGTTTTTAAAAATACTGAATACAAATAATACAACAATATAATAAATCATAACCATGTTAAAAGACTGATTATCACTATTACTACTGTTGAATATACAATTTGGGGGAGCTACTTGTTAAATAATTCAGTAGGCAAGTAAAATTAAAGTACTATGTAAATCAAAAGAAGGAAAGGTAAATAATATTGAAAATGGTTCTTTGAGCTAACCTGACCACTCATTGAGAGAGGTAAATGGGTCTTCTCACTACAGCTGATGCTGCAACTGAGGGAGACTGAGAGCTCTGGATGGCAGAGTTCTTATTCTCCTAAGTTATGCAACTCTATCCAGAAGGTGTCTATTTCTTTAAGAAATCAGCAGCACTGGGTAAACAGGGTGCATCTGGTGAACACATGTCCATGTACAGGTAAACACATGATTTCAGTAATTACTTCCAACACCATCTGTCAAGCAGGTAGTTCAAACCCTACTCAACAGGAAAGGCAGTTTGAAGTAATTTTTAAGCAAGTACACTTCTCATCTGCCTAATAAAAGTAAAGATCAAAATACAAACCTAGAAACCTGTCTGCTCTCTCCTGAATTTACCCAGGGCAGAGGCAGGTTCATTCTTGTAACTAAAAAAGATGACAGTCCTACACTGGTTAAGAAATACATGAATCTGATTAATTATCCTCAAAAGAAATTTCCCTATGATTAAAAATGGCAGTAATTTATTCATCACTAATCAATAACTAGCAAGACTGGTGTCTGTAATACATTGAAGTGTGTCACTTGTCTGCAAAATCACCTCACCATTAATTAAGGGATAAACCACTCTGGCGACAAATGCTTTGAAATGTTTCTCAATAACATTAACTCAGCATGAAAAACATAAACCCTAATGCAAAAGAACACACAGAAAGAAAAAAAACATAGCAGCAGAGGAAAAGAAAACTCAATTAAGGATTTTACCGAGTTCAAAAAATTTGGTTATTTGAGAAACTTTTAAAAGATTATTGCACTTCTGTCCTGATGTGCATCTATAAACCATTGGCCTTTTCACCTGTCTGATTTATATCAGTCAAGCATTTAAATACAGTAAATACTAACACCTCTCACATAACCAAAGTGAAGCATGACAGGAATACCAAGGGCTGAATTCCCCCAGACAAACAGAAATTTTTCCTTTAGATTCAGTTCCCTTGCCTTATCTTTACCACAATGTTTACCATGGTAAAACTGACTGATTTAAATTCCTTCTTGCTCTCCCTCTCTCTCCATTCTAAGACTGAAATATTAAAAATAAGCTGGTTTAGTACGTACTCCTGATACGATGTAATGAGAATAGCACTTCACCTCTGTGGTCTTCTTCCAAAAAACCCATAACCCCACTCCAAATATGAGAAAAACATCAGACAGAGCCAAGTTGAAGGACATTCTACAAAACAGCTGACATTGTACAAACAGTATTCTTCAAAGTTGTCAAAAACAAGCAGAGTCTGAGAAACTGTCACAGACTATAGGACCATAAGAAGACATGACAATTAAATGCAATGTGGTACACACCGGATGAGATTCTAGAAGAGAAAAAGGACATTAGGGAAAAACTAGTGAAATCTGAATCAAGTGTGGCATTTAGTTAATAGTAACGTACCAATGTTAATTTCTTAGTTGTAGCAAACGTACTACAGCACTCTAAGATGATAACAATAGGGGAAACTGGGTGAAGGGTATACAGCAACTCTATCTTTGCAACTTTTCGGTAAATCTAAAATTATTCTTAAATAAAAAGGTTGTCTAAAAACTCGTTCAGTGGGGATTTTGAGTCTTCATTCATTCAACCAAAATTCACAATCAGTCACTATATTGCAGCCATGGACAATGCATTGCACTGGGGACCCCACCATGTGACAGAGTCAATGTGAACACAGACTGAAACACCATTAATACTGGGACTAAAATCCACTACTAATAGGAAAATGATCAAAAGCAGGTGGATATGAAACAAGGTGCCTCATTGATATAAAGCATATAAATTATTACCTGCTGTTACAATGTCTGTCAGTTCCTTTATAAAGAATGCAATATGTTTATGAGTTTGAACTTCAAGTTTAGGGGGATTCAGTTGCCCTAGTCAAGGATGCAAAGCCCAGGGCACTCTAAATCAGAATCCCAATTCCAGAGACAGCTACCATAAATACTTCTATTGTCAATTTCTCAAGTAACAACTTAAGGTTTGCTAATTAGTATACTAAATGTCAGAAATGAGTTTTTATTGGTAAAAATAGTAGCTGGCTGACTGGCAGGATTCATGCTAGAAATGGGTTTTCACTTATTGAAAGCAAGAGTATTCAAGAAACGTAGACTGAACAGAAATTAGAGACACTACACACTTCTGAACGAACAGGGCATAAGAATTAGTGAGGCCTGCAGCTTTTTATAGAGATAGCTCCTAAACCTTAATCTCGAAAAGGTCCTGTGTCCAGTCATGGAGAATTCCTTGTTGCTTGATGTTGAATATAAAGGTAACGGAATCCTACTCCTAAAATGTCACTGTGTCTGCCTGGACGAACCTTTCATACAAAGTGGTGATCAAGGCAGCTAAAAGGACAGAGGTCTGAACCTTCATCAAGCTTATGCAACAAACTACATTAATTGCTTTGAGCCTGCTTCACTAATGAATGATCAATAAATTTCTGTGTGTGGCAGAATGTGGTGAGTCTTGTAGAGAAGTAGCTCCCCCACCTTAAACTTGTTTGCCAAAAACTAAGTGTTGTGAATGACAAGGCTGACTCCTCTCAATTCTCTAGCCTTACAGAGTCTCTAACTTGACATCACATATGGCCTTCCAGAAATCCAAGTGAAATTGTATAAAAACGCTTCTCATGTTTGTGAATGTGCTTCCTTTTGGTAGGGGGAGAATGTCCTTACCTTTTATCACATTATTAAAATGATCTGTGACTCAAAAACCATTAAAAACCATAGCCCTGAGTAATCAACAGTGAACCGACAATTATTGGCTTTTTTCCATTAAAATCAATTTTCCCTTAAATTACACAATTTATGTTTTCCCTTAAAAAGGTAGCCTTCTTTTTGGACCTAAATATCACATACCTTTAAAAACAGGTAAAATTTTAACTATTAGGAAATATAATTCACTTGACACTTCAAATATCTCACCCAAAGCTGAAACCAAAATGTTCTTCAACAAGTCATTATTTTCAAGCAATGACACCCAATGCACTTTTGGGTTTCAAAGCATTTTACCCAAAGATGTGAATGATTTTTACATCTCGGTGGAGTTTGATTTTCTTTTATTTTTTTAAACAAAATCAGTTTATTTCAGCCATGAGTTTTACAGGCTCTTCACACCAGTTTTTGCACTACACGTTATAGTTCCCAGTTCATCCAACACTGGAAAAGAATGACCAGTTTTCTTCCTTTTGCATCTCTCTAGTGAATTTTTTTTTTCATCTTAAATGAACTAGTACAAGGAAATAACACTTTATATAGTCAGCAGAAATGCAGCTAAAGGTAAGATCATCTCAGTAGCCAAAATTCTGATAAAGCAATAAATACACAGGAATATTGTCTTTAATCCTCATGAGCAAACATAGAAAATACTATAATTTACTACAAATGAACATTATGAAAAAGTGACTGCTGAGTACCCACATCATACAAAATATTCTTCAACACATACTGTTTGAATCAAGTCCTAACTGGGGAAAGCTTGAAAGAAAAGGAGCAACAGACAGGGTCATTGACTACTTATATCTGTACACTAGCTTTAAAGAGACAACCAAAGAAAAATGTCTCTGCTGCTGGGTTAACTTCTAATTTTGGTTTTCTAAAGGATGGATTTTATTTCCTTCACTAATTTCAGATGCCTCTAGCTACCTGATTTCTTAAAGAATTCACAGTTTACCCTTAAAATCTCTGGAGCATGGAGCCTAGGTAAAACCTGAGTAACTTGAAATTCTCCCTATTTTATAAGTATAACATTGCTGTCACAGGGTTAGAGAAATATGGGGAAGAACTCTATTTCATTTTTAGATGACTTCTCAAGATCAGTCTTTATTAAAAGGAGGAGAGCCCAACATTTCTGGGGTCTCTCCATGTTTCGCTCTCTTGCTCCAAGCTCAGCAGTCAACGTTGAATGCCTTTGGGGCCATAGCTAAAAAAAGAAATGCAAACTTCACTAGTGATTTAAGCCAAGCATTCAAGAAACATGGCAGTGGCTTTTTCAGATCTATTTTTAAAGTATCAATGAATCCACTTATATGAGGTACCTGGAACAGTCAAATTCATAAGACAGAAAGTAGAATAGTGATTACTAGGGACTGGGGGGAGGGGTCAATGGGGAGTTATTATTTAATGGGTACAGAGTTTCAGTTTGGGACAATGCATAAGTTCTGGAGATGGACAGTAGTGATGGTCGACAGCAATGTGAATGTACTTAATGCCACTGAACTATATACTTAAAAATGGCTAAAATGGTGAATCTTATGTATATTTTACCACACACACACAAAAAAATATCATTGAAAACCAGGACGGCTGCACATAGCATCCTGCAGAATGGATGGCAATCCAGAGTATATCAGCATGGCCAGAGAAAAGGCAAAAAAACAAATGAATGATGGAGGTGGCAGGAAGAGATCTATTAAGCAACTAGGCGGCACAACTGAATTAGCAACTATGAAGAAACTGAAGCTCCCTAGTGGTGCAGAGATATCACTTCCTTCATTATAACATGACATCTGAGCTCAGCTCCAGTAGAGAAAATAGTGTGTATTTATGAACCTCTGGATGAAACTATAACCTGAGCAGTCCTGGAGGGTGATTTTGACAGCAAGCGCTTCACCCAAGCAAACAAAAAAGGGAAGTTATAAAGAAGAGATGAAACAGATGATAAAGAACCATTGGCTGGTGGGCCAAATTCCCTAGAAACTTCTAAGAAACAAGTCTGGATATTACTATCACTATAAAATTTTGTCTAGAAGCATAAGAACATCCAGTTCTGAAGGCACTGGACAACTTGATCTGTTCCCAGAAAGACAATTCTAAAAAAACCATACTGTATCTTTCAAAATTACTGGCTGGGAAAGAAACAGCTCTGCATTATAGAGGAACTTAAAAACATCTTCTACTTCTTCACTAGGGGTGAAAAGCATTGACAAAGATCTTCATTCTGGTTTTTATATATTTCAGTACACAGGGTCATGACATATTTCACTATCTTCATGGGCTATCTGAAGAAAGGGAGAAGTGACTTCTTTAGCCCTCGCAACAATACAGCTTTGGTTCCTGTAACCTCTGCCGAGTCGATGCTTCATAACAAAATTAATATAAACATGAAGAATATGCAAACGATGTGGGAGCAGAATCTTCTCTGCACAACTCCAAGAATGGCATCTTGATGCACAGATAGAGATGCACATTCTTCTCCTTCTGTGGAACTGAAGGGGTTCTGTTACTCCTGTGAAAGTAGCTGGTAGGGTCTCAAGAAGACTCGTGTCAAACACGACAAGTTACAAGTTAATTAAACCAGTAGCTTTTCTGAGTTAGCAATCTCAAGGTGAAGTTAACTAGGTCATAATAGACTTCAATCATCCTCATTAAACAGGTGAGCTATGACAAGAGAAGGCAAAAGTATTTCTATGGGCTTGTCCTTTCAGGAAGCTACAGGCAAGAAAGTAAGGCTGCTCTTGTCTGTAGTGCTGGGTGTACATTAATATGAAGTATATTAACTAAAAAGAACTAAGTACAGAACATTTGTCCCTGGAAGAAACGTATCTTATCTGGTAAGATAATTTGGTCACTTGTCTCCCTCTTCCCTCTACGTTTCTGGGAAAGGGGAAAGTGATTGCTCTTCCTCTTGATAAAATACACACAAAAAGTTCAAATAGCTGATAGTTGGAAAAGTTTTGTCTCAAAGGGATTTCAGTGGCCTGGAACTGAATAACAACAATTACCTTATCTCAGATGGGTAAATTATTAGAAATGGTTAGTATTTCTAACTAACCAGAAAAGGCAATAAATATTTGCACATTTAAAATATTGCTAAGGAAATAAGAATGGAAGACGAAAAATGAGAGGCTGTCTTAGAATGTGAAGGGTCACCCCTCTGACAGCAGCTCGGATCCCATCCCTTCCTCCAGTGCACGTTCCAGCTCTCTCTTAACTTCTCAACACTGGGGGCAGCTCCCATCTTCTCTTAATTGTGACCTCTCAAAAGGCTGGTTTTCCAAATTTATCCAAAAGGTTTGATTATTCTTTCTTATGTTCTGGGCTTCTAAAAAACAACAACAACAACAAAAAGCTAAAAAATGAAACCTCAAGAAAAACAATCTTAAGGAAAATAACACAAAAATGATAATTACCATAAATTTTCATAGCTGATATTCCCCATCAGCAAGCTTTCTAAAATGATTTACATTTCATAATTTTTCAAACCACAAGAATAATGAAATTTCCGAGTTCCAAAAAAATAACTAACCCCTCTGCGACCCAGACAGAAATTCTGTGGAACACCAAATTTAAAGATGAAGAAAACCAGAGACAAATTACTATCATTACACTTATTTATTAGCTGTAGACAGAATTCACAAGATCTCATGATGTTTGGGGCTCTAAACAGAAAGCTGTCTAAAACAGTTATAAAACTCCAGGTGAACTTTGAGGTTAAATAACAAACTGAGACTACTTCTATACTAGTCATCTCTAAAGTCTTTAGTCATTTTGACATTTTTAAATTCAGAATAAAATCCTGGCAAAGAAATAGTGAGAATTGTCCTTGACTTTATGCCCTTCATATGTACTCTATTAAGTCTGATTTCCCAGAGGGGGGAAAACCTCTTATTAGGTAAACAGTAATCGTATGTAAATGTCCCATTCCTCATATTAAGAATCAGCAAAAGCTGCTAAACCTCTACAACAAATCCCATAAGACAAAGTGCTGCAAAACCTAACTGCATGCTGTGAAAACTTACAGTTACAAATTAAAAGCTTTTGAGCATACTTCTTTAATTTATATATACTTATTTATAAATTACATATTTGTATTACCATACAAATTGATAGTGCACATTATAAAAAACACACAGAAATGGAAATTTAAAAAGAATGCAATAAAAATGAAGGTTTTAGTATTTTTCTTCCTACCCAACTCCCAATGCATTGTTTTATCTACCCCTTGGGTATGTACAACCCATTTTGGAGACAACTGCAAGAAAAGACAAAAACGAGACTGAGGCACATAACCAGCTGCCTTTACAATGCCTTGGAGTCCACTCTAAATTATGGAAGCAGTGAAGACTCAATACCTTCCCCAACTCAGGATAGCTGCCTTCAGCCCTTCCTGTATCTATTATTATCACCTCCCTCAGAAGACACATTACAAGAGAGGAGGCAAAGAGACAAAACAGCAAGCACCGAGGCCGCTGGTTAAGAGCACTAATAAGGAAGTTTAATAAAACTACAGATTAAATTAAGTGTGTATGTTTGCTCTGCCAGCTCTGACTTTCACTTAGCCTGGTACTCTTGCTCCCCTTGCCTCAGACCATTATGCAGAGTAAGCTGTATTATCAATCACCTTCTCCAGCACCACCAAGCAGAAGGCAGGCTGGCCCCACCACGCCATCTGCACATGCACCTGCTCTCAGCAGCAGTAGCTGCTCCGGGTCTGCTGGCCCAGAGATGCCCTGGCCCAGAGGGCACCATTGTGAACTCATATTTTCTGCAGGAACTAGTCCAAAGATTCAGGAAGAAAAGCTGGAGAGAGCCAAAGACAAGAGACAGGACAATGAACAGTAGCTTACAAATGTGAGCCACAAAGCCTCTTCGGAGGAGGGTCATAAAGCATCTTACCTATCCAGAGTTCCTAAAGAATTTCAGTCATTACTGCCTATTCCCTTGGATATTTTCTACTTTTTAAAAAATCTAGTAATATAGTACTTGTTGCATGAAATAGACATTCCATTTTATTTTAAAAATATATTCATCATTATTTATGAGCAAAATAATTATCATAGCATATCATAATCTCAATTTCCTTTTTTCTGTACTGATGGAAGTACTCAAGCAGACAACGGTGGGTACATAGGATTATTATTCAATGAATTCACATTAGATCTGAAAAACCTTCTCTCAAGATCTGAATGTTAGATTTCTTCTTGATTATTGTTTTTATGAGCATGGTAAAGCAGTCCTGACTTTAAAAGTCTTGACCTATAGCTGAGTCTCAATATACAAGAAGCTCACATGAGTAGACTTGAAAACCTTGAAGTCTATAACAAAGACAACGTAAATGATAAATGAGCCAAATAAATGTAAAAGTGTTTAATTTCATGTATAATCAAACAAATACATATTAAAACAATGAGTTATCATCCCAAACCCCATTAGCAAAGATAGAATTGGTAATTCTAGAAGCATGGGGGAAATGTGGGTCTCTGTCACTCTCATACACTGCTGGTAGAGAGGCTAACTGATAGACTTTCTCTCAAGAACCATGTGACAAAATATATCTAGAGTTCTTAAAATGCTCATTCTTTGACCCCAAAGTCCACCTTCCTGAACCTGATCTTATACATAAAAAAATGTAACAACCAGAAATGAACATCAAGATTTAATGCCCAAAGATGTTCATTTAGTTGATGGTTATAATACCTTTATTGTAGTGAATGACAAATTGGATAAAATCTAAGTACTCTGAGGCTTCCCTAAGTACACAGCCTTAGGGAAGACTTCAAGAGAGAAGTGCTGTTAGATCTAGATAATACAAGATAAATGTTATCCAGTCAGAGAAGGAATGGAAGATCAGGTAAGTACAAATGGTAAGGTACGGCTAGAACCAGTTTCTTGAGGGATATGGCCTGTAATGTCACTGGAAGGGAGGCAGGACCTGTATTTTCACATGAGCCTCACCAAGCCTTCACACATGAACACCCGGCTCCTGCAGGGAAGGAAAAAGGAAGGAGGACAGGAAACCCAGGAGAGAAGTGCTTTCCTGCTGCTATCACCTTGCAATTTCCCTCCAGCACCCTCTACTGACAAAGCTAACACTGCAGCAGCTAACAAAGGAGAATCATTACAAGGTCCAGTTCCAGGCCCACAAAGCAAAGCAAAGAAGGCTGGATTTGGGGCTGAGAAACAATAAACTGTTGACTGGTATACTGTCTTTCCTATCAAATGAAAGACAGGACTCTGCTTTATCCTTTTTCTTATCCTTGGCCCCTAACACAATGCCTGGCATAAAGCAGGAATTCGATAAATCTGTAACGCATAGTAAAATGGAAAGAACACACAATTTAGACTCAGGCAGATACTGGTCAGGCCTGCAGAGTCACAGGGGTGGGGGTTATGACACACAAATAAGCAGCAGAAAAGAAATGGATTTCTCAGGTTGGCGTGCACAGGACTGTTGCTACCTAGCAGCATTTTAGACTCCAGATCATGCGTAGAAGTTACTAGAACAACCTTCTGTAATGTTCTTTATAGAGATTCATCCACATAGAGAGGCCATGTTTTAAAAGAACTGCAAATGCATTCATGACAACACTGGAACAATTGAGGTAAAGCGGGCCAACAGGAAAGAGGCTTAAGCTAAGGATCTCCAACCAATGTGACGCAACAAACAAAACTGAAACCATGGATCCTTCTAATCTGTTTTTTCATTTCGCACAAAATACCGATTGTTCATTTCAGGCATAAAATACTTTAGTATCAAAAATGTTATTTTCTCTTCTTAAAATCACATCCTGATGTGAGAACATTTTGATGATAGAACAAGATACTTCTTTGCGGGCTAGCAAACAAGAAACACAGGTTTAAATTCTGTCCTACTGTAAACAGCCTCGCCTTGCTGAACAGAACCATCATTGTTAAATTATATTTTTCAATGTTTTTTAAAGCACGAGATTTGATCCAAAAGTGCCCTGTTGTGCCAGATTTCTATATAAAGCTACAAGTAAAGATTTTCTTTCAATCAGAATAAAGAGAATCACAGATGTAGACAGTGACAGACAACATTCAGTCTTAATAAAGTCTTGCCTTTTGAAAGAACAATTCCAGACAAGTGACAACCTGTCCTAGTTTTAACGATCTTAAAAAAAAGACTAGTCCTAGAATAGTAGTGGTTTGAGCAATGACTGTAAAGAATCAAATGCTGCTAACAGTGCTTTATTGTGAGGAAATTCATCTTCAGTTTTCCTTAATTTGGTATATATTTAAAAGAAAACTGACTTCAAATATAACGTGATATCTTTAAAAACCACCAACACTTGGAAGTCTAAAATTATTACAAAGTAAAAAGTTTTTAAAAATTGACATAATTGATAATATCATTATATTCTAAAAGATGTTCTTCCAATAAATTTCAAAAGCAACCATTCATCTTTCAGGAGCTATACAATTTAATTACACCTGAATCTTCCCATAAAGCCATTCAACACAAAGTAGAAAGAGATTTAAAGCTCTTCTCTAAAGAGGCTTATTTATAGCTGAGGACTGGGCCCATGTCCCCACTGCCTAGTACAATGTCCAACACATAAGAATGAGTGATAATATTTGCTGAAGAAATGGCTAAAAGGATCTCCCCACATGGTAGTCAAATCTACAAGGTGGCCCATGCCACGGATAACAACGCCACTCACTTTATCTCATATACACAAATTACTGATAGGAAAATAATTGATTTAATTTATTCTATCCACTGCTACTGATCATAACGAACCCTTTGCTGGCTAGTGCCAAACAGAACAAAACACTACCCACATGTAATTTCCATTCCCAGTAACAATCTAGGTCTCGCCTGGAGATGGCTAGAACCAGAATGGTAGCAGTGGGAAGGGCAAGGAAAATTACAAGATTTTTTTTGAGTGTTTTTCTGCTCTGTCTGGAATGTTCTTCTGTTACTATGAATAAATATTATAGAACTCGTTTGATATCTAGACAGACTTATGCCTTCAAAAAGCCTTCCCAACTAGCCCACCCCAAAATGATCCTATCTAAAGATCCACCTAAAACTCTAATAAAAATTTAATAGGGAGTATGGAAGAAATGCAGTGAAATAAAAAGATAATAAAAATGAGATAAAAAGAAGAAATTTTAAAAAACGAAGTCAGAGAGTGGTGGAATTAGAAAACAGGAAAGAAGGGATAATATTCATAAAACTAGAGTACTAGTAGAAGATTAAATTAAAAAAAAGGAATAGAACCAATATTTAAAACTATGATCCAAGAAAACTTTCCAGAAATAAAAGATCTGAATTTACATACTGAAAGAGCCAACCAATAACTGGGAGAATTTACCTAGAACAATCAATTCCTGGACATATCTTAGTAAACTCTTAGGCTTCAAAGATAAAGAAAAAAACTCTCAAGGCCTCCAGGCAAAAAAGATAATGAACAAAGACAAACAAATTTGACTGGCATCAGAGTTGTCTAAAACAAAATACAATGCAAGATAACAACGGGACAGTTTTGTTATGTTTTTTTAGGAAGATTAGCCCTGAGCTAACATCTGCTGTCAATCCTCCTCTTTTTGCTGAGGAAGACTGGCCCTGAGCTAACATCCATGCCCATCTTCCTCTACTTTATATGTGGAATGCCTGCCACAGCGTGGCTTGTCAAGCAGCCATGTCCGCACCCAGGATCTGAACCAGTGGACCCCAGGCCGCTGAAGCCGAAAGTGAGAACTTAACTGCTGTACCACTGGGCCAGCCCCAGGACAGCATTTTTTAGAAACTTAAGAAAGAAAGAACGAATAATGGATTTTATATCCAACCAAGCTGTCCTTCAAGTATCAATGCTATGTAAAAACAGTTTTAAACATACAAGAATCCATGATCCCTTCTTGAAGAATCTACCACAGGATGAGCTTAATGCAACCAGATGACTAGGGAAATTTCAGCAAAAAAAGTGATAAGCCCTTTCATACACATAACTGTAGGTCTAAGACTAAAATGAAGGCAGGGACATTAATCTTTGAAAGTTGAAGATTAATGTACAAATGTTATATGTTGTATGTACTAAAGTAAAATTAACGGGGGAAAAAATGTGAGCAAATGAGAAAGTAAAATAAGTTCATTGGTTGGCAAAAGTCAGAAGTTAAAGGATACCATTAAACTCTAACACAATAGAAGGTAAATTATTAAACAGGTAACAAGAATACAGGCATTTAAAAGATATAAAGACCAAGGTAACCAGTAGAATAAAAATACAAATGTTCCTAAATAACATTTCATTAATTTAAAGAAAAAAATACACCCCTTAGAGAAACACAGCAAATATAAAATAATATATATAATTATAAAATATAACCACAGAGTTGAGACCAAATCTATCAGTCACGTCAACAAATGTAAAGAAGTTTAGCTTTCTTTATTAAAAGAAAAAGACTATAAATTTGGCTCACAAAGCAAGACCCAACTCTATTCTGTATACAAGAGACATATCTTAAGCAAAGTAGTTCAAAATGGCTAAAATTAAAGGGATAGACAAAGGTATAACAGGCAAAAGAGAAGAAAGTAGAAGCAAGCCAAAAGAATTAAATGTGAATAGGACACTTTAATTCTAGAGCCACAACTGACAATGAAATCACAACACTTAAAAATATCCACGCACCAAATAATGCTGGGACCATCCCTGTAAAACAAAGTAGAACTTCTCAGTGTGAAAGGGTTTCAATCTAAGATGAAACCAGAGGATATGAAATGGATCACCGCACACGTGTGCCCTCAGAAGAATGGAATTTAAGAACTGAGAGACTGATTTCTGTAAATGCCTGATTCACAGAAGACTGATTTATCTCCTGACGAATGAACACCCACCAAGAATCTCTCCCCATCCTCAAGCCAATGAACTAACAGCTTGGACTCTAGCTAAACTCCCCCTTTCTTTGCACTCCTTGCTCATAAATACAGCCCACCCCAAACTCTCAACAGACTCTCCTGGAGCTTGCTATAGCATGCATTTACTACAGTGCAATTCCTCTGCTATTCCTGAATACTCAAACCTAATATCCGGTAATTCAAGCTTGCCTCAGTTTACCTCTTTATTTAGAGTGACACAAGAAGAAATGTACTAAGAATAAGAGACTTTAACACACTCACCATGCAAGACAAATCAAGCTCATGCACACACAAAAAAGTATATAGACGACAAAGAAAATCAGTAAGGTACATTTTATGGATCTACATTAAATGTTACATCTATTAATAAAGAATATACCTTCTTCTCAAGCACACAGTGAACATTCAAAAACATTAATGACATAATAAATCACAAAGAAAGTATCATATCAGTATGCTCTGTAAAGTAGATTAAAAACAACATTGTCTTACCACAATGCAATAAAACTAGAAACTAAAAAAACTATTCCTCTGAACAGCTCTTGGGTCATAAGAAAAATATAAACTGAAATTAAAGAATTTCTAAAAAAATAGTGATCTTGAGCAGACTATGCATCAGAATCTATGGGATACATTTAAAGTAGTAAGCTGAGGAAAATTTGTATTAATTTGTCACTACAGATGAAAGAATAAAAAAGTGAATTAAATACTTAGCTCAAAAACCAAGAAAACAAAGTAAACAAAAAAAGCAAAGAAAAAAATACAAATATGCCAAATAAAATATAAAAAGGAAAAAAGAGTCATAAAAACAAAGAATTGTTTTAAAATCATGAGACCGCTTTTGTAGACTTCTCTGAAAATAAACTTGAAAATCAAGATAAGTTTTTTACAGATACGCAGATTACAAAAAATGCCCCAATTAGAGATAGAAAGCTTAAGCAGATCAATTTCCATAAATGAGACACAGAAATTTATTTAGGAACCATCCCACAAAAAATCAAAAGGTCCAGGTGAGTTCACAGGGGAAATTCTATCAAATCTTTTAAGACTAGATAGTTTCAATGGTCTATAAAATGTTACAGAGTACAGAAAACGAAGAAAAATGCCCTAACTCTTTTCATGAAGCAAGTGCAATAGATATCCAAACTAGACAGTCAATTCAAAAATATAAAACAACATCATTCATGGATATCGATGCTAATATTCTGAGTATTTTTGCACAGAAAATTCAATGCAACAATAAGAAAATGACACACCATGTGGAATTCAGTCCAGAAATGTATGGTTGGTTCACTATTAGAAAAACCATTAATATTACACATCACATTAATAGATCTAAGGGGAGAAAAATCTATTCATTATCTTCTGAAACAACATTCAACAAAACTTTCAAGAAAACTACTCATTCCTGATAAAACTCTAAGAAAAAAGGGATGTATGGATAGTTTAACACTACAAAATAAAGTCCAAAAGCCAGTATTTCACTTAATTGGGACACAGTAAAGTTTATCACTATGACAAGAAACAAGGCAATATTATCCACTACCTGTAAAACTATTCAACAGTGTAGTAGAGGTATTTCCCAATGTAATTAGACAAGAGAAGTAAATTAAAGGATAAGAATGGTAAAGAAGAAATAAAGCTGTATTCACAGATGAAATAACAGTACATCTAGAAAATCCTAGAAAAAAACGAACGATAAAAATTAACTCAAACTATAAAAAAATTCAGCAACTTAAAATATAAAATAAATAAACAACAGCCTTTATCTACACAAACAATAACCAATTCAAGGATAAAATGATAGAGAAAACCTACATCAGAGGTAGAGAAAACACTTAAAATAGCAACAAAAAACATAACAGTTGTAGGAATAAACTTAAGATATGTCCAAAACCTATACTGGGGAAAAGGTTAAAACACTCCTGAAAGAAACAAAAGGAGATCTGAATAAATAGAGAGCCATCTCTTATTCTTGGATAGGATGAATCAACATCATAAAAATGTCAGTTCTCCCCAAGTTAATTTATGATGTTAAATTAATTTTTAATTAACCAATAAAAATACCAACTATTTTTTCATAGAGTCAGAATGATGATATAAAAATTCATTTGAAAAAATTAGCATGCAAGAATACCCAGAAAAACACTAATAAAGAAAAACTACAAGGAGAGATTAACCCTAGTAGACATCAACTCATAAATAAAACTTCTATAAAAACAAAGTGGATGGAACATAAGTAAACAAATAGACCTGTGGAACAAAACGGGAAGCCCAAACTAGCCCCACGTAAATTTGAAGATTTACTATATGATAAAGGTGGCTTCTCGAAACACTGGGGTAAACATAAAATTTTTAAAGAAAGAGTGCTAGGACAATTAAGTAGCTATTCAGACAAAGACAAAAGCAGACCCATAACTCACACCATACATAAGCATAAGCTCCAAATGGATCAGGGATGTAAACGTAAAAAAATGGAACCATACAAGTACCAGAAGAAACCACGAGTGAACTTCTCTTTAGCCTTGATATACAGAAAGGCTATGACTTAACCATGACTCAAAATCAAGGAGAAATAGAAAAAAAATTTTCATAAATTTAATGACAAAAGTATTTTATATAGTCAGAAAAACACCATAAGAAAAGTTAAAAGATAACTGAAAAACTGGGAGAACAAGTTTCTGACACATATCACAAATATATGTAATACATAAAAAACTCATAAAAATAGAGACAACTGATGAAAAACAAGAACATGAACAGTTGGCAAAAACATACAAAAACAGGCAAACATACGGGGCTGGCCCCGTGGCCGAGTGGTTAAGTTCACGTGCTCTGCTGCAGGCGGCCCAATGTTTCGTTGGTTTGAATCCTGGGCGCGGACATGGCACTGCTCATCAAACCACGCTGAGGCAGCGTCCCACATGCCACAACTAGGAGGACCCACAACAAAGAATATACAACTATGTACCTGGGGGCTTTGGGGAGAAAAAGGAAAAAAATAAAGTCTTAAAAAAAAAACCTCAAACATAAAAAGATGTTCTAACTCACTCAGACAGAAATAAACATTAAAACCCTGAGATACCATTCTCCCCTACTGAATGGTGAAATTATAGTGAATGACAACATTCTGTTTGAGAGGCTGTGGGGAAATATGCAATTTTCATTCATTGCTGGTAAGAATGCAAATTATTACACCCTTTTAGAGAGTATTTTGGTAATATCTATGTATGCACTTACCTTTCAACCTACTAATCCCTACTCTAAAAATTTATCCTGAAGATACACCTCCAACAAAACAAAAATATATGTGCAAAAGTTTATTCATTGCAGCACTATTTGGAACTGCAAAATACTGAAAACAACCTAAATGCTCACACATAGGAAAGCAGTTGAATAAACGATGACACAGCTACTCAATGGAGCACTATGCAGCCATAAGAAAGAATGAGGATGATCTCTATCAACTCATGCGGTGTTTCTAGGCTATATCACAAAAAAGTAAAGAACAAAAGAATATCTAGAATACGCTATCATTTAAGTAAAAAATAACGCAAAACAAAAATTTACATGGATTCTGCATACAGAATTCTGTATATTTATTCTGTAGGATTATGACCCACAGAATAATCATGAGTCTATACTGATATAAATAAATAACTGAATAAATAAATGGGAAAGAAAAAAATAGTTTTTCCTCACAGCAAAATTCCAATTAATAAATGTAAAGGCATGAGAGAAATAGAAAATTCACAACTTGACTTGGGCTTGTATGTACAAAAAAGAATAACCCAAAAGCTAACGGGAGACAGGTGGAATCAGACTGGAAAGAAAAGAGTAATGGGGATAGTAAAAAGCGTGAGTGTGCAGTGATACTTCTCTTAGTAAACTATTTAGTGTGGTTCTGACTTCGACAACCATGCTAATGTTTCACATACTCATAAAAAAGTAAAATAAAATCAGACAAGAAGTGGGCAGAATCCATAATGGAATACAAGAGGTAACAAATTAACCTAACGGAATACAAACTAATAACCACATTGAACAGGATGGCAAAGGAAAAGCTAACCTTTACTTTCCAAAGTTACTTACTTTGGAAAGCAGTATTTTGACTACATATTGTAAGATTAAAAACAAGAAGGACTTAAACATTATATTCTACTTAGTCTGTCTTTTTCACAGGAGGAAGGGTTAGTAATTCTGAAATTACTCTACGTGTTTAATAGGCTTGAACAAATAAATACCTTGTGGAAAAATGAGAGCTGTGTTTCTCACTGCTACAGAATGGAGTTACATATTAAGAAAAGGGAGAAGGCTAGAAATAAATCCTAGGTAGCTGAAACAGAATCAAAGGGAGAAGTACAACCTCATGCTTTTTTTAATACTACATATACAGATAAAGCAATACAGAAATAGAGATAGATGTTAGCGTATAATATCATTTAATGATATGATATATCACATATGTCATTTCCTAGCTTTGTCCACTAACAGTGCCTAGAAGCAACGGCATCCCAGTAGCAAGGAGCATACCTAGTGCTCAGATTAGGTTTCTTTACACCACTCACCAATGAAAGAAACCAGGGCTCCTTAGAGAAACGGCTCAATCCAGGACTGAAACAAGGTAAGTACCAGATAAGCCAGAGCTAGTTTGTGGTACCAGAAAATAAGGAGCAACTCAAAGGAGTTTCCATTGGCCAAATCCAGAACCATTTGAGCAATAAAATAATGATAGTAAGGCAGTAAGTCCCACAGAATAAACAACCTTGACCTCATAATGATATAAAATTAGTTAATTAATTAATAAGAGTCAGCTCTTCCTTAAAGTAAGATTCCCATTAATTAATGTAGATGGCATAATGGAAACAAAAAAATTACCACTTGATTAAATATCATAGTATTAATCATTGCAGGCAAGAATAACCAACGGATGCTAAAATTAATGGTGAAAGCATGATGAGAAACAGGATATGTGCATAATTCCAAAGTATTAAAATACTTATTAATTACAAAGGGAAAGATAGTAACTTTACAGTAGAGGAAGCTGGAAGCCACCACCTTAATTAAATAAATTTGACACCTAATAATTTTTTATATGTTAAAGTTAACTAAAAAAGAGATGTAACAACATCCTGAATCTCCTTGGTATGACACACAGAGAAGGACACATTATCTATGACTCCCGTATTCTTGATAAAACGCCTAATATCTGAATCTAATCAGGAGGAAATACCAGAAAAGCTCAAATCAGGCAATATTTCACAATATAATTGACCAAGACTCTTCAAAAGTGTCAATATCATAAAAGACAGACAGACTGAGGAACTGTCCCAGATTGGAAGTGATTGTGATATGACAACTAAACACAATGTAGGATCCTAAATTAGATACTGGATCAAAAACAAGATAAAACGTGAATAAAGCTGTATAACAGTTAATAGTATTGTATCGATATAATTTCCTGGTTTGATAATTGCATTATGGTAATGTAAGATATTTAAACAATAGAGGAAACTGGGTGAAAGGGCTATGAGAAGTCTCTGCACTATTTTTACAACTTTTCAGTAAGTATATATTATTTCAGGATGCAAGTTAAAAAATCTTTTAATACTCTATAAAGTTCCAGTCAAAACATGTTTATAAACAATATTTACAATAGCCAACAATTAGGAAAAACCTAAATGTCCATCAATAGGTGAGTGGTTAAATAAAATTTCACGTATATAAAACAGAACACTATGAATCCATAAATAAATAGGAGCACAAAGAAGAATTCTACGAATCTAAAAATGAAAGAATGAGGAAGTTTTATATGTATCTGTATGGTACTATTCCAGGATATCTGGTTGAAGGAAGGGAGGGAAAAGAGAGATAAAAGGAGGGAGGAGGGAGTGACGGAAGAGTAAGAATTGTTGTAACACTTTTTGCTCTTATCAACAATGATGCAATAAATGACTTTACATCCCTAATCCTAGTAGACAAGTGTTTTCTATATTTATAGGAGAGGTCATAAAACACAGAATTGCTAAATCAAGGAGCATGCCTATTTTTAATTTTTATACCTATCAAAAAATTACTTTCCTAGAAGATTGTAGTAATTCAAGCTCCCACCAGCAATGTATCAGAGTAATACACACTTCCCGACAATCTTAGGAACACTCGATCTACTGAAAAAAAATGCAGCCTACTCAGCAAAAAAAAAAAAACAAAAAAAAATAGTATCTCATTTTAATTCGTATTTCTCTGACCACTGGTGAGGATGAAAATCTTTTCAAGTTTATTTGCCACTTGCATTTCCTCTTCCATAAATTGCTTTTTCATACCTTTTGGGAATTTTTCAATCAAGCTGTCTCATTTAAGGAGCTCTTTGACATTATTCATTCACATATGACATATAAGGCATATATATATGCATATATAATCATATATATATTTTTAAATCTCTATAGATTTTTTTAAAATCTTGTTTTGAGTGTTTCAGGCAATATGGAAATTTTAATCATTAGGAGGGTAAATTTATCATATCTTTCTGGTTGTGATACTATTTGGAGAATGCAACTGCCATTTAGTGGGCAGAAGTCAGAGGTGCTAGATGTCTTCTAAAGCACAGGTCTGTCCTGTACAAAGAATTCCACAAGTCCTGCATGGGTTCTGAATGTCCCATTGCACATTCATGTAGGTAAATACATATTTCCAATATCTGGTCCTAAAATCTAACATTACTTTACATATAAATACAATGCATTTCTTAATTTCAGGAATCCAACTTTTGTGAAAATAAAGGGAAAAGCACACTATGTTTCACTAAGAACTTTGCCAAGACTTGTCATCCATTCTGGAAAAGAGCACCACTAGGGCAGTGTCATTCTTAGTATTGAAGCTGTTAGGACTACACACATATGAGACCTCATTCATTACCCTCACATTCAGTATACTTCTATATATAGGCGATTTCATTAGGTCTCCTAGTGTACTTGTGCCTAAGCATTTTTATTTTGAAGTATATATTATTGATGTTTCTGTTTATTTTTGCTTACATTAATTATATTCAGAGCATTGTCTTATTTGTAACTACTTGTGGAGATTATATTAGCCATGAATTTCATTTCAGAATAATAAAGGGTACACTGCAAAACACTTGTTATACAAAATGATCATTGGGCCTGATAAGGTTCAAAAACACTCCCCTAGGCCTAGAGGAAAGGAAAAGACTCCCCAGATTCTAGGTCTCTGACTCTCCTCTCCATCACCACCAGGGCATAGTTGGCCCCTCCTCTAATCCCACCTACACAGTATATCTTCTTCCCAAGATCCAGGGTCTCAGCTGCATCTGTGTTCTCCTCTAACACCCAGTTCTAAGGCTCTAACAGTTGCCCAAAATTATTTAGGAAGTGGGACAATGTTGTTGTTAGTGCCGTCGAGTCAACTCCGACTCCCATGAATTCTGTGTACAGCAGAGTGGAACCCTGCCTGGTCTTTTTTGCACCATCCTCTCATCTTCTGACACTATAATCAGACAATGCACCACTGCTATTCATGGTTTTCATGGCCAATTTTTTCAGAAGTGGGTGGTCAGGTCCTTCTTCCTAGACTGTCTTAATCTGGAAGCTCCTCTGAAACCTCTCCACCATGGGCAACACTGCTGGTATTTGAAATATTGGTGGCAGAGCTTTCAGCATCACAGCAATGAGTGGATCAGAAACACATGCTCAAGGAGCCATGTGCCCAGACTTGCTCAATGGAATATCCATCACTTCTATTTTCATATGTTTTTAATTACCATTTTTAAATTTAAATGATCAATGACACCAAAATCTTTATTTATTAAAATAGTAAAAACACCAAAACAATAAAGTAATCAATGTTTCAACTATCGATAATCAAAAAACTATTAAAAAAGCTGATTCAAAACATTTTTTCATTTAAAGAAAAGTAAGTTTTTCCCTTCAGTAACTATCATAAAATATTGACAGGAATTTAAGGAAAACATCAAATTAAACTTTTTAGTTTTACCATAAACTTGCTTATCTGATCCCTCTTAAAATAAAAAAGAAATTTATGAGCTAGAAAGCACATCACTGGCTGGCACAAAGAATGAGCTGTTGATTTCTAAAACATTTTGTAAAAGAGATCCTTGACATATACCTTAACTTGTATTTTCCCCAAAACAGTTTCTATCATATGATTCTGTCATTTTCTTTCTTAATGCATCTACATTGAGAGAAGCAGACACATGTACGCACAGGCACAAACATAACACACTGACCAAAATAAGGAAAACATTAAAGAATGGGCCATTAGAACATAAGTATGTCTGGGCAGTCCATGACAATGGTTCAGTAGTCTATCTCTGCAGGGACACAAAAAGACTGTTGCAGGGGCTGGCCCCGTGGCCGAGTGGTTAAGTCCGTGCGCTCCGCTGCGGGCAGCCCAGTGTTTCGTTGGTTCGAATCCTGGGCACGGGCATGGCACTGCTCATCAAACCACGCTGAGGCAGCATCCCACATGCTACAACTGGAGGGACCCACAACGAAGAATATACAACTATGTACTGGGGGGCTTTGGGGAGAAAAAGGAAAAAATAAAAAATCTTTAAAAAAAAAAAAAAAAAAAGACTGTTGCACAATTTTCACGTTTGATTCTAGGATAACTTGATATCCTCAACTTTCCTCTAATAATATCCAATGGTGCCAATCTACAGTGAGTTTTATAGGACTCTTCCCATTGGTTAGATTTTCACTGGTTATATCTAATTCTCCATTTTTTTCCAAGTGTAAAACACTAAATTTCCATCTTAGTGAAAAGAAGCACTTTCTCAGCTGAAACAACCTTTTTAGAATTATATAAAATACTGTTTTCTAACATTTAATTATAGAATGAGTAAGTCTCAACCTGTCTTTCAATTGGTTAAGATTGTCTATGATAATTAATTTTAAACTCTCTTTGTTTTGTGTCTCAATTTCTTTTAAAATTTCTACTTTCTAAACCAGGTTTATAATTATAGTATTTCAAAAGTGAATCTACATACTTTCCTTACAGATTCCATTTCAAAGATGGTCACTGAAGATCTTAATAGTGGAAACTAGGTATGTGAAAATCCCAATTATCCTTTTTTTATTATTATTTGTGTGTGCAACATCTAAACCATGAGTTTCTCCTGTGTATTCCGTTGTTGTCATTACTTGATCAAAGACAGCTCAGGGTAACCAGAAAGAAGAAAAGTTCTCAAATGTCAACTACATTGTTTCTTAAACATTTCGAATAAAGTAAACTCAAGAAAGACGGGTCATTTGTTCACAAGTATGTTGAGGAGCTCCTCCAATACAGTGGTCCTGATAAATGAGAAAGATAAATAAAATACATATCTTGCCCCAAAGACTACAACCTGTAGAAGAGACATCAAATTAGCCCCCAGCGAGAATTCTCCTTTTCTTCCTTACTAACAGAACTCTGATTCTGTTGGGAATGACAATGTGACCAGTCTAAACAAATGAAAAGACACTGTATTTCCTAGCCTCCCTTACACATAGAGGTAGTCATGTGATACGGTTCCAACCAACGAGATGCAAACCCAGGGTTTGGAGTGGGACTTCCTACAAAGCTCCTTTAAAGGAGGGACAACTTCAGCTGGCACTGTCCCCTTTGGTACTTCCTCCTTTTTCGAAAGTACATATGATGGCTGGAAATAGCAACCATTTTATACCACAGTGGAAAGAGCAATAAAACCTCAGAAACTTAGCCCTTACATCCTTGAACTGGTAAACCAAAGCCAGCAACTTCCTAACTATGGACTTTGCATTACATAAAGAAAAGTAAATCCCCTATCTTATTTTAAGCCTCTACTTTTTGGGTTTTCTACGATATGCAGCTGAAGTTAATTTCTAAGTAATGCAATCTAACAGGAAAGAGATACAGAAAACATTCTATGAAAAGCTACAGAAGAAAACACTTGTTCTGACAGAGGCGGGGGTGAAGGGCGCTGGGAGGATAAACATATAGAGAAAGCAAACATATGAGTTGGTTCATTCATTTGTTCAACAATCATTGTCAACCACTGTACTATATTCTGGGATACAGATAAAAGACACAGTGCTGCCTCCAAGGAACTCTGAAATGGGATGCAGACAGATAAAGAGATGATCAAAATACAAGGCTAGCGGTCCGGCCGTCGCGGGTCACGCCGAGGGCGCCCAGCCCGGCCTCTCCACAGCGCCTCGGCCCCGGTGCGCCGCCGCGGCCCAAGGGGAGAGTCGGCCGGGCGGGCCGGCATTAAACTGAAAAGATGTCCCTGTATGACGACCTGGGAGTGGAGACCAGTGACTAGAAAACAGAAGGCTGGTCCAAAAACTTCACACTTCTGCAGTCCAGCTTCAGGTGAAGAGGGCAGCTCTCACTCAGGCAAAGAGCCAGAGGACAAAACAAAGTACAGTCCTCGCCCCAGTCATCGACCTAAAGCGAGGTGGCTCTTCAGACGACCGGCAGATCGTGGACACCCCGCCGCACGTAGCCGCCGGCCTGAAGGATCCTGTTCCCAGTGGATTTTCTGCAGGAGAAGTTCTGATTCCTTTAGCTGATGAATATGATCCTATGTTTCCTAATGATTATGAGAAAGTAGTGAAGCGCCAAAGAGAAGAACGACAGAGACAGCGGGAGCTGGAAAGACAAAAAGAAATAGAAGAGAGAGAAAAGAGGCGTAAAGACAGACATGAAGCTAGTGGGTTTTCAAGGCGAACAGATCCAGATTCTGATGAAGATGAAGATTATGAGCGAGAGAGGAGGAAAAGAAGTATGGGCGGAGCTGCCATCACACCACCCACTTCTCTTGTAGAGAAAGACAAAGAGTTACCCCGAGATTTTCCATATGAAGAGGATTCAAGACCTCGCTCACAGTCTTCCAAAGCTGCTATCCCTCCCCCGGTGTACGAGGAGCAAGACAAACCCCGATCTCCGACTGGACCTGGCAACTCCTTCCTTGCCAACATGGGTGGCACAGTAGCACATAAAATCATGCAGAAGTATGGCTTCCGGGAAGGCCAGGGTCTTGGGAAGCACGAGCAAGGGCTGAGCACAGTGTTGTTGGTGGAGAAGACAAGCAAGCGAGGCGGCAAGATCATTGTGGGCGACGCCACGGAGAAAGATGCAGCCAAGAAGTCGGATTCAAATCCACTGACTGAAATACTGAAGTGTCCTACTAAAGTGGTCCTACTAAGGAACATGGTTGGTGCAGGAGAGGTAGATGAAGACTTGGAAGTTGAAACCAAGGAAGAATGTGAAAAATATGGCAAAGTTGGAAAATGTGTGATATTTGAAATTCTTGGTGCCCCTGATGATGAAGCAGTACGAATATTTTTAGAATTTGAAAGAGTTGAATCAGCAATTAAAGCTGTTGTTGATCTGAACGGGAGGTATTTTGGTGGACGGGTGGTAAAAGCATGTTTCTACAATTTGGATAAATTCAGGGTCTTGGATTTGGCGGAACAAGTTTGATTTTAAGAACTAGAGCACAAGTCATCTCCAGTGACCCCTAAGTGAGCTGCAAGCTGAGCAGAGAAGAAAAAGGTGGCAGCCACCTGCATGGCTGTGGGTACAGAGACTCTTGAAAGAACTTCTAAGATATATGTTGACTGATCCCTTTTTTATTTTGTGGTTTTTTAATATAGTATAAAAATTCTTTTAAAAAAAAATACAAGGCTATTTATAGGAGGCAGCCACACACAGCTGAGCCGGATTGTGTCTACAAGGATTGGCATCTTTTTCTAATACCCACAAAGGTGCATCCAATCATCAAAGCCTGTACTCAGAGGTGCTATTAGGACTAGCCTAAGTCCTTGAGCTATAAAAACAGTAACAGAGGTAAACATAGGGTACTTTGAGAAGGATTCGCATCCACAGGAAAGACAGTTAGCTAAAAGCAGAGCTGCATTTTACCTGTGGATTTTATTTATCCTTCACCTCTACCCCTATCCAATTTTCCATAATCACAGACAATCAAGCCTTAAAGTAGTCTAAAATCTAAGCAACTTTTTTAATATGGCCCAGAGGACACTTTCTAAACCTAAGTGCAGCCCTAAATAAGAAATAGAAGCAGTTAATATTTAATATTTTAGTATCATTTCCAATGGGCTTAAAGGTCATGTGTTTTTATTTCATTTATTACCAGTTATTAAAGTACACTACTGAGTGACTAAAAATTTTAAAAGATTATGTTTTTCACACTTAGAGAATACAATAAGGGGAGAGAAAAACACAAGAGTCTTTTTTTCTCTGCTGTTGTATAAACACACACACCAAGAATAAGTAGAATGTCTTTCAAACCAAAACAATAGGAAATCACTCTTGGCCAAAAGCACAGGCTTAGATCATGTTGATTTCTTCTTTAATCCTGCTGAAGCAAGTTTCTGCATGCTTTCTGGGGCCTCCACCTACAGAGTTGTTAGGACAACAGCCAACACATATATTTAATTATGTAAGTATTCAATGCTATCAGCCAGCTGTTGCCAGTACATAATACACTGACCTCTTTCACTTACTCTCTTGCTTTAAAATGGCAAAAACAAAGCAACTGTTGATGTAACAGTAATCATGAAATATGCAAAATATTATTCTCTAAAAAGATTTGAGATAACTACAAAGCTCAGCTTTGCATTTTAAAATGCCTTATGACATCTGAACTGTTTTTTCTCTTCCTGATTTGCAAATTAAATCTTTCAACTGTAAATTTAACTATTCATTTTTTTAAAATCAATCAGGAATACAACCTTAAATATACTTTCTCCTTTATTTCCAATCAAATTTCTTACTGGGATATATCACATAATAATCTCCCTGCACTCCCACTCATCTCCTTGTTTTTCCATAGTTAGGGGACAAGCAACCAAAGCCTGTAATAGGAAATTGGTCAAAGTCTGCTCTGAATTATATAACTCTCACTCCTCACTTTAGAAATCAACAGAGAGCTCTTCATTTATGTTTCCAGAAAGCATGTTCCTCCAATACCATTATTAACCCCAGACTAGCTGACGGGGAAAAAACAATACAAAGTCCTAGCAACAACAGAAAGTAGACTAAACAGAACCAAGACTTAAGACTTAAGTAATACAAATTCACATATGGTAGATACTAAGAAGACCTAATACATAAACAGCAACTTATCCAGAGAAACTCAGTCTTCATCGAATGAGCTTTCAATTCAATGAATAATTCAGCGCCAGTTGTTTACCAGGCCCTGTTTTAGAGACCAAGGACCCCTCAGTAAACAAGTGAGACAACATCATTGCCTGCACAGATCTTACTGTTTGACTCCTCTCACAAAGATATGATAGTTATATGATAGTTAACTTTTCCAAGACTTCTACTTCTTCCCCTACAACAGCCATGTTGATGTTCTTTTCCCCACTTTGGTGGTATATCTGATGTTTTTTTGCTCATTCATCAAAACTGGACAATTCAATACTTGAATGTAAGATAGTGCTATGATATTAATATAGCTACATAATTTATAATGTACTTAACATGAAATAATACATTAACAGTGACTTGCCAATGCATGGACAGCAGAATGATATAAACTCTCTTCCCAAAAAACGAAACATCAGTTCATGGGGGCCAGCCCAATAGCATAGTGGTTAACTTTGCACGTTCCGGTTAGGCAGCCCAGGGTTCACCAGTTTGGATCCCGAGTGTGGACATATGCACTGCTTATCAAGCCATACTGTGGCAGGCGTCCCACACACAACACAGAGGAAGAGAGGCCCAGATGTCAGCTCAGGGCCAATCTTCCTCAGCAAAAGAGGAGGATTGGTGGCAGATGTTAGCTCAGGGCTAATCCTCCTCAAAAAAAAATAAAAGTAGAAACATGTATTGAGTAACTACAGTTGTGCATCACACTCAAGGCCAAACATTACCAGGGTTTTATCTACACCTTCCCTCTGACTCAAGATGAGATGCTTTAATTAATCCAGTGGCCAAGGTCCTGAAGCACGTCCTGAAGTTGACCCAGCTCCCTTAGTTTGGCAGGAAGAACAGGGTCTTACCATTCACAGCTGGGCTTCTGCTAGCACGACCAAGGGACTACTTCATGAAGCGAGAAGTCTTACCCCTTTACTACTTCCCTCTGGAAAGAAACTGTGGACGAGTGGTGACAAACTCAAATTTCTTACCTCATTTAGGACAACAAGAGACAGGTTTCTTCCTAGTTTATAAGCAAAACATAAAAAGCAAAACAGCATGACTTCTTAAAAAGAGGGCCCTTTAATACAGTATTTGAAAATTGGAATGTTCTTTCCCCTTTTTGCAAATATACAGCCTGTCTTCTCTGACTAGGGAGTCACAGGGGCCTTGGGGGACATTCCTAGAATGGCTGACAAGCGGTCTTTATTAATACTGTTTCCCAGGAAAAGGAAAATCACTACATGGTAGAGTAAAAGGGTCAGAGACTCCATAAAAAAGGATTTTCCTGAGGTCAATCACCTGACCTCAAGACTCACAATCTAGTGAGAGAGCCAAATATGTCAACAAATAATAAAATGTAATATGCAACAAGAGATGTTTGTATGGGATAAAGAAGTAGCACAGAACAGAGGGCGATTACCTCTCTGGACCTTGGAGGTAAGAAGTGGGAGTTAGAAAGGAGATGAGCTTACAGATGTTATTACCTTTGATAAGAGTTCCAAAAGATGAATATGCTGCCAGGTGGGATTACATGGGGTATGTGAGTGTGCATTTGGGGGGAAAGGAGAGCATATTTCAGAGAAAAGGAAGAACATATGCAAACACATTATGTGTTTTGGAAAATCATATAATTTAGGGGAGAAGTAAAATTCTACAGAGGAGTACCAAGAAAAGAGATCAGAGAGGTAGGCAAGGAACAGATTTCAAAAAGACTTTGTTACACTAAGAAATTATATCCTGTAGCTGAGAAGGAACCGTTGCAGGGTGTTAAGAAGAGAAAAGCATGAACTGGAACAGAAAAAAAAGCTGAGAACAAGCTAAAATTCTACTGCAATATTAAGAGCAAGAGCTAAGGAGGACCATAACTAAGACATTAGCAATAGGGATGGAGAGAAAGGATTAAATTCAAAAGATATGTGGCTAGTTTATGACAATTTAATGAAACACAAGAACACAGAGGTTCACTGCAGGTTCCAAGAGGAACATTTATTACCACATAAGCAATAAAACACTAATAACATTGGACAAAAAGAAAGAGGAAGAATGGGTCGAAGGGAGAAAGAAAAAGATATTTTAGAAATAGGATCAATCCTTGAGGATGGGAAAGAAGGGAAAGGAAATGGGAAATCAAAGAAAACTCTCAGACTATTCGGTAGATAACTATACAACCAAACAAGATAGGCAATATAAATGGAAACACTAGCTGGGGAAAAGGTGAGGCAGATGATGAAGAGGATCTGACATGACTGTTTGAAGTGTCAATGGGTCATCTAATGGAGAAATCCAGGAAACAGCTGGATATACAAGTCTGGATCTTGGAAGGAGAGAGCAGTGTCAGAAACAGAAATTTGGGAGTAACCAGCATATAGACAGTATCTAAACAATAGAAGTAGGTGAGAAATGGTAGGAGGAAATGTAAAGTCATATTAGCATAACACTGTTTGGAGAAAAACAAATGCATTAGACAATACCTGATCAACAATACATACTAAGTCAAACGGTACCATATTTTGAACTACCTTTCCACTTAGAGAGAAACTTTTCGGCGGGCACAGACAGCTGAAACAATGAGACTATGACTGGTAGAAGCATACAAAGATTCACTGTATCTGCTACTGACATTTTAAACAATAACATAAAACTGATATTGAACTAAAGCCATTTCATACAACCAGAAAAGCCAAAATTAAAAGATCTGTTTAAAGAAAAATTCACAACTTACAGTACTAAAAACAAGTTTAACAAAACAACTTGCGTGATCTAAATTGTTTCTTGCAAAAGGCCAAACTAAAACCCAGTGTTATTTTTAACTTCCAATGCCATTTTTTTAATTAAAAAAAAGAAAAAGATAACTGATTACTAGCAAATCTAGCTAAAAATAGAATCAGTCGAGGTAGTGTTCTTTTTTTTACTTTTAAACTGGACAATTACTAACTTAAAAAGAAAGTACTTCTCTGTTCTTAATAAGTCAGCTTAAGGCAATTTATTTCACAAATTCAAGTTGAAATAATATTCTGGCACCATCCCCAACTTCAATTTATGATGAAGAACTCAAAGTTAAATCTGCATAAAGCAAAAAATATTTTCATAATAAGAACGACCATCCAATACTTTATCTTTGATCAACAAAATGCTATAGAAGGTGTTTTCCTACAGACAGAAGATATTATACAAAGTATCCTCTATCTCAATCACACTTTTCTTCTTTGTCCATTTTTCCTTATATTTCCAATTGTTCTTTCAAGTAATTTCAGTCAGATTTCTAAACCATCCCATCAACACTACAATTTATTTCTATAGGCAAAGGTGGTTCAAAGAACTAGTCGCTCTTGTCTGTCTACTATCAGTATGGCTAAACCACAGTGCCCATTTGGGTTAATAATGCACAAGGTCAAACAGAGGTTGACAGTCCATGATCAAAGCAAGCTAGCTATTCTTTCTGTCATTTATATAGAACACACAAGATGTGTTTATTTTCACCAGCCTCTGAATGACCTCCTTTAGGTGGCATGGAAAAGATCCCACATTTCTATAAAGCATTAACCAAAGGAGTTTTCTTATTTGATACTCTCATTAAGAGCAAATTTTGTTTTTTTGAAACTTTTGATCTTTTTCGTTTACTCAAGAAGCCCTCAAGTTAAAGGCCATATTGTCTAAATCAAATTGCTATGATGGATAAAAGAAGGACAGGGCAACTGGAAAATAAATGCTCAAAAGGAAAGAATATGCATCCAGTAGGCTGCCATCACAAAATGTGGGGCTCATTAGTGATTTTTCCAAAATTAGTAAAGGCAACAGCATTTAAGATTTCAAAGTTCAAAAGGCAGCCAAAAAAAAAAAATCATTCTTAACTCCATTTCTGCTACTTAAAACTCCTACTCTTTTATCAATCTGAACAGCAATAAAACAAACACTGTAAAACCTTAGTAATTAGATCAACTAGCAGAAAGTCAGTAGAAAGTACTGAGCAGCACAGCCCACAGATTAATACAGATACACATTTTCATATTGGGTGTGTTACTTTGACTAAAGAATTAACAATAGAATGATTTATTACCAGCACTAGTTTATAAAATGAAGATTTCCAAATAATTTTAAGCCAATATTCTCTCTGACCAAGATTAAATAATACTCCTCTCAATATTGTTTATACTGTGAAGTTGCAAAACTAATACTTCTGACCACCACCACCACCACCACCAAGAGAAACACCAAAAAGAAAAAGAAAAATCAGTCCATGACTGCCTTGTCACAAATTCACAATTTATGCATCTTAATCAATGAGACTGTATTAATCACATGAAAGACAACAAATTCCTCAGAGTTACCTTTCTTTACTGTTAAAACAAGATGGCTCAAGGGACAGAAAATGACGTGATAAGTAATTAAAGACAAACAACTATTAAATATTCAGAATACATTGGAAGAGAAAAGCAGATGATCAGAAATGATGACACACTCAGGAATGAGCGGTAAAGTGAAGCAATCATTATCTGTAGGGGGTTCAGGTGAGAAAACAATAGGTCCCAGCCGATCCTTGTAAATCTCTGAATGTGAGCATAAGTGATTGGGTGCAACAGAACAAGGAGAAAGGAAACACCCTATCAGACTCTCCTTCAATTTAAATGTTGCCTCACTATCGTGAAAAAGAAAAATGCACGCAAGAGAGGAGGCTGAAGGGAAAAGATGGAGCTAGAGGATGAGAGAAGACCAATGTGTAGCATGACTTAAGATATAAAAAAGTTTATGAACTATCTATCTATGTTTTTCTTTGTTAGGATCTGATGATGACAAGGGAGAAAACATCTAAATAAAGCAAAATGCTTGACAAGAGTGGGTAATCCATCACTGAAAGTCTTCAAATGTATAAATATCATTTGAATTTGACATTTGCTCAGTGTTAATTGTTACTGTGCCTTTTACAGGGTTATATTTATTCTGGAAACAAATTCAATGTTAGCTTAGATTTATGTTAACAAGAACTAGTCGTGATTATCAAAAGCCTTCAGAGCCATTTTAAAAAATAATCACCTAAAATATTGTTTTAAAATTTTCTTTCAATCAAGCAGAATAGTGCCTGTTCTTGCTACCACTAGCTTTGTAGTATTAAAATGACACACTTTTCTTATGTGATCACCTCAATCAAACACCATACCATTACTCTGAACCACAGTCACAACACAGTTTATAAGAGAACCCACTGAGACAAGTTATATTTGAATTTTTAAATAAACTTTTATACACAGTCTAGACGCGTATCTATTAATTACATTATAAAATTGATAACCACAGAAACTAACTTCTCTGGGCTCTGTACTTAGGGGGCATCAGTAGCACTAAAATATCTTTATATCTTACCTACCTTTCCTATAGGGAAAAAATAGATAATCTGGCAACATGACAGACTTCTCATAAAATAAAAAGCATTCTTTGAAAATGAGCAGCATCTGGTAAACATCATTCTCTGCTCTTGGTTTTATTCGTCCTTCTCCTCTCCTAAACATGACTCTAATTCCCCTGTTTCATCCCACATCACTACCACCTTCCTTTGCCTCCCACCACAGTTCAGGTAAGAACTCTTCTCTGCTCTTTGTGCAATTTCTGAGTTGAGGATGTTATCACATTTAACTATCACTTCTATGCAAACAATATAAAATCTTTCTCTCTAGTGTTGGTCACTTTGATATCTGCCTCAATGCTACAGCTGCCTACCTGACATCTTTATCTGGCAAGCATAGTAATAAAATGGTTTGCGTACAAACTCTAGTCAGACAGCATAGGTTAAAATCCTACCTACCCCACTGATGAACTGAGCCTTTGGGAACTTCACCTGTAAAAGAGATACTGCTTCATCTGTAAAACAGGAACTTAAAACTGGAATCTACAACTCACTGACAAACTTTAAGAATTAAGCTAGATAATATCAATTGATGTAAAGCGCTTCAAACAGTGCCTGCCACACAGAAGACAATCAACAAAAATCAAACATTATCCATTACTTTATTACAATGTTTAGCTGTGAATTCAAACACAGCATATTCAAAAGCAAAATATGTCTTCCTTCTAATTGAACTCCCTGTCTGGAATTCCCTCTTTCATTCTAGTCAGAGGGAGTCATAATCAATAATGTTGAAAGTGTAAAGAATTCTTTCTTCTCAAGCCAACTCCTTCTTCCCAATTCCAAACACCCCTACTTGAGATGAGGCCATCACCACCTGGATACGGAAAATCTGTCCTAAATGGACCTCTGATCTACGCTCTTCCTTACACTTAACCATCCTTCACATTGCTGCAAGAATTAATTCTCTGAAACAAAGGGAGTAACCACAGTTAGAAAATCAATTTTTTTTTTTTTGAGGAAGATTAGCCCTGAGCTAACTACTGCCAGTCCTCCTCTTTTTTCTTTTGCTGCAGAAGCCTGGCCCTGAGCTAACATCCGTGCCCATCTTCCTCTAATTTATATGTGGGACACCTACCACAGCATGGCATGCCAAGCAGTGCCACGTCCGCACTCAGGATTCGAACCAGCGAACCCCAGGCCGCTGAGAAGTGGAACGTGTGAACTTAACCGCTGCGCCACCAGGCCGGCCCCAGAAAATCAATTTTTTAAAAACTTATATTTTACAATAGTATAAAAACAAAAAACAGTGCACAGATAAAAAGAGAAAGGACAAGTTTTGTTTTGGTTTTTTTTAAAATAAATGATGTTGAAACAATTCAGTATCTACATTGTTAGGAAGAAAAATCCAAAAGATGCACAGCAGGTATATGAACAAATTATAATCCTTAGAAAGTCAAAGAAGACCTAAATTCCTTACACATGAAATAGAAAACTCAAATGTAAAGATACGAATTCTCCCGTCAAAGTCATCAAGAGATTCAATATAACCACAATCAAAATCACAACAGTATTCCTTGTTGAACTTAAAACCTTATATTCAATTTATACGGAAGGGCAAAGGGCAAAGAAAAGCCAAAACTCACTTAAAGAAGAAGAAAAAGGCATTAGCACTTTCAAATATCCAGACTTTATATAAATCTATACTAATTACAACTTTGTAGAATAAGCATCAGAATAAAGAAATCGATCAACGGAACCAAGTTGAGAGCCGAGCGACAGACCCAAACATCTATGGACACTCAACATACGACAGAGCAGGCAATACCCAGATAAAAGGAGAAAGGATGGATTTTTTAAAAACAAAAACAATAAATAGTGGAAAAATTCAGTGTCTTCTGTTGAAAAAAACCAAAATTCTTTAAAGTTTAAAATATATCGGGACCCCCTTCCTGGTACCTTACAAAAAAAATCAACTTGAATGCAGATGGATTATAAACCTAAATGTAAAACGTAAAAACCATGAAACTTTCAGAAGAAAATACTGGAGAATATCTTAACTTCAGGGTAAGGAAAGACTTCTTAAACAACAAGAGCACAAACCCAAAGGAAAAGACTGATAAATTTTAAAGCAGAATTTCTCTTCATCATAAGATACCATTAAAGAAAGTGAAGAGATAAGCCACAATTGATATTCACAACGTGTAACATGTAAAGATTAGTATATAGAATACATACAATGTATCCCACAAATAATAAAAAGGCAAACAACTCAATAGGAAAAGATGATTAAAAAGTCATTTTACAAAAAAGGAAATTCCATTGGCCAATAAACCTATACAAAGATGCTCAACATCATTAGTAAATATGAAAACGCAAATTAAAACCACACTGAGATACCATCTCCACCACCAGATTGGGAAGTCCAACTCATACTTTTTTTGATACATACTATTTACATTATTAGCAATATTTTAAGGCTTAATTTCCTGAAATCCTTACTTTGCATAGAAAAAATAGAAAAAAATCAACTTCCACTTACTTAATTGAGTTTCTAAAGTGGTCTTCAGCTGGGTTTTTTACAGTACAGCTATTCAGGAGCCATAAATCTGCGTCTGAAGCATTTTCTATTAAAAAAATGAATATGAAAAAGAAAAGTAAGTATCACATTTAATCATTCAAAAATGACTGTTTACTCAGATGGCACTGAGCCTGCTGGCGGAGGGCGGAGAGAGGCAGTGCACAGAGTCAAGTAACCAGGTGATTACAGGACAGTAGGTAACTGCTATAACATGGAAATATTCATGAGAAATAAACACAAAAATGTATAACCTTTGCTCTATCTTTTCATTTAAAATATGAAGAGGACAAGCATTTTTTTTCTTTATTTTCAATATTTGCGAGTATTTAATAACTTCCAAAAACTAAAGTGAAACTAGCATAATTTTACCTTTGAATATGAAATTAATTGCCCCTTTTTGGATTGTATGTTAATATTTTTCAGGCACATGTATTGTCATACACTGAATATTCTTCAGCTTGAGACATTAAAAAATATAATTTGTCTTCCTTGAAAAAGTTAATGATTTACCTCAAAGTGAACCTTTTATTTCCTCTCACCAATTTGATTAAATATTGTTATATACTGTAATAAACTCACTAGCAATGCAGCAAATAACCCAAATCCATCATGTTTGCTGAAATGACTTTATAAACGCCTATAGTGCTTGAGCTACACCAACTACCTCGTTGCCTAAAAGGACTCATACATTAAAACAGAATTACCGCAATGAAAGGAAAACCAAAATTAAAAACTACAGCACCTCCAATGGTATTTCAATAAGAACAGAAGCTAAGGTCAACAGACATAAGAACTAAGAGGATATCCAAATGTCTGTGTGTACATTCTCTACCTGGGAAGGGCACTTCAAATGAAAGCACTGTAATTCATTACAAATAGTGCTGCAAGGAATACCACTGTGCACACATCATTTTGTATTTTTCCCAGATTATCTTTGGAATCAAGCCCAAAGAAGTAGGATTTGGGGGTCAAAGGATAAATTCTTATGTAATTCCATTACATACTGTCACATTCCTGTCCATAAGGGCTGTGCCACTTTGCAATGCTGTGAGCAAGGCATGAGACTGCCTGTTTATCCATGACATCGCCCATGGAGTGTGCTATCAAACCTCTGTACTTTTGCCAATCTGGTAAGAAACAGGATGCTAGTGAGGTGTTGACGTGTATTTCTCTTATTATGAATGGATTAAGCATCTTTTTACATGTTTAAGAGCCATTTGTGGGGTTTTTTTCTGTTCTCTCTCCACATCTTTTGCCCCTTTTTCTATCTAAGGTTAGTCATTCTCATCTCAAGTTTTAATTTACTGATACACACACACAGAGGATGTTCACCCTTTGTCTATGACAGAAGTTACAATATTTTTTCCCGGTTTGCCATTTTACTTTTTTATAGAATTTCTTCATGCTTTTTTATTTCTAGGATACCAAATTTATCAACCTCTTCTCTTTTTTCTTGATTTTGAGTCATAATTAGAAAGTTTCCTCCACTCTCAGACTAAAGAATTCACCCGTGTTTTTTTCTAATACACATATGGTTTTACATTTAGAGCTTTGCTCTATTAGGAATTCATCCTGGTATACAATGATCTCACCGAATTTTTTAAATGTAAAAATGAAATAAGACCCTATATTCTCCTATCAAATTAGAAAATATTAAAAAGTGTGATACTATCTAGTGCTAGCAAAAGAACAGGGAAACTGGCAACCTCTTACTCAGCTGACGGCAGTCTACACTGATGAAACTCTTTGGAATGCAATGTGGGGATAGCTATCAAAAATTTAGGGCCAGCCTCCGTGGCCTAGTGGTTAAGTTCGGTGAACTCCACTTTTGCAGCCTGGATTCGGTTCCAGGGCTCGAACCTACACCACTTGTCTGTCAGTGGCCATGCTGTGGTGGTGACCCACATACCAAAAGAGTAAGATTGGCAGGCAGCGGATGTTAGCTCAGGGCAAATCTTCAGCAAGAAAAAAAACATTAAATGTGCATCAGAATTCCTCCTACATATGCTTGTAGGATACTTGCATCACATACACATATATTTATACAAACACACACACACGTATGTACATATATATATATACACACACACACACACATATAAATTTTAAAATTCTCATTGAAGATTACTGACAAAGCAAAAAGCCTGGAAAGCCTACATATCCATTATAAGGAGAGTGGCTACATAAATTAGGAAACTGTAGCCAAAATACCATTCAGCTATTTAAAAAGCACGGTAAATCTACAAGTGCTAATTTAAACTAATCTTTGTCATATCATCAGATGAAACACAGCAAGGTGCAGAAGACTAAGTCCTGTATTTCGTTTGTCTTTTAAAAAGGAAAAAGAGAAAAAAGTAAATTCTGTTTTAAGCAAAGAAAATTTCTCAAAGCATATACACGAAACTGTTTGAGGTGTTTGCCCTTGGAAGTGAGACAAAGGTTCAGTTGTAATCCATTCATGTGACCTTTTATTTTATATTCTTTCTCTTTTCTTTTTTAAAATTTGCATGAACAGTACTTTTATAATTTTATAAAGCTTAATCTTGAGAAGGGATACATTAATATTTAATTTATATCCATATGTACTGTTTGAATTTTTAAAAGAATGTATTGCCCTTTCATGTAAGAAAACTAATCAAGCCTTTCTAATCTTTTTAAGTTTCCTTTTCCATAAAGTTCAGAATCAATAGTGTTCTGTCATTTTAAAGTGAGAACATAAACTATTTTCCTGCTATGATTCATCACAAAAACAAGTGATCTGACATACATTTTCTAAGGGACTTTTCTCCCCACTGCTAAAAGCTTTTGTACTCATGGAACCAAGAAAATTATGGTCGTGGACGCACTACCCACTTTGAGTGTAAGGACAGAGAAACAAACTTATTTGTTTTAATTGAAACACATTTACTTTCCAAACTATTTCTTTATGTACACAAGATAAATTACTTTTAAATCTAAAGTAATAAAAATCTGATTAGCAATAATGATAACTAACATTATTAAGTATATATTATGCATTCAGTAATGAGCCAAGCATGTATTCTTTTTTTTTTTTTTTTTTCCATTTAATCCTCCCAATTTGAGGTGGGTTCATTTTTACTCCAATTTTACAGAGGAGGAATCTAAGGCTTAGAAAGAAAAAGAAACTTGCCTAAAACCACACGGTAAGGGTGGGCCAGGGTTAGAAATCCAGACAAACTGACTCCAGGGACTGTAAATTTAAGGAAATTAGAATGCCTCATTTGTGGCTCTTTGCCTCTTGATCAAAAATAATGCAGACAACATCTAAAAAGAAAATAAAGAAGTATTACATGGCCTTGAGGTTGCCTCATGATATTTCTAAGACTAATAACCAGGCTTCAAAAGGAGCTGTTTGGCTATTTCCAAAATTTCCAGATCTTGAACCTGTCAGCTCTAGGCCTTCTGTAATCAGTGGGAGACATGCAAGTAAAGGGAGAATTAAGAATGAGCTCAGGATCATTACTCCAAAGCACAAACTGACTCTCACAGCAACCAATCTTCCCTTTACCCTGCAGGCTTCTGGATAATGGTGGCATTAAAGAAGGGATGGGCATGGTTCATATCAACACTACTCAGAACAAAACATTTATCCTACACAACTGTTCCATTTGAAAGTCAACTAGAGGAGCAGCATAAACAGTAAGAGGAGTCTATTCATAGATCTAAGTAAGGCAGTTACGCAAGCCGAAACAAATAAAAATTCACTAAGAACATGAAGAGGGGGAAAAAAGTTTGTTTTGGATCCAACAGCATTTTGGGGGAATTTCTTTACCACAGAACTCTGAAAGACAAGTCAAATCCAAACAGTTCAAATGTCCATAACGCTTAATCCTATCTGGGGAGTTTATCTAAATAATACAAATTATTGGCTGCCCATTAAAAACTCAGAGAATAGGGCTGGCCCCATGGCCAAGGGGTTAAGTTCATGCACCTGGCTGCAGGCGGCCCAGTGTTTCGTTGGTTCGAATCCTGGGCGCGGACATGGCACTGCTCATCAAACCACGCTGAGGCAGTGTCCCACATGCCACAACTAGAAGGACCCACAACGAAGAATATACAACTATGTACCGGGGGGCTTTGAGGAGAAAAAGGAAAAAATAAATAAAAAAATAAAATCTTTAAAAACTCAGAGAATAGAGTATGCTTTAATAAGAGAATTTAAAAGCACCTCTAAGGTACATCTTGAAAAATAATTTCTTAAAATCAATAAGAGACAAAATAAAAATTCTAGTCAAAGGATTAATTTTTTTCTTCTACATCTCATTAATTGTTCTTTATATGGACTGTGTAATGCACAGCATGGGGAAACCATGTTTTCAAAATCTGTTTTATAAAAGCAATTAAAGTGATCCACAAGAAAAATATTCTTTTAGTCAGCTAGGGTTGAAGGAGTTGGAGGATGGGAAGATGAAGATGGAGGAAAAGGAGGAACAAGCAGGGGAGAGGAGGAGAAATGAAAGAAAGAGACAGAGACTGACAAACAGTATCTACAGCTCCCAGTCTGAAACACCCAGTGCAAGAACTAGCCCCTCCACTGTCTACTATTGGTGATTGGTGTGTTTCTGAGTGAAGCAGAACACAGGAGCTCCTAGGGGAATGCACTTATTCTTGGAGATTACTCGCACAATGAGTTTGTTCTTATAATAGTCCTGCTGAGTGCTCTGCAGAAATAAGATGAGGAAACCACTGGTCAGCTTGAACTCCGTTTACTGTATGAAGGGAAAAAGACATTTTTTTCTTTTAAAAGAGAATTAATATCTGGCAAAACTCTACCAATAACTATTGAAAATTAATTACATAGCTATGTAGGCCTGGTCATAATCAAAACCAGAGTGTTAGACAAACCATTTACTTACGATGTGTAACAGAACATTGCTAATATTCCCCTGTCCTCTTTCCAAATTAAACTGCTATGTTGACCTGGCACATAATTACTTCAGAAGTTACTACATCTAAAGAATCCCTAATAGGATATCTATTTCTACATGTTAAATAGGTTAATAAATGAAGAGGTGATATACACACCAAACAGACTTCACAGGGCACTTCAGGATCAGGTCACCACCCCTCCACCCAAAGCCACTGCTCAGCGTGCCCATCTTGTATGCTAATATTTCTGAGCTTTTAGGCCCTCAGGCCTAATAAGTAAAACTCGAAAATTGAGAAGACCAAAAAAAATCTAATAGAAAAAAAATGGGCAAGGAATATGAACTCAGCATTCACAAAAAAACACATATGACTCTTGAACATACAAAAAGATGCTCAACTTCATTCTTAATAAATGAAAATTAAAACTGCACTAAGGAAAAAAAACTGTACCATTTTCACTTTCTATGTTGTCAAAAACCCAAAAGCTTGATAACATACTGTACTGACATAACTATGAGGAAACAGGCACTCGCACGTGCTGCTGGTGGGAATGTAAACTAGAACACCACCTATGGCGGCAATTTGACAATATCTACCGAAATGGCAAATGCATATCCTCTGAACAAGAAGTTCTAAGAATTTAGCCTACTGCAAACCTATTACACAATTAAGGTCATTCATTGCAGCATTATTTATAACAGTAAGAGGTGACTGGTTAAAGGCATTTTAGTATATTCAAAATTAAGACTCCTATCAAGCTCCTCACAAAAAAAAAAGAAAAATGAATAACCTCTAAGTCCTAATATAGAAAGATCTCTCAGACATATTGTTCAGAGAAAAGAATAAGACACCAAAAATATATACACTATGCTACCACTGGAAATCTAGAATACATATTCATATTTGTTTGTATTTGCATAAAAAAATTGGGGGATGTACACCAGAAACAAACAGCAAAGGCCAGGACCAGAAGGAGGGAGTGGGAACAGGACTGATGGGAGACAGGGTAAGAGGAAAACTGTTTCTTGTATAATTTATTTTCTATTTTTGAATCTATTCAAAAATTAAGTATTTTCAAAGTAAAAAATAGCAATTATAAAAACTGTAGCTTGTCTTAATCTTCCTGCTATCTCCCCATTTCTTTACTCCCTTTCATAGTCAAACATCTTGAAAGAACTGTCTCTGCACCTGCTATACACTGTCACCTCCCATTCACTCTTCCACCACTTCATTTTGGTGAAGACCTTCAACTACTCCCCATTTCCCTGAATTCGCTTTCATCAAGGGAACTGACATGAAATGCCATAGACAGTAGCATGATGCAGTTAAACACTGCTTTCTTCATGGTCAATAGCATCACTCTCCTGTTTTCCTCTTACTTCTTTGGGCTCTCTACTTTACCCATCCCTCTCTGCCCTCCACGAATTAGAGTTCCTTAGAAGCAAGATTTTGGTCCCCTTCTCATCTATTCCCTAGATGAGACCATTCTTCTCATGGTTTTAACTACTACCATTGTCCTGAGACATGATATCCAAATTTATACTTCCAGTTGAACTCATAGCGAGTGAACTCACTATCTTATTTTCACGGCAATAGAGTTATTTACATAAGATCCACCAACCAACTCACCTAACAACATCTCTGCCAGAATATAGCAAAGAAATATTAAAACTTGACACAAATCATTTCCAAAATTGAACTCTCAAATTTTCACCCTGCATTCATCAGGTTCTAGTTAGGAAAACAGAAGCCACTCTAGGCATTAAAATAAGGAAAAATTAATACAGAAATGTGGTTACACGGGCGATGGAAAAGCCAAGACACCAAATGGGGAATGGTGACGCAACCCTGAGATAAGTAACAGCAGGAAACCACTACAGCCTAAGGGCTGGAGAGACCCACTCGAAGAGGTGGAATTATGAGAGCCCAGAAGCTGCGATAATTTGGCAGGGGCTAGAGTGGCAGCAGGAGCTGCTCATGGGGAGCTGGGACTACAAAGGATGGAGCTGTTTGATAGGAAATGAAGCCACAGGGATGAAACTGCCACTTCCTGAGACATGACACAGAGCAAAAAGAGAGGGAGGAAAGTACCCTACCTTCTCCCTACTCCTATCCTCCAGTCTTCCATCAGTGCCTCCTATTGGCCAAATCCACCCAAAAAAGCCAAAAGGTAAAGAAGACTGTCAAATGAAGTTCCATGATACAGAGGACAGAGAAAGTCGGAATGAAATCTGATAGCCAACAGGCAAACGACTAAATCCCACCTCTTCCTCTCTTCCCCATCTCCATAAATGGTACATTTACCCAAAAGCTGAAACCAGAAACCTGGGAGTCATCTTTAATCATTTCTTTCACCTCACCATCTCCTGCAGCAAATCCAACAACTCCCAAAGGAGGAGACTTCACCTCCAAAATAATATGAATACATCTGCTATTTGTCTTCATCACCACAACCCTTGTATAAGTCACCACATCTCACTTACGCCATTGCAATAGTCTCCTGCCATCCCTATGGTTGCCATAAGGCAACTTAGAAAGCTATCAGTGAACCAAAGGAAAGCAAGAAGTTTTTTTTGTTTTAACAGTCATGAATAATCTATACTTAAAGATAATTGAAAACTGCGTAAATAGGATACCTATATTTGAAACCATATTTTGATAAGGGAAAAAAGGTCATTATTGAGAATTTACTACACACCAAAAAGTAGAGTTGTTAAATATATATAATTCTCTCCTTTTTTAAAAAGAACTCAGCAAAATAAAATTTCAGTTTACTGTTGGACAACATTGTTTCATCCATACATCAAACAGGCCAAAATAAATATACAGCAACTTCATGGGGAAAAAAAAAAGAAACTTTTTATCTTTGGCCTTTTTAACCATCTCATATAACCAACAACTTATGGTACAAATAAAAGTTACTGACATGTTGAGAATCAGATGTTTTGTTGTCTTTGTTTTTACAAGGTTTTTTTCTCCTTTGAGATTATAATGAACACGGTCACATCACAAGTCAAGTCAGAAGTAGGACAGAGAAGACTCCAAAAGCTGGTTTGGTCATCCAAGATCATTAACATGTATAAAAATACAAAATGTAAATTTAAAATACAAACAAATTTTCCTTTTAATGTACTTTTAAGAACAAAAGCAGGGCCTTGGACGTTTTGTTTCCTTTTCCCTCTCCTGTTGCACATTCACATTGTGGTTTTGGTCGGGTGGCAGAGAGCTTATCATATGCAGATGGCACTGCCCACAGCGGTCAGCTGGGTGGGCCTCTCTACTAGAAGGCAACCATGTTTAGATTCTGAGATGGGAAGTGCAGGTGGTGAATGGATCACGCCAGCCTTGTTTTCCTTTCAACTTTTCCTTTTTTGCTTTCTAGTCATCCTCATCGGTCTTCTGCTTCTTGGTGTCAACATCGTCATCCTCATCATCTTTAGCTGCCCATTTACCCATAGCTGCCTCAGTCTGCTCATCTTCATCTCCATCCTCTTCCTCCCCATCTTCTTTCTCCTCCTCCACTTCCTCCCCATCTTCTTCCTCTTCTTAGTCTACCTCATTGGCAGCCTCCTGCTCCCCATTTTCCTCATTAGCGTTCCCATTAGCAGGTGCATCTCTTCCACTTTCTGCCTCCTCCACAACTTCCTTCTTCTCCTTTAAGTCCTTGGTGGTGATCTCGGAGCTGGTGTCCAATGCAGCAGAATAAAAAGAAAGCCAGAGTTTGGGGGGACTCTGGCAATAAAGTTGCCTGAGTCCACGTCTGTAGAGGAGGCACCCCGAATAGGTGGCTACAGCGAATGGGAAGCCAATCCAAGCGACAATGAAAAGATGGTTTTTCAGAGCAGCCAGTCTAAATTATACCCTTAAATTCATGTATCCCATGGTAAATTTCCTTTCTGATTCAAATATTTTAAAAGAGATATACTGAAAAGAGTTCTATTTAGCCAAAGAACAAATCATAACAACCAAGACAAACCACTCACCAGCAAATTTGCAAAACACCTGGGTTCTAGGTAGATTCTACACAACCCTCAATGGTTTAGTACAAATCAACAACTCAAGTCATCTGCTAGGCATGGTACATTTCCAGGACCAATCCTAAGAACAGAAGTATCTCCTTAAAGGGAAGTTTAGATTATCTGCTGAATATTAACTCCAATACAAGAGCTACCTTTAGATTTTGACCCGGCAAACTTACTGGGTCAAAACAATTACCAATCTAGTAATCAAAAGAAAAATACCCATAGGACACTGCCAAGAGAGGAAAGATCCAGATCAAAAATAAAGCTACGGACTAGGCATAGGTTCACTACACTTCAAAGTGCAAAGAAGAATAACTTCAAAGATCTTCGAATGAAATAATGAAACAATGTGAGTGAAGGACTTTAAGGTCAGTGTCCATTCGGATTTGTCAGTGTCCATGCCATACCAATGTTAGATACTTTGAATATGACCCCTAGAGAAAAACAAAATGAGCCAGCTGTATACCAATAATTAGGTATCCAATAATCGTTGTTCAGCTGATTGATAGATATTCATAAATAATAACCCCAAAATGACAGTATCAAACTTTCTAAAATTACAAATATGTTTTACCAATTTCAGACAAAGAATAAGTAGCCACAAAGAGAAAGAATAATATCACCTTAAAGGACTACAGTCATGCACTGCATAACAATGTTTTGGTCAATGACCCACTGCATATATGACGGTGGTCTCAAAAGATGAGTACGATATAGCCAGGGTGTGTAGTAGGCTATACCATCTAGGTTTGTGTAAGTACACTCGAAATGACGAAATTGCCTAACAACACATTTCTCAGAACATATCTTCATCATTAAGGGACCTGTGACTGTATTTGGGAAAGAAGAACTATTAGAAAATCTTACTCATTTGTCACATAAGCTGTGGATTTCCTAAGGAGGGAAGTGAGTAATTATCTGACACCACTGCACATAGATGGTGAGAATCATCTTAATATAATGACAAAGATCATTTAACTAGAATTTGACTTGTGGAATATATTAATGTTACTACCTTTTAAAATTAATATTACTATCCCCTAACTCCAAATCTACTTTTCAGATTTAAGTTTTATTTCTTTTAGGTGATTCAAAATTTACTTTATTTGATTCATTTTCTAGTTACAAAGTCAAAAATAATGTATGTAGGGGCTGGCCCCGTGGCCGAGTGGTTACGTTCGCGCGCTCTGCTGCAGGCGGCCCAGTGTTTCGTTAGTTCGAATCCTGGGCGCGGACACGGCACTGCTCATCAGACCACGCTGAGGCAGCATCCCACATGCCACAACTAGAAGAACCCACAACGAAGAATACACAACTATGTACTGGGGGGCTTTGGGGAGAAAAAGGAAAAAATAAAATCTTTAAAAAAAAAAAGTATGTATTCTAGTCTTAATTTTGCTTCAAAAAACTAGAAACAACATAAAGAACTATTATAATTCAGTGATAAAAAGACAAATAATCCAATTTAAAATGGGCAAGAGATCTGAATAGACATTCTCCAAAGATATACAAATAACCCATAAACACATGAAAAGATGCTCAAAATCATTAGCCACCAGGGAAACGCAAATCAAAACTATGATCAGATACCACTTCATATCTACTAGGATGGCTATAATAATATAAATAGGGGCCAGCCTGGTGGCGCAGTGGTTAAGCGCACACGTTCCGCTTCGGCAGCCCAGGGTTCGCTGGTTCGGATCCTGGGTGCAGACATGGCACCGCTTGGCAAGCCATCCTGTGACAGGCGTCCCACATATAAAGTAGAGGAAGATGGGCAGAGATGCTACTCAGGGCCAGTCCTCCTCAGCAAAAAGAGGAGGATTGGCAGCAGTTAGCTTAGGGCTAATCTTCCTCCAAAAAACTAAATAAATAAAATAAAATAACATGTTGGCAAGGAGGTAGAGAAATTGGAACTGTCACACACTGCTGATCGGCATGTAAAACAGTATAGCTGATTTGGAAAACAGTCTGGCAGTTCCTCAAATTGTTAAGCATAAAGTTAACATGTGATCCAACAAGACTTCTCCTGGGTATATACTCCAGAGAAATGAAAACATATGTCAACACAAAAACTTGTAGATCAATGTTCACAGCAACATTATTTCTAATAGCTAAAAAGTGGGAAAAAATCCAAATGTCCATCAACTGATGAATGGATAAACAAAATGTGCTATATCCATACAATGGAATATTATTAGGCAATAAAAAGAAATGACGTACTGATACGGTTACAACATGGATGGACCTTGTAAATATGCTAAGTGAAACAGGTCAGTCACAAAGATTCCACTTAAATGAAATGTCCAAAGAGACAAAAAGGAGACTGGTGATTGCCTAAGGCTGGGAAGGCTAGGAGGACTTAGACGTGACAGCTGAAAAACGTGGAGTTTCTATTTGGGGTAATGAAATGTTTTAAATCAACTGTGGATGGATCACAACTCTGTGAATATACTAAAAGCTACTAAATTGTACGCTTTAAATGATATATGGTATGGAAATTATCTCAACAAAGCTGTTTGAAAACCAAACCAACACAACATTCAAAACTAGAGACAAGCTTGAGCCACACTGTCACTATTGTTCTCATTTCTGTACCCTCTGCCTAAATGTCCCTTCTACTCATGTGCCATAGCAAACTCACGCATCTTTCATGGCTCTATTACATGTCACTTCCCCTAAGAAGCCTTCTCTACCCTCTTTAAAAAGAGTAAGGCACTGCTTCCTGTGTAATCACAGATTAGCTTATGGCACATCTTGGCAAAGATTCATAAATATGTCTCCCCCTTAGTATGAATCCCTCAATGGACCATTCATCTTTAAATACTCAGAATCGAGCTCAGGACTTAAAAGAGAACACGCTCTTACTGTGGACAGATGGATGGATGGAAGGAAGGAAGGAAGGGAGGGAGGGAGGGAGGGAGAATTGGATGGGAGAAGCAGGGCGAGAGAGAGAAAGACTAGTTCTTGTCAAGCAATCAAAAGCTAACACTAGAGATACACTTCCAGCAGAAGCTGGGGTCAAGCTCTGATAGAGAATCTGGTATTTCTTCGAGGGGAGCTTCTTGTTCTAGCAGTAAAAAAGACTACAGCAACCTTTCACTCTATGAACACTGTGCACCAATTTAAAAAAAAAAAAAAAGCAATTACAAAAATATCATGGGAAAATGCTTTTTTAACAGGCATTATGCAACTTATAAATACAGTTATAATTATAGAAAAAGTAAAGGAAAACAAAACCCTACGCATTAAAAATAGATTAGACGAAATGTACCAAAATGTTAACAACAGCTATATTTAGATAATGGAACTCATCTTCTAGAGCTAGGTCTTCCTGGACTCTAGAGGCTTTCACACACAAGTCTGGGCCTAACGAGACATCTTCCCCAAACCTGATCCCTACCATCTGGAGGTTCTTACAGGTCTCTGGAGACATGCTCTCTAACATCTAGCTAGCTCACGTGGAAGGGATGGCTCCTCAGAGGGCTGGGTTAGGCCCCAAGGGTCTTCATCCAAATATTCAACAGAAGCCCACACCTGGACCTAGCAAGCTAAGGTTCTAAAGGCGGCCTTGAGGAAGACTATTATAATAGTTCAGAGATTAGGTATTAAGGGCCAGAGGTAGGAAATTACTTAAGGGGAAACGAAAGCTCAATTGGGAAAGAGATTTTTGTAAAAATAAAAGAACTTAGTAACTGACTAGATATGGGAAACGACAGAGGGAAAAATGAAAGGTTTCTAATCTAGAAGGCTAATCCAAAAATGACACCAGTAACACAAATGGAAGCTCTAGGGAGGAGCAGGTCAGAAGAGAAGAGTATAACTTCAACATTAGGCATGTTCACTTTAAGATCCCCATCCAGTGATACATGCAAGCAGAACTCTGCCAGAAGCAATTGTAAATGCATGAAAGAACTCATGTAAGGTCAATGATGGTGAAGTCACCAAAGATGACAGAGAGCAGGCAGTGGTGTGCAGAGGACTATTGAACACCAGTGGTAAAAACCATCAATAAGGTGGAAATATGTCACAGAGGCATAATGGGTGGGCAGGACTTCAAAAGAGGAGTGTTTGCCTGATTGAGTAATGGTAACAGAACAATGGACTCAAAGTGGCAACAAAAAGCAAAACCTATGCTGACCTCGTCTGTGCCTTATGAATCAGAGGGAATTTGCCTAGAAGTCACAAGTGCAATTAAAATGCTTGACTTAATTTCCTATTGATTTCAATTTGACTATGCAATATTAAATTAGAACTAAACAACCATATGTGCATAGTATTTTGCTACTTGCAAAGTATTTTTAAATACATTATCTCATCTGAGCTCCCCAAAAGCTCCATGAGGTAAGTATTTATAATCCCCATCTTATGGATGAGAAAAGAGGGATAGAAGGATGTTGTAACTTGCAAAGAGGCTTCATAAACTGGAAACCAGGAGGCAGGGCCAGGATCTGTCTTCGGCTCTAACAGCTGAACTGAAGCACTTTGAATTTGCTATCAATTTCCCATCTGAGGTTAGGTACTGAGATGTGGGTTGTCTTTATTCCCATGTACAGGGATTATTTCTTTCTTGATGCCCAAAACAACTAAGCTTTGCACATTTAGTCACAGATTATAATCATCAATTTTTCTCAAAGGAAAATAAATTTTACATTTAGAATGTTATAAATTACCTCTAACTACTCCTCATGAAAAGAACTATGAAATAGAAAGAGGTGAAGAAAGCAAACAATAGGGGGCTGATTAAGAAAATAACTACTAAGAAGAGACTGCAGTACCCCTTACCCTCACCACCCCTCTATACCAATTCAGTCCAAAGCCATTAGGTGGGGCCGGACGAGGCAGGCAATCATGCCGGAAGGTGGGTGGCAGTCTAAGGAGGGGTATCAGAGCCCATCCAAGGGGAAGAGGGTGTCAGAGCACAAGCAGATGAGGAAGGCATCTGTAATGGAGGGCGACTCAGCATGGAGTATCAGCACCCAGGAAACGAAGAGGGTGACCACAAAGAAAAGTGGTCTGACACAAGATGTGAGAGTCTGGGCAGAGTGAGTGTGTCCACCAAGGCAGGCAGCCTAGCCAGGGCCTCAAAACCCAAGAAGAGCAAAAAGAACATCTGCGTGGGGGGCTGCCTAGCATGGGGTGTCAGAGCTGGAGCACAATGAGATGGGCATGGGCACAAAAGGGCAGCTTGGCCTGCAGAGTCCAAGCCCAAGGGAAACAAAGAGGGCATCCACACGGGGCAGCTGGTAGCAGCTGCCCATTGTCCATTATCAGAGCATAGATGTGGTGAGGGAGGTATGCGTGCAGGAGGATGGCCCTGTGAGGTTGAGGAGCATGCCCACAAGGTGCTGGAATCCAGAAGGGGTGAGGAACGCATCCCTGTAGAGAGGCAGCAAGGTACAAAGTACAGGAGTTTAAGAGAGGTGAAGTTTGACAAGAACCAGGAAATTTACATAGCTTCAAAGAACCACCTCGCAAATTACATATTAACTACAACAGGAAAAAATAACTTTACAGTGGAGAATGTCAACAGACATCACCTTAATCAACTGATCAAAGTTAACATCACCAATAATGGGACAAATCAAAGTCAGGTGCCACTTGACAAGATGTACAGAGAGGAAGACGGAATCACTTTTGAAGCTATTCCTGCCAAGGGTGCATACCTTGAACCTACCCATAAGAAACATCAGACAAAGACAAATCAAGGGACAATCATTCAAACAACTGGCCTGTACTCCTCAAAAATGTCAAAGATAAAAACGCAAGGAAAGAGACAAAAAGTGGCCCAGATTAAAGGAGCCTTAAGGAGACATCACAACTCAATGCAAAAGGTGATTCCCAAGTGGATCCTCTGGCTACAAAGGACATTATGGGAAAAACATGAACAAGGTCTGAGGATTAGGTAGCAGTGATGCCTAAGTGTTCATGCTCTATTTTTGGTGACTGTGTTGTGGTTTTATGAGAGAATAACTTTACAGGAAAAAGACACTAAAGTATTTAGGGGTGATAAGTGAACAGCTTACTCTCAAATGGCTTAGCAAAAGAAAAAAATGTACTGTTCTTGCAACTTTTCTGTAAACATCATCTTTTTCTTCCATTTTTTAAGTTTTATTTTTGAAACAAAGAGGAGATTGGAGAGGCAGGCTGTTTGGCGATATAAGAATATATAGTTGCCACAAAAAAAAAAAACTGTAAGAGAATGGATGGCACTCTAAAACATGGAACATGACGCTACGCACATGGAGGTATTCTTTCCCTCATAGGGAAATAAGGTCAGTTTTATGTGATGTCTATGTTATATGCCAAACCTAGCTTCACTGCTTCATTTTGCAAATAAGCTGCTAGAAAGTAAGCTGGATGGAAGTAAAAACCTTGACTAAATCTTGATCACTTTCTGTTTTCCAGACTTCTACCAGACTGCCTAACACATAGTAGACACTTAAAAATAGATGTTGAATGAGAGGAAAGAAATGAGGTCCAAGGAGGCTAAGTGAAATAATATGTGGTGGGAATGTATATTATAACATATACTGTCAAATTAATATTCATAATGAAAATACTCCAAAGGCTTTAGGAAGATTAGTTATTTGTAATTAGTAGTATTCATGCAATAGTACATCATTATTCATATTTAAAAGTATTTATCGGATAATATATCCTGTGTTTGGTTAGGGATGCTTTTCATTGTATATAACAGAACATCTAATCAACAGTGGCTTAAACTAATGAGGATTTATTTTTCTTATGTAAGAAGTTTGGAGGTCGGTATCTGCTGACATTGGCTTAGCATTTCAGCAGTGTCAGGGCTGTTGCTCTGTGATTTTCTTGGCCTTTCCTTCATGGTTTGCAAGATGATTGCTCCTGCTCTAGGCATCACCTTTCTTGTTTGAGGCACCATGAATTGACAGCAGCATCACTGACTTTCTAGCAGCTTATTTGCAAAATGAGACAGATGAGAAATGATCTCTCCTAACACCAACACTTTTATGAAGCAGTGAAGCTAGGTTTGGCATATAACATAGACATCAGGAAAAAGAAACAAAAAATGGAAGGAGGCTTCTGAATGAGACTACTCTAACTCAGTGACTCTAGGAGAAAAAAAAAGTAATAATAGTAAAATTAGAAGTTAAATAATTACAGAATAAAAGAAGTAGGAAACAAGTATATTCAATCCACATCCTCAAGCCCCATATCACCTAAAGTATGTGTAGCAAAGAAAACACAGATCCTAAACTGAAACAGTTGGCGACACGGCAACACAATTAAGGCAGGTCTTGGAGACAGCACTATTGTTCTAAACCTAAGCCAGGAAGAAAGACTGGTAAGCTAAAATTGGTCAAAGGGGTGTACAAGCTCTCAATTACAATTTTATAGAATCTAACCATTTTTTTTAACATAACAGGCTACATTTTCTTCTAAGATGATATTTTATAATCTTCATTATACCAAAATCTGTTTATGTTGAGCTTTACCCAGAAGCAATTCATCGATTGTAAATGCCTTACTTCTAACCTAACCCAACAGGGAAAACAGATCTAAATATTACAAATCACTTAAGAGGGTTAAAATACAAAGAACGCATTTGAGCCAAATACGTCTAAACGCTTATTAAACTGTACCTTATAGCTATATATTGAATTTTTACACATGACCTATATATCCTGACTCATTAGAAAGTCCTAATTTTCAAGAATTTGTCATAAGTTACAAAGATATTCAAAACTTTTCAATTAATTTAGTAGATTTCATATATTCCTCTGGTGAGAACTATGGCGAATATATTAGACCAATAAACACACCACTGGAATTTTTGTTCAACTAAGTAATGCAGAAAAGGTAAAATGGACGAACTGACTGAACATATTACCATAACTCACCAATAAATTTTTCTTTAACAGTGTTTTTTATATTTGATAAAAAATTATTTACCTGGGTTCTCTTCAAGAGTTTTACAAGATATTCAAAAGAAGTTTGCTGAAGTGGAATAGAATATTTAACTATTTCTAGATTACAGTTACAAAAACAGATACCAGTCTCATCTACGGTTTACTCTTACAAAAAGCTCCAATAGAAATAAAATAACATTTCCTAGGAAAGAACTTTCTGTACTATCTTTATCCAGAAAGCTTCAGTTTTATCTTATTGCAACCAAAACAAAGACAAACATTGTCCTTTTGAATTAAGTGTGCTAAGTATTCTGGGAAATCACGTTACTACTCAGAAAACAGATGAAGAGAGAAGGGAAGAATACTTTATAAACCATAATCATTGGATCCATGCCACAAAGCATCAGCATTGGAGACAGAATTTTGTTTCAATAAAATCATTATTACAAAGAAATATACAGGATGGAGCAGCAGCTGGACACCCTGTTATCTGCCTAGCTTGCTCTTGACTCAGAAGATTAACAAGAAATATCTTCAGGAAGGAGTAAAAGTCTTTGCAAAAACAGACAAACAAAAAACTATGAGTTTTTCCAATGAGTTCTCTTAATTGACTAATGATGGGGAAGAAAGGCGTATGTGGTATGGTAGAGGCTGTCTCCACGGGTCTTATCTCTAACACTACTATTCCACTCCTAAAAAATGGCCTCTACCAAGAGTCCACCGAACACTCATTTTGTCATCCTAGTGGTCCCACAAACTACCAAATGCCTACTCATAAACTTTGAGAACAAACCCCTTGAATTAGGTAGTAAACTCTCCCAAATTGCATAGGGTCTAATCTCAAAAGAAGAATTCCACAATGAGCTGCATGTAAAAGATTCTCCAGTTTCCCAAAGAAAGCACACTAATAAACCAATATCCCTTTAAAAAAACGATATAATCACAACTATCATTTATTGAGCACATTCTGTGTGCCAGGCTGTAAGAGCTTTATAGGCATAAATTCATTCAATCCTTACAACAGGTAAGGCAGGAATATGGTTATCTCCAATTTACAGCTGAGGAATCTGAGCTTAAGTAACTTGGCCAAGGTCACCCATTACCAAATGGTAAAACAGAGATTTTAAATTTAGCAATCGGGCTCCAGACTCTGTAATCTTAATCACCACTTAATCACCAATGGTGTCAGATATATTTAAAAACACATCAGAATATATCAGTAATAAAACAAGGATCTATTACATAGCGCTATTTTCTTATGTCAGGCACCATGGCTTAGAAACCAATAAAACCTCCCCTCTTAAATAACTAGCCCCCACCTTGATTTACTTTGTAAATTTGATTTCACTTTGTAAAATACACATAGCAAGCATCTTGCAGTGTATAAAAAATTTTGAATCAGTATGCTACTCTTTCTGTAAACCACAGCAATAAGATTTTAACAACATTTGAACACAACATAGCAATTTCCCTTCCCCACTGAGTTTGGGAAAGTATATTGCAGAGGATCCCATTTAAAAACCTTTGAATATACTGAATAACTTAAGTGCTATAAAGTAAGTCTGAGCTGGCAGGCTATGTTATATTACTATATCATATCCCAAATGGATCACTACATAAACTTTTTAGTTTGCTTTCTTTGCTTACTAAGTTAGCGCATATACTGATTATCTTAATATTTTTCAAAAATTATCATTCTTCTCAAATAAGCATATATATTCCACTACAACTTGAAACTCTTTTTCTGTTGTTACTAAAAAATGAATGGGCTTTCTGCAACAACGAAACTTGACTACCAGTTTATTTAAAGGGAAGTTATGCGTGCTTTGCCCTAGAAATATACAGATTATATTTCATTGCCTCACTAACCAACAAAACACCTTTAATATACATTTTTCTTCCCCCAAAAATCCATACAAAAACAATATAATTAGTCCCCACAAATACGCTTGGGCACAAAAATATTTTATTGGAAAAAGCCTGGCAAATACAAGTGGTCTCCTTTCTGTTTCAGATTAATAAAAAAAAAAAATCAGTGTGCCAGTTTCTAACACAAATGATAGTTGTTTCCTTATCTACAAAATAAGAGTTGTACTAGATAACAGCTAAGATAATTAGATAATACAATTGTACTTAAATGAAAATAATAAATTCAAGGGAGCAATAAAGTAGAGTGGAAAGGCTTTAGGGGAAAAATGTGTCCATCGAGGTGAAAGGTGGCAGAATAATACAGAAGAAATGAACCTATCTTTTTTAAATCTCAATGAACTAATCAAAAGAAATAAAATTAGCAAAGAAAAATACCACAAGTGTTCAAATCGGGGAAGGGGCCAACCATCTATAAACTTTTGAAAAATGTCATCTGGAAGCAGAGTAAACAAAACTAAAGTCAAAATATTTCAATTAACTCAATGCTATTCTCCACTCCCTTTGTCCACATTATCCACCCAAAATCAAAAAGCAACACTATGAGGATGAAAGGTGAATGGATAAAATTCTCAAACATCTCACTGATAGGACCTAATTTCTATTAAAAAAAAATACAATTGCAAACATATGAGTAAACACTTATGAAATACACTATCCATGAACATTGTTTTCGGGGCAGAGGGAGGAGACTTGAGTATAAAAACACTAGATAATCGATGGAAGAATGGAAATGATTCAGGAATGGAGAAGTTCCTACACGAAACAACTGAGAGCGAACACTGAGTCCACCTAAATATAGAACCAACACTAAACAAGAGAAAAGAGTATCTGTTATAGGATAGGACAAAACTGTCAGAAACTTGTAAAATGTTTTTAAAAATCACTTAAAAAATAGGAGTTGTAATGAATTAGAGTTGGAAACAGGTGAGAATTCATGTTTAACTTAACATAGATACACAAAGAAATATTTATAAATATGAGTATATAAAAAGATTAGTATATAAACACATTTCCTTGATCTGCCACCTGAGACAGTCTAGAAGAAACGACAAGCAGTAGCAACAATCACACCTAGTACCCAAAATCTTGGTTTCTAATACCTTTCTCCAATAAAAGGAGCCAGGGCTCCTTAGAGAAATGGTTGACTCTAAGGGTAGGGTAGAAAATATATACATGAGTCTGGAGCATCCTGTAGTACCACAAAGTACTCAAAAAACTAAAAAAGAAAAAAAGAAATTGATAGAGGTACGTCAATGGGACATAGGAGCAACTGAAATATCTCCCAATGGCCAAAGCTAGAACAATTTAAGTAACAAAATAAATATAAAATATATATTGGATTATAACCCAACGTATAAATATCCATGCATCCACAGTGATATAAATGATTGAATAAATAAATAAATGGGGGAGAAGAGACAAATCTCCCATATAGAAAAACTCCGAATAAATTATGCAGGTACTCTACTCTAAAGGAGGGTGAGCATAACTCCCCATCCCTTAAGTGTGGGCTGCACATAGTGACTTCCTTCCAAAGAGCACAATACAGAAAGGGGGTGGGGGATAGTAATTGTACAGTGGAGAAGCCTGACAAACACTACTTCAGGCAGCTGATCAAGGTCAACATCAACAGCCATAAATCATGCTGATATAATATGATAATAGTCATCTCTGGGTATCCATGGGGGATTGGTTCCAGGATTCCCCACGGATACTAAAATCCATGGATGCTCAAGTCCCTTATATAACATGGCATAGTATTTGCATATAACCTATGCACAGCCTCCCATATACTTTAAATCATCTCTAGATAACTTATAATACCTAATACAATGTAAATGCTATGTAAATAGTTGTTCCACTGTATTGTTTAAGGAATAATGACAAGGAAAAAAGGTCTGTACATTCAGTACAGATGCAACCATTGTAGGCCTTTTGATCCACAGTTGGTTGAATCCTCGGATGCAGAACATGTGGATACAAAGGGCCGACTGTATATGATATGATGTGATGTGATGAAAACAGCACTTTACTTCTGTGGTCTTCCTCCCAAAAATCTATAATCCCAGTCTAATCATGAGAAAAACAGCAGACAAATTCCAACAGAGGGACATCCTACAATATACAATGACCAGGAGTCCTTAAAATTGTCAAGGTCATCAACGACAAGGAAAGTCTGAGAAACCATCACAGCAAGAGGAGTCAAAGGAGACATGACAAGTAAATGTAATGTGATATCCTAAATGGCATCCTGGAACAGAAAAAAGACATCAGGCAAAAACAAAGGAAATCTGAATAAACTATGAACTTTAGTCAATAAACAATGTATCAGTCTTGGCTCATTAACTGTAATAAATATACCATACTATTATAAGATGTTAACAATAGGGGAAGTCACGAGGGAAACGGGATATCTACAGGAACCTTCTGTACCAACTGCTGAATTTTTCTTTAAGTCTAAAACTGTCCTAAGAAAAATAACTTCTATTAAGAGAAAAAATTCATCTATTATAAAGTCTAAAGATCTCTTCACAAAAAAAAGAAAAAATAGGTGTTTGATAGGCAGGAAATATAGGCACAGTAAATATAAATATAGTAGTTGTCTCATCTTTCATGAATTCAATAGAAACTATCAAATGTTGAAAAGAAAGAGCTTTGTATTCAGAAATGTAGCTTCAAATCTTTACTCCATCACATACTAGGTGTGTGACGTTAGCCAAGATACTTAACCTCTGGAGCTTCAGTTTCCTCATCTATAATGGGGATAGTATTTCCTCTGTGGGTTTGTTGTCAAGATTAAAGACGACATATGCAAAGTTACTACTAGAACAGATTCAGTACACTGGAGAAGCTTAACAAATGGTACAAATATTTAATTTCTTTAAAAATTCTTTAAGAATCTGGACTAATAATTGTTTTCAATAATTCTAAATTTAGTAGTCCTAAAAGGACATTAGATTTATGAAAACAGAATGTCACTCAGCTCTCTTGTTAAATACATACTGCCTGGTTACTACTATTGCAGATTTTACCATTTCCCTCCAACAGATTGAGGTGGTTTTGTTTTCTGGGGGTTTTTTTCCCGCAAACATAAACTTAGATTTTATATATGTGGAAAATAAGATTTTCTGCCCAAATTTTCTTTTACATATTTAGCCAACACATATGAACGAATAATAGGGCTGAGAATCTACCAAAAGGAAACTGAAAAACTGTCTCAACATGGAAAAACTGAGTATGCTTGCCACAGATAATCCGCTTTAATGAACAAAAGGGAGAAAAGAAGCTTCTAACAGTTTATCTAAGTCAAGGAAGAGAAGTGTGACTCGTTTCACACGAAATCACTCATTTCGAGACTGTGCCGCAACCTTTCCGAATCAGCTGAACACATACGAAAGTGAGGGAGATATTTAAAAGCTGAAGCAGAATATAGAGACTTTATTTTAATTCAATTAAATGACTAGACAGTAAAACCAATGAGATTTATGAAAAAGTGCCGCCTAGATCACGTTTTGGAACTGCACGGCTCTGGAAGATCTAACCAAACACTACAGGACTCACCAGATAATAACAAATTCTAACAAGGGAGATAAACACCAAAACTGGGGCAAAAGCACCAAGGAACTGTGGAATTGTTCAAAAATGGAAGCACTACAAACCAAATTTGATACATGAATTGTGCAAATGGTAACTAAAATCTATATTTTATATGGCTGTGAGGTATTTGGTGAATCTTGGTGGACGCCAAGGCTATTTGATGAAAAGGGTCTCTCATTCTCAAAAGAGTTTTATAGAGGTACAAGAATGTGAACCAGGTTTTAAGTTTCTGAAGCAGCCTTTGGAGATCAAATCTCAGGACATAACTGAATTATCAAGAACAAACCCTATGAGGTTAGCTTAGTTTTAAGAAGATAAAACTGAAAGGAAGCATACTATCCACAGAATCCAACTGACGAATACAACCTAAACTGAAATTTATAGTTATGTAAAATGTTTGTACCCATCTGGCATCATGGAAGTATATTTTCTCACATGAAACTGACAAATCTGAAACTGAGCACTAATTTTAGTGGTATAATTCTAGAATCAAATAGGACATATGCCCTGACACCCTTATTCTCAAGAATGCAGTCATCAATTTGATGAAAGTGTTATCAATTTCTAGCAGTAAACCTTCTATGCACTGTCAAAAAATAGATTAAGCTATATTTGAATTGCTTGTGTATCACTCCCATGCTCCCATCCATACATTTGGCTATACTTAACCACACTGCTCACAATTTTATTATTCATGCAGCCTACACACAGACTGCTCATTACGTGGCCACCAGTGAAATCATCTGGACACCTCTATGCTAATAAAACATTTCATACCCATGGTAGACAGAGGCAGGCGCCACCTGAAAACAAGTGCAGGAGGAAAGTGTCCTGATGACACAATGCTAATTAGAGCACAGATACATCAAATTTTAGTCCCCAATGTTTTTTCTCTTGAATTTGGAATAAAAAGTCAAATATTTAACTCATCTTTTAAAATACGCATACTTTTAGAGCTACATGCATAAGTTATATGAGGGTCAAAGACATGCTATCTGGGATTGCATTAAAATTCTTCAGCAAAAACAGAAAATAAAAGGAAAGAAAGAGATAAATCTTAATTATTGAATCTGTTGATAGGCACAGAGGGTTCATTGAACTATTCCCTCTACTTGTGTGTATTTACGAACTTTTTCATAATAAACAAACAACTCTTAAATACGAAAAAAATACAAATGCACATAGGAATTCAGTGTGCAGTAAAGGTGGCATTTCACATTAAAGGTGAAAAGATAAATGACTCAATAAGTGATGTCAGAAGAACTAGTTAGTCATCTAGAGGAAAGGGAGAGAGTTGGATCCTAAGTCACACATAAATCAAAATAAATTCCAGGTAGCTCAAAGATTTAAATGTAAAACAATGAAACCATTAAAGCAACAGCAGAAACAATGAGAGAATTATGATCATCATCTTGGAGTAAAAGAAAATACTGATAAAGTCAACTGTATAAAAAGTAATTTCTTCATGGCAAAAGCAACCACAAACAACAAATACAACAAAGAGGAGACAATCTGGAAATCTTATCACAAATGCTTGCTTTCCACCAAGAGAGTGCCTACAAATTAGTAAGCATTATCCAACAGAAAAATGATAAAAGGATATGGATAGCTCACAGAAAAGGAAATAAAAATAGCTCTTATGAGAAAGGCAAATTAAAAGACACTGAGACACCATTTTTCATTCATCAGATTAGCAAAGATCAAAAAAGGCTGATAATATAATATGTTGGCAAGGCTCTGGGGAAACTAGCAAACTCACACTGCTGATGGGAGCATAAATTAGTACAATCTCAATAAAAAGCAATTTGGCAATATCTATCAAAATTATTAATTTATACACCTTTTAACCCAGTAATTACATTTCTAGGTATTTATTCTGCAAATATATTTACACAAGTGCAAAATGATACACACCAACACAGATGTGGGTGTCCCTGTAGCATAGCTGGTAATCGCAAAAGACAAGAATAAAAACAACACGAATGTCTAGAATGAAGGGACTGGCTAAATAAATTATCCATACAATAGACTACAACATTACTTGGAAGAAAATAAGGTCATTTACAATGAACTGGTAGAAAATCATCACCAAATCATGTTGTTAAATGAAAAGGGTGCAAAATCGTGTGTATTGTGTGCTGGCTTTTATGTAAAAGGAAGAAGCAAAAAACAAATGTATATTTACATATGTGTGTGCATGTAACTGCATATGTACATTTATTTTTATAAATCCATATCCTTCTTTAGAGAGAGAGAGGAACTGTAACACTGGGTTTCTTCAGAAAGACTTAGCAGATGTCTAAGCTGGAGCAGACGGATGGAGTCTTATTACTGTATACCTTTTGGTCCCTTTTGATATTTGTGCCATGTGAATAAATTCTCCATTCAAAAAACTGTTTTTAATATTCTTAGTTCGATCCAAAAGCACGACAGTAATAGTAAACACCAAAGTCTTGGTTACATACACTATTAATTTTAAACTGAAATACATAACAAATGTGTTGGTCCAGAATCACAGAGAAAACCTTCCCTATCCAAAATATACTAAGAAAAGAGTTAGCCTCCTGAAAATGATACCATCACTTTAAAATAATCTCTAATCCCTAATTTGCTCTCATGGAGACTATTAGAATACCTCCTACATCCAGAGAGGCAGCAGGCACAATCAACTCTCTGTCATATTTACTAGTCTAGATTATCAAGAAACCATGCATAGTTTGCCTGCAATCTTCCTCTGCACTAAAGTAAGATGATGAAATGGCCACAACTGGAAGAAAATTATTCCGGGATAGGTAGACGTGAACTAATGCACTTTCTCTGGCCAGAAAGGAAGCAACAAAAGCAAAAGGCAGTCAAGTGGTTAAAAAAAAGCAATCTACAGCAGAGAAATTTGGGAAAATTCAAGAGAGGCATGAAAGAGAAGCCCAGAAGTTACTGATGATAAAATAAAGCGGCAGTCATGCTAGCACATAAAATTAGTATGAGAGAGAGAGATAAATTCAAGAATATGTTAATAACCTGCATGAAAATGTGGAATGCTAAATACAGTTTTAAGTATAGTTAATGCACATACATATTTTTAAATATGCACTAAAATTAACTGCTACCATGCATATTTTAGTGTACCACTGTCAAGGGAATTTGGAAAGTAAAGCAAAAAGACAAACAGAAAATTTGAGAGAAAAGTTAAAAGGCATAGAAAACTAGTCTACAAAGCCTATCACATTTAACAGGATTGCCAGAAAAAGAGAAGATAAAGAAAACAGAGGTATGGAAATAAACAACAAAATTTAAAGCTTCCTAGAGCTAAGACATGAACCTTCCGACTGATAATCCACAGAGCGCTAGGCGTGGTAACCAAAAAATCATCCACACACGGAAATACTTCTCTGATATTTCAGACTGAGGCTAAAGATAAGATCCTAAATGTTTTCTAAAAAGGAAAATAAGAAAAGATACCTGCAGAGAGAGAAAAACAAAGATTGACATCAGACTTCTTACCTATTAGATTGAATTCTAAAAGGAAAGAATATCTCAAAGATCTGAGGGAAAATTATTTTCAATCTAAAAACTATACCCATTTCAACAAGTATGAAACATTTTCAGTCATGCATGAGCAGAGAATTTACTACCAGAGACCTTTTCTGACACAATTATTCAAGACAGGTTCTAAGCCAGAGTTGAATTTTGTTGCCATAGTTCCCTATCCTTGGTACTTTGTTAATTTTTGTGTTCATCATCTGGATAAGATTTACAGAAAGGAGAAAGTGGGAAAAGGGGGAAAAGAGAGAGAGAAGGAAAAGCCTGACCTGCACATCAGTCATTGGTCCTATAATGAGTCTGCGCAGGAAGGGTAGATGAAGAGGAGACCAGAGAAAAACACAGCCACACATAATTTCAAAGTCAAGATTATTTTAAAAAATAAATCAGTGTTCTAAGAGCCCAGGTAGAGATAGCAAAAAAGTGATAGCACACACATATCGCAACACACACACACACACACACACACACACAGGGCTGTGAAGAACAAACCAGTGCCAAACCCCCTCCACCACCAAGGCCAGTAATTCTGCTAGAGACCCATACACGCAGTACAAAACTTTATTTCACAACACAGATAAAGTCATAGACATGAGCAGTAATCAATTATAAATGTCTAATAATTTTGATTTATCAGTACAAAATTATCCCAAATCCAAAAGTCTATGAAAAATCATTCTTGTAAAGATTTTTGCCGTATTGTAAAAACAGCTTTTCCAACTCTCATGATGCTAGTTGCACTCACACACCACAAACACCAGTAGTTTCACATCATTAAAAACAAAGCACATCATGCAAATCTTTCTGAACAACTTAGTTATGTTATTTATTTTTTATAAGGCATTACCCTTGCTAAGAGTAGATAAAGATGCTAAACAAGCATCCTCGTGTTCTTTCCTGATCTCGTTTCCCAAGGTAGCACTAGCTCCAATTGTTTGACTAAACCAGTTGTAAAGTACTTGACTGCAGGCAACTTCAGACATATTCTCATTTACTTCATGCTCACAAACTAAAAAATAATTGGTTCCTCTCTACTTGTATCAGTCATAGTTGTAACAGATGGTGCTATTAAATGAGGAAGGCATGGTACTGACTACAACTAATGACTAACCATATGTCAGCAACAAAGTAGTGTTCTTGTCAAGGATATAACACGCTGGATTTTATTTACTTGTTTGTTTTTGGATAGAGCAGAATATAAAGTTACATGAACTGATATGAACTTGGAATGAGGAACAAACCTAAAGCAGATCTCTAATTTCTTAAATTTTTCAATTTCCTAATGTATACAGAGTATACCAAAAACAAAAGTACACAAACTGCCAATTGCACTCTCACAATCAAACAATGAGAATTATTTTTATTAGTTCAAAAACTACCTCAAATTTGGCCACAGGCTTTAGACATTACCATAAATAATAATACCATTTAAGACAGACAATAGACTTCCCCTTTCCTCAGTAAACTTTCTTTTTTTTTGAGCAAGATTAGCCCTGAGCTAACATCTGCCACCAATCCTCCTCTTTTTGCTGAGGAAGACTGGCCCTGAGCTAACATCCATGCCCATCTTCCTCTACTCTATATGTGGGACGCCTAGCACAGCATGGCATGCCAAGCAGTGCCTTGTCTGCATCCAGGATCTGAACTGGCAAACCCCGGGCCACCAAAGCGGAACCGCTGCACCACCAAGCCAGCCCCCTCCTCAGTAAACTTCTATCTGTCCAAATGGTGATATCTTAGAATTTATTATATGTATGTTAACTTATTTCAAGAACAGAATACATTCAGACTTAAAGTACCGTGAGCTATCTATGAAGAGCTATCTCAGTATACCATTATTTAACATTCCTAAGAATGCAACAGGCTTAAACAAAAAAAGTCATACAGGCATTGAATGGTTCAACTCTACCATATTTTTACAACCACTGCCCTCCCTACCCCCTGAAAGAAAAAAGGGCAAAAATATCTGTAGCTATCACCCCCTTCTCCTAACAACATTGCTTTTACAGTGTTATTTAAATTGTACTTCAGGATCAGATTATTTTATTTGGGAAAGGGGTTCTCTGAATCTTTCTTCTAGAATACTAATATTATGACTTCTAGTGCCATCTAATATAAAAATCTATGATAGTCTACGGATCATTTAAGAAGAATGCATAATTAATTGATTAAAATATGCATTTAAAAGTATGTAACAATTCCATTTAGAAACATGTATGGCCACTGCAACAAAATAGGCATGAGCATTTCAACAAAAATTACATGAGAATAATAGAGAAAACACAAAACCTAGGTTAAGTAAGCTACTCAGTCTATATTTCCCTTTTTCTATAAATTTGTTGACCAGAACTGATAACCTAAGAACAACTTTCATTTCTTCAGTTTTTGCTCTTTACCCAAGGAAAGAAATCTTTGTCTATTACCTTCAGAAAAAGCAACTATAAACACACAAGCCATGCGTGTGATGAGGTATAAAGAATACTTACCTACAAGTCCAAGTCCCAGGCACAATCTCTGCTTACTTGCTAGCACTGACCTTAAGTAAACTACCTAAACCCTATTAGCCTCAAAATCTTCATCTTTAAAACGAGATTAACACCACATACCTCACAGGATTTGTCCAGAACAGAAGATGAGATAATATACATAAAGCACTTGGCATAGAGGAAGGCAAAAAGAAGACGAACAAATACCTCCTCACTTCGTAAGACTCGCACAAACAGCCAGAATACCCTTCAAAACCTCAGTGGGAGACACACAGCTATGCCATTTTCACGCTGAACTGAAACAGATTCTGTTAAAAATTTCATGAAAGTTAACTTTCTTTCCCATTTCATATCCAACTTTTCTGTAGCATTTTAGGATCAACTCCTTCAGCCTGGTAAGTTTTCCAATATACATTAAGCAGATCTCCAATCAATAAATAAACACAGAAATATATCCTGAAGACATGACCTTAAGACTACTGTGCTTCAAAAGCTTCTCTTTTTATTCTTTGCTTTTCTCATCCTGCATTTATTTCCAAATGATTCTCTGGTACTCAGATAAACTCTACTGCCAGACTTCTCTATTACCTCCTTGAAATTTTACACATTCAGCTTCTGTTTACACAAACCTGCAGAGGCAATCAGGTCAATCTTATCTACTTTGTCTCTTCTCTCCCTTCCACGATTTATAAGGAAAAAATCTGGAGAGACACAAATCTTCAACAAAAACAAAATATCTTGCCATGATTAAGAAGTGGTTATAAATGACTAAAAACAGACTCCCATTATGCAGAAAGGTTTTCTTTTAACTTTCTAAGTAATCAATTATTTTTCTGTTTAATCCCAGTCTATTAAATGTTACGTGAATATGTGGTCCACTACAGATGAAGTGGGCCCTAAAATTGCCCCAGCTTACTGCCTTGACAGTTTTCAGTCTGAGCTGTAGTTGACCAAGACAGTCCAGAGGACACCATGTCAAGAAGACAAGAGTTAAGAGTTTGGGGAAACCAAGGTTTGCTATAGTCTGCAGGGCAGAGTACCAAAAAGAAGAGAACCACACAGCAAGAGAATTCCAGAGATCTAAAAGAAGGTGCAGTTTGGGGAAACCAAGGTTTGCTATAGTCTGCAGGGCAGAGTACCAAAAAGAAGAGAACCACACAGCAAGAGAATTCCAGAGATCTAAAAGAAGGTGCTCTTCAAATACTCAACTGAGTATTGATGAGTGCACACATGTGAGGAAATGACCCAAAGTTAGGGAAAGAATGACCTCAAAAGAATGGAGCTAAGAGTGCCCAGAGCTCAGTCAGGCTAGAAATAATGCCTCTTCTCTCCAGCCAGATGGGAAAACTTCCTGATTCATGGGATATTGGGTAGAGTACACAGAAGGGTCTTGCCTCAGTAGCAGCCCTTGACTGAGCATGGCCCTGGTCATGCTCAAAAGGATCAAACTACTTCCAAGTAATTTAACTGCATCCCAGAACAAAGCTCAAGAATATTTATAGGTACACAAAAATATCCAGAATCTGACAAGGTAAAATTTACAATGTCTAGCATCCAATAAAAAATTACCAGGCATGCAAAAACTAAGGAAAATAAAACCTCACAACGAGGAGAAAAGTCAGTAAACCAAAACTGACCCAGAATTAACACAGATGTTAGAATTAGAAGACAAAATAGATTAAAAAGCTCTAACTACATTACATATGTTCAAAAAAATCAAGCATAGGCCTGAAAGATTAAAAAAAAACAAAAAAGGCCAAAATGGAAGCTCTATAGATTAAACTATCTCAGCTACTCTGGGTTCTTCACCTGGCAGGCAGCGTGACCCAAACTTTCATTCTTGAAAGATCTTAGTCATTAATCATTCTGCCCTTTTTTGGCTAACGTAGTTTTCCACTAATCTTTACTGGGAATAGAAGTATTAAGAAGTACCCCAGAAAATCCCCTGAATTCCAGATTTCGTCTCCTTGAATCTGTTATATAACAGTAACCCAATCTCTCTTTGGTAATCAGGATTAATCAATCCAGGGAATAAATTAGCCTCTTTTTTTGCTTGTTGGTTCAGTGGCATAAGGATCTCAAAATGGCCAAGTGGCAGCCTCATCTTCCAATTCAATGGAGCCACTGTTGCATCCCCTAGTGGACGCATTCTCCCCTTGTGGACTAAGATCTCCCAACCAGCAAAGCTCAGTATCCTAGGACAGGTAGCAGAAGTTCTGCAAGTGGGTTATTAAGTGTAACAGTGAGAAAAGCCACTCTCACTTCCAACTCTTGATTCCTAGAGCCATGAATTATGACTACAGGAGAGACAGCAGTATATAATTCAAAGTATACATTGCACTCTGTAAAAGAGAACCCTATCCTTCTCATGGTATTGTCTCTCGACTAATACTGTAATGGAGTATTCAGTAAGCCATTCCGCCTTTCAATTAGGCCAGCCACTTTCAGGTAATGGTGTCTATAGCAAGACTAGTTAATTCCAAGGGCATGAGCCCATTCTACACCTTCTTTGTTGTGGAATAAATCCTGATCAGAAGGAATGCAACACAGAATGCCATGACAGTGGATGAAGTATTCTGTGAATCCACAGATGGTGGTGCTGGCAGAAGCATTATAGGTAGAGAAAGCAAATTCATACGCAGAATATGTGGCTATTCCAGTGAGGATCAATCTTCACCCTCTCCATGACAGAAGAGGTCCAATGTAATCAACCACCACCAGATGGCTGGCTGGTTCCCTTGGAGAATGGTGCTTTATCAGGGACTCAATGCTGGACACTGCACCTGGCAGATTAGGCACTTAGCAATAGCCTTAGCCAGGTCAATCCTGTTAAGATAAAATCCATATTGTTGAACCATGAACCCCCTAGCCCTACCAACACAGCCACTTTTTCATGAGCCCACTGAGCAAGCCCTAGGGTGGCTAGAGAAAGAAGCTAACTGACACTCACAGAGCACATAGTTTTGTCCACCTCATTAGTAAGTCTCCTTTGCAGTAGATGCCTTTTGGTGGGCAGTCACAAGGGACACAATCTTCACAGTCTGTGGATATTCTGAGTGGTCCATTCACATAACTCTTCCCTGGACTTCCTTGCCACCAATCTTCAGATTCTGTTCCTTCCAAGTTCCTAACCATTCAGACAAAACATTAGGAACTGCCCATTAATCAATGTAGATCTTTCTCTCTAGTCTTCTCCCACTCCAAACATAGCTGGCAAAAAAATATACAATTCAAAGTTCTGCCCACTGGAAGGGTTTTCCTTCACCACTGTCATTCACGGTCAGTCTTGAGCGGGGCTTTAGTGCTAGAGGTCTGCTTTTGAGTAGTACCAGCATATCATGCAGACTCACTTATAAACCAGGCTCAAGTTAGTTCTTCTTTGCTCCACTGGTCATAAGGAACTCCCAGGAAGCCAGAGGCATGGACTGAAGGAGAGGAAGCAATGAAACAGAAGTTGGCATCAAAGGCATCTGAGCCACCTGCTCATATAACCTACTTACACCTTCCAGACTTGCCCAAGCTTGGTCTCTTATATACCATTTCCACTCAATAACAGATTGCTGCTGTTCATTTCCAATCTATGGCTAAACAGGTCAGACAATACGGAACTCATGATGGGAAGCTCAAGCCACATGGTCACCTGATATCTAACGATTAGGTATTCTGTCTCTAGCAAGGCCCAATATAAGCCAGGAGCTGTTTCTCAAAAGAATCATTATCTGCAGAAGAGGGCATAAATTTGCCCCCAAAATCCTTGAGGTCAGCATTGCGATTCTCTCACTGTGCTTGCCAGAGGCAAATAATAGGGAGAAAAAGGAAATGGTAGGAAGGAAGAAACTCATAGAATACAATCTTTGCTCATAATATTCTCCTTGTTTCCAAATACAGTGGGAACAAGTGAATGCCACTCCCTAAATCTACATCCTTCTGAGATTTAATCAGTACAACAGGACTATAGTCCCAATCAATAAAGGGGACTCAGAGAAAAGATTACCAGTGAGTTTTTCTTCCTTGAGAAATTGGATGTGCCCATCTTCTTCAGATTAGAAAAGAATACAATAAATATGGTTACAAGGAATTAGAGGCCTAGTAAGAAGAATAAAGTGCATCAATGCTCTAAGTCCAGCCAGCTAATTGACATCCCAGCGTAATGAGAGAACAAGCAGGAGAGGCTGCTGAATCTATCAGTAATCTCTGAGGAATCATGGAGAAAGAAGGAAATATGGAAAAACAAGAGGTAGGCAAGTATTCCAATTTTCCAATCTAAGGTAAACTGGGTAACTTGTTCATTTGCCATCAATACTCAAAAGACTACAATTATACCATTTTAAAAATGGTTTAAAACCACTTCACAAAGAAATCACTAACCAGTGGGGAAAAGTCTGAAATCCTGATGACCAAATAATGGCAAGCTCACTTCACTCCGTCTTTTCTACGGGTTGGTAGACCTTCCTGAATGAATTCTACCACATAAAGGAGTCTATCTTCTTGGAAGCTAGAGTGAGATCCAATTAGCTAATTTGCATTCTATAACTGAAAAGAAAATTTTTATAAAAAAGAAGAAAAAAGTTAAAATCCAGAGTGGTCACTGGATGTTAGAGCTGAAAAGGGCTTTGGATTTGTTCAAAGGCCTTCCCTTATATGGTGATTGACAAAATGGGAAGCAGAATGGAATATGATAGGAGTTCAAATCTGTGCTCCCACACTCAGTAGGTATGCATCTTTAGCAAATTACTTCATTTCTTTAAGACTTAGCTTTCACATCCACAAAATATAATAATAATGCTATCTACCTCACAGATCTCTTTTGAGGATTACATACACGTACACATAAAGCTCTTTACACAGTGCTTCTTACACAGCAAGCCCTCAGTGCTACATTAGCTACTATTATTAACTGACTATCAGTAGCCCTGGTCTTTAGCAGAACTGTGAAATAAACTTTTGCATTAGGTCTTCCAACCTCCATTCTCAATTATACCTAACCATTTAGTAACCCAACAATAATTCTGTATAACCAATAAACTTGGAAGGAGAATAGTGTAGCAAAAGGTGCTGGGCTGAAGAAATAAGATCTGGATTCCAGGCTGCCACTAACTAGGTTCAATAACTTGGCGCAAGTCCCCCATTCTCTATGGGCCTCAGTTTTCTTAGCTGTAAGACACATTTGAGTTAAATGCTGTCAAGAGTTCTTTCCTCCATTACAATTCTACAATGCAATAACCACATACTAAATTCTTAAGTTTTACGTTATTATTATACCTGTGCTTGATCTTCCGAGGTTTTTGCTTATACCATCACCATCTTCATCCCCATCAACTACCAGCTCACTACCAGAGGAGAAACTCTCAGAGTGCTGATGCCCTCTTCTCCAAGGACAAATTTAAATCAATTCTCAGTTTATTTTTTCCTTCTACTCATTAAACTCAAAACTTCAATCACCACTTACTATTCTCCCTCCAAAAAAACTTTTGTTAAAACTTAATAAAAACTTGTTATCCTCCAACATTCATTTATCTAAAAGAAAAAATAAGAATCATTATGATCCTTCATAAATGGACCCCAAGTAGTGCAACCCCTAGGTGATCAATGACATTGGATTAACCTACATTAACTCAAAATTAAACAAGTTGTGACCACTTGCATTTAATTATGATTTTTGCTATTTCTCAGAGGCACTGAGCCTCTTATAATGATGTACAAAGGATTCATCAATAACACTGATTTTCTCAGTAATCTGACCTAAGTGTGGGACACAGGGAGAGCAAGGCAGGAAGAAAACTGAATGCCATCCAAGGGAAATTGCCATTCCCTCAGGGGATCCGGGATCAATCTAAGAACATGACTGTTTATCATTCAGCACACCACAGAATCTGGGAACAAAAAAAACAAGCCAGGTTTCAGAGAGTCATGCCTCCCTTTGTATAACACATATCCTAATCTAATATTGTACATAAAGTGGATGGATGGTACAAATCTAATACTTTAAATACACTAAGGGTGCTCACTAGCCAGAAATAATTTATAAAGTTACAAAATATTATATATGTGTGTGTATATATATTCATCTAGGTTTTTTCATCATTAGATTTGCTCAAGGCAACTAAAACTTTATAAATAAAAGTAAATATACTGAATATTATTTCATTACCATCTTATTAAAAACCTACTTTAAAAGACATAGAGACTACTCACATGATAAAAGGAGAAAAATTTTAATAGAAAACTGTATTACTTAAGGACTGATGTTTGTTCAGTCACCACCTCAAAAGTGATATCAGCCTGAGGTCCTACAAAGAGTAATGAGTTCAGTGAAATTGACAGAATCAAGCAGTTCAAACACAGAGACCTATTCAATGGCCTAACACCCTTACCAATAATATTTACAGCAGGTTGAACCCCAGCTGGAGAAAGGTAAAATAAGAGGTGTGATGTTCCTCTACCTTTACAAATCTGAGGCAATCACTGTTCTAAGAAGCAAGGAACCTTTGTAAATAGTCAGGAACTTCATCTGAAAAGGAGACTTACATCAATTCACTACCCCCAATAAGCCATTATCCATGCATACACCCACAAAACATTTAGTAAAAAGAATCACCTTCCCCAGACAATAAAAGACCAGATGACTGAGAAGTTATCAGTTAATGCCAGAAATAAAGCAAAAGCCAACATAAAGTGAATAAAATCAGTGTAAATTTCTTTCAAAAATATAAAATCACAAGCCACATTTCCCCTCCTGATGATCTCCCTACCAAGAATGAGATTCGTTCGAGAGGATTTGATACAGTACAGATGCTAGGATTTGAAACATGCTATCCACTATTTCCAGTATGAACAGGCAAACTGTCAGCCATGTTTCTGACATTCTGACATGATACTACAGCTAATTTCTAGAAAAGATTATCAGTATTCCAAATGTGCTTAGATTAGTTTTCTATCATGACAGTCAGTCAACGCCGTACATGCTACCTAAGGAGTTAACATTTTGCTCACTATACCTTAAGCTATCAAGAAGACCAATTTTATGCAAATTTTCATCAACTGTAAATGGAGTTGGGTTAATAATCATAGGTCTAGATTCAATATGCAAATTAGAGTTGAATACCTAAGACAGAGTTATCCTGAGAAGGTTGCCTGTCACAGCACCTTTTTATTTGGTACAAACTATAATCTTTCATATCCACAGCATTTGAACTCTTAACAATACACAAAGCTAAATGAGCCAAGTCATTATGCAAATTTTACCAAAAACTCCTTTGAGAAACACAAATAAAAAATACAGGTGGTTATATTTGTATAAAGTACCCAGTGTTTGCATGAGTGAGTAAGTTTGCATAGGATGGGTCAGACAGAAACAATTCCAGAAAGGGCAGGTCTTCTCCAGGAACTTTCTAATCTGAAGACAAAGCAAACAGGTACACTCAACCTGAAATAATTTGGGGGGGGGGGGGGCGGACACGACACTAAAACATAATTGACTGAACTGATTTTCAAGTATAAAAATACTGTGACTTTCCAAGTTATTATCTAACACTTATCAACTATTACCTTATATCTCTAGATTTCCACTTTCTTAAATGTGATAAGGGGGAGAAAAACAAAGATATGTATTTGTATTTGTTTGCATTTTTACAAACTATGGAAGGATACATAAGAAATTAATAAACGTTTTTACCTGGAGAGGATCTAAGAACTTGAGCAAATAAAGAATTCAGATAGGAACAAACTTTAGCCTACAAATATTTTTATATCTTAAGCTGTTTAAACTATCTGAAGATATAACCCACTCCAAAAATTAACAAAAATGTAAATAAACTGATATGACAATACACCATAGTAGCAGAAAATAATTTTTTATCAACTGCAGAAGTTAAAGGTGGGATTTTAACATTCCAACAGACTGCAATTAAATTCAGGTAGACTAAAACGCATTAAAGATATTTTATAATTATAGTTTTATAATAAAAAAACTCAGTAAGTTTTTTTGTTATATACAAAATCCCCAGAGAATAAAAGTAGAAATGCCAATGGTTAAATGTCTGAAAAATAAATGTCTCCTTTCATCTTCCTGAGGCAGAAATCTTATAGCATGTAGTAAATCTATTTTAATTACCTTTATTCTCAGTGCTAAAAACTAATTAATTATGAAGAGTTGATAAAATTAGCTATTTGAAATGCTTAATTTGATTCTAGTTTCATATGTATACTTTAATGAAACAACAGACATTTCTCAGTAGGCTACCATTTATGAATTTAAAACATGAGTCTGTGCTCGTGACAGGAGGTCATGCCATTAACGACTTGCCTTGCCAAGATGTGTCAAGACACGTAGCACATGCCATCCTTAATGTAAAAGTTCAAATGTATTCTCTCTTCAAAAATGGCTGTAACCTATTTTTCAGTCATCACTATACAGCCCTCAAAATCAATATTAAGCTCAGTAAGCTGAGGTTTCAGTTTAGAAACAATTTTGCCTTCTGGGGAAAAGAAAATCAGTATGTGACACGAGCAAAAGCAAATTCTGATACTAAACTAGCCCACACCAAAGCCTTCCCTAGATTCCAAAGTATTCCAAAGCTGTCTGTAACTATAACCATTACAAACACAAAAAGTTAAGGAGATGCAACTTCATCTTTCTAACGGTGCCTCTGAAACTTGTTTAATCGTTTAACGCCTTTACAGCTGTATGTGGCCTCCACGCCAACATTCTAAAATAAAAGGACTGCAATTCATATTATAGGCATGACAGTGTCTGCACCATAACAACCTCACAACAGATATTAATGGACAGAGAGGCGAAAATAATAGATAGGAGACAAAGGAGGAAAAAAATGTTGGCTCAGCAGTCACACCCTTTTTTAAACACCCAGCGGTGGAAGCTTAAGGATCCCCACCATGCTTCTTTCATAGCCTGCAATTAAGATATTTATTTCAATTGTGTCGAAAGCCCTGAATCCCAAAGGCATTCTGCCTTTTAGAAACTCTCTAGATATCCACTTAGCAGGATATAGTTCCATACTACAACAGATTAAAGGAAAAGGAAAACTAGTATCAGACTGGGTTTTATAAAAACTACAACTACTATTAATAAAATTACAGTGCCCTACTCTGCCCCTAGTAGTCATTTACATATCCCATCTCTAATCCTCATGATGACTTTATTAGACACAACATACTATAATCTCTGTTTTAAAGATAAAAAATCAGACGCAAGTAAGGTAAGCTGGGAGAGTCACTATTAAATGACAAGAATTCGAACACAGACCTATCTGCTAATACTAATAAGAACAACAATAACATACTAACAGTACAGTAGTACCAGCTGCCTACTATTGTATATCTTCTCAATACACTTCTAAGTGTCTTAAATATTTCAATTTAAATTTATTTATTATTCATAACAACGATATAGAATAGGTACTATTATCCTACTTTACTGATGAGAAAACTGGGTATAGAGAGGTTAAACAACTTACTCAAGGTCACACAGCAAGTAAGTAATGAAGTGGCTCTTGGACTTACACAGCCTGGTGCCATTACACACATTCTTACCTGCTTACCTATATGACCTCTCTAACGCCTAAATTAAAGCAATGCAATTTACAGTCAATGAATAACTGTAAACCTTTAAAACATAAATTTGGACTTCATTCTTAATATTTCATTGAAATAAGAGAAAAAATACCTAATAAAATAATTAAGGAAGTATTTTTCGTGGTATGTTCTTTTTCTGAAATTCAATCTCACTGATAGGAATTAGGAGACCCTTTACTTTCCTAAAGAACTGAGAGGTAAGTAATGAATAATTTTCTAATCAAACAAGAAGCATTATAGGATCCTGGAATGTTCCATGAGAATATCCACCAAAGGAAACTTGAGAAACAATAATTATTAATTACAGAATTAAAGAAACAAAAACTCTTACAAAGTTAAGCCTTTCAATTTCACTGGCTTTCAGTAAGCGTATAGATTACATAAAAAATCAAATAGGAAGCAATCAGAAACTGTTTCTACTTAGAGTGTGCAAGTGTGTGTGTGTGTGTGTATAATATTAAGTATAAAGGATAAACCAGAAGTAAACCCATCACTGAAGTAAAAGCCCAACATAAATATGCAAGATGTTATGATACATGTAATTTAATAGCTTTGATTTAATGCTGTCTAGCCTGAACATTCATAATATGTGAACCTGATAATAAAAGGCAAAGCAAATTTCTCAGAGTAGCACAGTAGATATTCATGGAGACAAAAAGACAACCAATAATTTCATATAGGGCTACCTGAATGAATAACAAGACACCTTCCTTTTTGTAATGAGAGTTTCAATATTATTCCCTGGACCAAGGCTTTGATTCACGTAAAACCACAAAAGAAAACTCCACATTATATGATTTCAAAATTTTCATTTCAGGGGCTGGCCCCGTGGCCGAGTGGTTAAGTTCTCGCGCTCCACCGCAGCAGCCCAGGGTTCGGATCCTGGGTGTGGACATGGCACCGCTCATCAGGCCACGTTGAGGCGGCGTCCCATATGCCACAACCAGAAGGACCTGCAACTAACATATACAACTATGTACCAGGGGGGATTTGGGGAGATAAAGCAGAAAAAAAAAGAAAAAAGATTGGACACAGTTGTTAGCTCAGGTGCCAATCTTTAAAAAGAATAAAGACTCAAATAAGTTTAAAAAAAAAAAAAATTTTCATTTCAAAACTTATGTATATAATCCTATCCTATAAAGTAAAAGTGGACAGTAGCTAAATTAGACTCAAGACAGCTTGATTAATTTGAGCTTTCCAGTCTAGTCAAGGAAAATAATGTTCATTCTTAGGGCTATTATATCTACAACAGAAGCAGCAATAAAATGTAAAATAGAGGAAAATATTTTAAAAGGAGATCTCTTTTAGTAGAGAAGCAGAGTTTGAAAACAATAAACAAAGTTAAATCAGAGTATAATTTTACTAATTTTGCCTCTGAACTGTTGAAAGACTGCCAAAGAAACCTAAGCAAAAAAGAAAAAACAATTTTTCATAAAAAAACCCACCTCTGAGGCACTGAAAGTAGGAGTGCTAGAGGGGAAAAACTGAAATAGAAAGAAAACTTCAAAGAGATTCTGTAACCGAAGATGCCTTATTCTTGACTGCCTCATCTCAGAGATTAAAGAAGATTTTTAAAGCTGTTCCATGGACATAGAGATCAAACGCTTATAAATGTTTACAATTTTACAAGTCCTAAATTCAAAGGTGGGCTCAAAGAAATATGACTAACAGGCAGCTAGGAGGAAGGATGAATTTTCCTGGATGAGGGAGGATATGCAGAAGGTAGCTTTAAATAATATACTGTGGGTTGTAGAAAAGAATGAGTATTTTTGAAAAGCTCCTTCATCACCCAGAACACTTAAATGAAACACAACATGCTAGGAAAAGGGAACTAAGACACAATCTTTATTTATTTCTACACGATTGTAACAAACATTAAATTCATCAAGTGCAATCCAAGATTAACATATTAACCTACTTAGTACTTCTAAAATGAAAATTTTGACAATTTGAAGATTTGCAATTTTTGAAAGTTTGTAGACAACTGACAAATTTTATTGTCTCAGTTAGTTTTCTATAGAACCCCCATCCCATAAGGAGAAAAAAAGAAAGGAGGTGGAAAAAAAGAAACTGATTCCTATCAACTACAGCTTGGACCAAATCAACTACTAAGAGGAATGGACATATAGGTGCCAATGGAATCAAACAGACATATTTCTCTTAATATATTTTTTACATATTAATCTCAATTATTAAATAACGAAATATACCATTTAAGATGCTAAGAGAAATAAAGCTGACCTTGAACTTTTCATTACTTTACTCCATTTTCAGTTAGTGGATTCTACTATATTATCATATACACTGAGTTCCCTGGAGGAAGTGAGAGCATCTTATTAATCTTATTTTCTGTGTATCACCAGGCCCAGCATAGTGCCCACCACATACAGAACTCAGATACTCATTTGTGTTATCTAAATGTCAGCATTTTTTAAAACAAGGTAAAACTAAAATATAAATTAAGTCTCATAATTTTAATGTCTCTCCTAAAATTAGACAAATTTTTATTCATTCTTTAAGGCCTAATTCAAACTTCATTTTCTCTAGGAAGCTTTCCCAAGACCTGAGGCTGAGGTCTTACTTAATTCACCTGCAACTACAAGAAGTCTTCATTCATATGCCACCAAGAGTATATCACCTTGACTCTACTACTCGTTCACTACGTTCTGGGTGCCCGCTACAGGCTGGCAACTGTTCTAGCCTCTGGAGCTACAAAAGTATCACCACAGGAGGACCCTGCTCTCATAGAACTTTCATTCTGCTGGGAAGAAACACATCATGAACAAATAAATACATCAGGTAGTGATCATTTCTCAGGAAATAAAGACTCAGAGATAAAGAGTGAGGGAAGGATGCTATTTTATACACAGTAGTCAGGGAAAGACTCTCTGAGATAAGGTAACATTTGAGCAAAGATCTGAAATGAGGGAACAGAAGTGGACACCTGGAGGAAGAACATTCCAGGCAGAGGGAGCAGCAAGTGTGAGTACATGCTTGGGATGTTCAAAGAATAACAAGAAAATTAAGGTGACAGTGGTAGTGGGAGATGAAGTCAGAGAAGTAAGAGAGGTTCAGCTTATCTAACACCCCACAAGTCATGATAAAAACTTTGGCTTTCACTCATGTGGCTATTTAGATTTAAATTAATTAAAATTAAATAAAATTTAAAATTCAGTTTCTCAGTTGCACTAACCAGATTTCAAGTGCTTAATAGCCACATATGGCCAATGACTACCATATTAGTGCAAAACAGAACATTTCCATCATTGCAGAAAGTTCTACTGGACAACATTGTGAATCTGAGAAGAGTGAAATAATCTGGCTTAGGTTTTCAAAGAACCTCTGATTGCTATGTGGAAAAGAGATTGTGGCAGGAAAAGCAGGGAGAGAAAGCAGGCAACTATTATAATCTAGGCAAGAAGATGATGCTGGCCTAGACCAAGGTGGTGACCGAAATAGAGGTGATAGAAAATGGTAGGACTCTGGATGTCTTAAAGGTAGAGCCAGCAGGATCTGCCAATAGATTCAATGTGGGATGTGAAAACATGAGCAGTTATCCTTGATTTCAGAATCTGTGACCCAAGCAATTGAAAGGACACAGATTCCTTTCACTGAGATAAGAAGACTATGGAGGAGCAGATTTGTGGGGGAGATTAGGAGTTTTAGACATATTACATAGACATGCCTATTAAAGATCCAAATTCAGATGATGTATAAGCACAGAGTACAGGCTTCAAAGGAGAAATTAGATTTGGGAAGTATCAACATATAGAGTACTTAAAAGCTGTGGAACTCTGTAAAATTCCAAATGAGTGAGTATAGGTGGAGAAGTAAAATAAAGAAGTCAAGTGCCTTGGGGGCACCCCAACATTTAGATATCATAATAATGAGGAAGAATCAGCAAAGATGACTGAAGGAGCAGCCAATGATGTGGGAAGAGAACCAGTAACCAAGAGGGAGTGGTGTCTAGGAAGCCCAGTGAAATTATTTCAAGGAAAGAGTGATCAGCTTGTCAAATGTCAACAGATAAAGACCAGAAGGACTCAGAAGTGACAGCTGCATTTGGCCTTAGAGAGGTCACTGGTGAACTTGACAAGAGCACTTTTAGTAAAGGTTCCTGATTGGAGCAAATTGGAGACAGGAGGGGAAGCAGCAGGTATAAACCGCCTGTAAGATATTTTGCTATAAAAAGGAAGAAAGAAATGGAATAGTTGGAGAGGAATATGGTGTCAAGGAAGGAGATTCTTTTAAGATAGTATATATCACAACATGTTTGATGATAAGAATGATACACTAAAGAGGGAAAGCAGTCCAACGGAGAAAGGAAAAACTGCAGAAGTAATGTCCCCGAGCAGGTCAGAGGGGATGAGCACAAGCGAGCATGGACCATTCATCAAGGGCGGTGGAGGGACCACAGAGTATGCACATGAAGCAAATTCATGCAGGCAGGTAGATTTGATATTGGGAATGAGTGGATATTCTCTTGTGATGGTTCTAAATAGTTATTTCCCTCATTAAGTCTGGCATTTTTTCAGAGGAATGGCAGTGTTTTAATCATCTTTGTAGAGATCTTCCTCGACTTACAATGAGGTTACATCCCAATAAAGCCATCCTAAGTTGAAAATATTAAGTCAAAAATGCATTTAATATATCTAACCTACTGAACATCACAGCTTAGCCTAGCCTACCTAAAACATGCTCAGAACACTTAGAATAGCCCACAGTTGGGCAAAATCATCTAACACAAAGCCTGTTTTATAATAAAGTGTTGAATATCTCATGTAATTTATTGAATATTGTATTGAATGTGAAAAACAGAATGGCTATAAATCTATCGGTTGTTAATCCTCGTGACCAAGTGGCTGACTGGAGGCTGCCACTCACTGCCGCTGTCCAGCATCATGAGAGAGTATCATGTCGTACATCACTTGCTCGGGAAAAGAGCAAAAACCCAAAATTCAAAGTATAGTTTCTACCAAATGCGTATCACTTTCGCACCATGTAAAGTCAAAAAATCGTAAACTGAAGCATCGGAAGTCAGGGACCGTCTGTATTCCTAGCACTAGCAAGCTGGCACACATTAAATTATTTAAGAGTTCTACTGAACAGATACATCCTTAGAACTACCTAACTACCCAGGGACCTTGTCTTAAGCCTAGACTTGTGCAGGACTGACCGGTCAGATCTGTGCTGTGAACACTCAACATGACACAAAAGGGCCACAGCTATCACTATCCACAGCCCACCCCTCCCTCCCCTCACGGTGATGCTGCTCGTGGACGGAGTGCGAGGGTTGTGTGTATTTCCAGCCTGCATGAGCAGAAAGTGCTTCCCACCTATTGGATTAAATTCCCCAAATGGCCACCATCCATTTTTATTTTGACTCACCCTCTCAGACCCTGGTCTGTTTACTCAGAACAGGCCAACTGGTTCTACTTTTTCTTAGAATATAATTGAGTCCCTTTGCCTTTAAGCATACTATAGAGTGCCTTCCCCACTGTAACCAAACCTGACTCCTGTGTGGTATTTCCCTCCCAGCCTCAGACTTACAGACACTACAGACCCCTATTTACAAAAAAGCATTTGGAAACTGTACAAATTTTTTAAATGAGATTAGAAACTAAATATATAAAACGTAATTCAATTTCCTGAGCCCCATTCTAAGAATAAGAATACTAAAACAAATCAAATATGAGAAGTAACATTTAAAAAACCTGAAAAAAAAAAAAAGGAAACCAGCAGAACACTTCCAACATTACTGGTGTTCATCAAATGAGCAAAGTCATATTCTGTAATCTGGAAAACAGCTGGACTGTTCCCTACACTTACTTTCCTAGTTTAAAGTAACATTTTTCATAAAATAAATTTTTATTATTTATAATAATAAATAACAGATTATTAAATCTGTTAAAACTTGACAAAGAATTAGTCTCTCAAAAATTTTGTTAAGTGGCTGAAGTTGGAAAGAGAAACCATTTTCTGCAACAAGCATGCTGAAACTAATTGGTGGGGAGCTTTTACTAACAAAAGTGTCTGATTAGATAAGATAATGCAATACATCTATTATCTCTATTGTAACAATACTATTCACACAACTAGAGCTAAGACTCTTAGCATTTCCATTATAAAAACCTGTTTTTCAACTCTGCCACCTGCCATCCATTAAAAAAAAATTGTTCTCCTATAGCATTCAAGTGTTGATCCTAGAAACCTTCTACCACCACTTCCACTAAATGTTTTTGTTCTTTAGATTATCATGCAAATATCTTAAGAGTGTATTGTGTCTCCACATTGCACAGGTCTGATTTCAAATATTAAAGTTTTAATCTGCAAGCAAGAATCACAGGAACATTCATTCCAGAAATCCATCAGTAAGTACCAGAGGTCAAATTGCTAGACTCTTAGCCATCAGAACATCACTCTCACATCCAAAATAACAGTTAAAGATATTTATGATACTGAAGACGACATCGATAGTGATACAACGTTCTTCATCTGACTAAAGGAGGAAGAACAAATCTAACATGGTAGTATGAAATAGAGATGTGTGAAAATGAAGAAACAGGTAAAGGAGCTAAATTCATGACAAGGAAAAGCAGTATGCAATGATGACAGAACAGCAAGAGCAAAGTAGGGCCGGCCCAGTGGTGCAGTGGTTAAGTTCGCACATTCTGCTTCTCGGCAGCCTGGGGTTCGCCGGTTCAGATCCTGGGTGTGGACATGGCACCATTTGGCAAAAAGCCATGCTGTGGTAGGCGTCCCACATATAGAGTAGAGGAAGATGGGCATGGATGTTAGCTCAGGGCCATTCTTGCTCAGCAAAAAGACGAAGATTGGCAGTAGTTAGCTCAGGGCTAATCTTCCTCAACAACAACAAAAAAAAAGCAAAGTGGGCCACATACAAACTAACTACTCTCTCCAAGAAGGGTTAGTTATTTACTAAACAAAGGCCCAAATCTAAGGCACAGTTTATTTTTCCCCAAAAAATTATCCCTAAGAGGAAATTGTTTTCTATTTCTAATAAAGTCTGTATAAAGTCTTTCTTACTACCGGGAGCTCTTACTCTCTCCATTCCCTTATTCTGAATAACAGCAGATCACTTGGAGAAGACATTACCCTGAGCAACAGGCTCTCCAGAAGCCTCGCGAATTCCCCTGAATCAGTCAAAATAGCCACAAGAGACTGAACCCTGATTTAACTCCCAGGGATATAACCTCACACTGGCAAGTATGGGATTTCACTGTAAACAAGCCTTTCAAAGATTAATTTTTAAAAAGCATTATAATAAGTGGTTACACTTTAGAGATCAACATATATGCTTCTACAGGAGGAAAGACAAAACCAACTGTTCTTTAATTATGGCGACAGGCGCCCAGGAGAAAATTTGCAGGGGACCACATCACAGATACATTCAAAATATGCTGGATTTCAAACAAGTCACATGGAAGTGAAGTCTAGAAAACTGTGTCAGACAACTCAAAAAGTGATTGTAGAGAGGAAAAAAACTCTATGTAGACGATGTCCTTGAAGAGTTTAAATAAAACTGTTTCATGAAAAGCCAGCAGAGAAAAGTAACATTTTAAAATTATTTCATATAGTGCAATTTAAATTTGTATTTATAACTTAACTAAATGTAAGGATATTTGACAGCTTCATCTCCATTCTTAAAGTTTATATATTCCAGTTAGTCAAAACACTTTAATTTCATTTTCTCATTGGGAAAAAGGGGGAATCACCTTATATTGAGATCATCTCTATTTACCACCTGCAATAAATGAAAAAATAAAAACAAGGACCAAATATTTTCATTTTTTAAATTATTTCCCTCAGTGCATTGCATTGTATATCATAGATATGTCGAATAGTTAAACAACATGTTAAAATTTACTTCATATAAATGAAAAGGCCTCCATAGAATGTCTCGTGAAAGAAACATCAGAGTATTTCATGGGTTTAATACATAAAGAAAATACTTCCTCTCCAAAAAGTTATTATAAATTTGCTATATGTCTATTTTTGAAAATATATTTACCTATATACCTGTATGCACATGTTTTTTTAAACCGGGGGGAAGGGGGGAGCAGCTGCTAAGATGTCCAAACCCAGGGTCTGCAAGACAGCTTTGTAGTATTTTTTCCAAAATGACTTAGTATACATTTTTGAAAACCATGCTTAATCCTTAACATGAAGTTAATACACTTACAGCGCTCAGAATAATGCCTAGCACACAGTAAAAGCTAAGTACGTTTTAGATATTAGCACGAATTGCTAAACCAAAAACTAGGGTGTTAAAGGTTGTAACATTATTTACTTACTTGTATTTTATTGCAAAAAGCAAACTCTGCAATTTCATTTGTTATAAATCATAGATAAGTAAAATAATACCAAAACCGGGGACTGTACTTGAACAATTACTACAGGCACTTCGTATTGACCGTAAATCTCCCAGCGCTCCATTCTGAAGCCTGCTAAAGCAGCCATCATTACTAACTCTGTCACACTACTCGGATCTCTTTAATACCCACCACATTTCATGAGGAACAGCATTAAAAACGTAGGTTAATGAAACTTGCAATAAATTAAGGGTTTAATATAGTGTGCAGAATTTTTCTTCAAATATTTACCTAAACTCTAACAAAAGGAGTTATATTTGGTCTGCCCAAAACAGTAGCTTAACACCTTTCAAGTCTTAAAAGGATGACTGCTTTAGAAGAATGAAGGACAGGGCTTCATCTCCGAGTCCCCCACACCGCGTAGCTCGGGATTTTTTACATAGCAAGTATACACGGAACAGGCACAACGAAAATGACTCCTTATGAAAGTCAAAGAATAATAAGACTTCTTACCAAACCAATACGGGCAGCATATCTTACGCATTAGTATATGAAAAGAATAACCTTCACCAAAGAGAGAGTATATATGGTATCTTTGTTAAAACAAATGTGATAACCAACTTTCTTCACATTACACTATAGTATAGTAAATGGAAGTCTGACTCAAAAAAGTAAGTGTGTATTACAATAACTCCATTCAAGGTTTTCACAATAACCAATATTCCAAGTTAGTAGGAAGCAAGGAGATATCTACTGCGTTAAGGGGTGACCAAGGCTCTGGAGACTGAGCTGCAAAAACACCTGAGCTTCTCTTCGAAAAATTAATAATGTATTTTAAGAAGAAAAAAGTAAAAGGTAGAAAAAGTGTCACTGAAACCAACCTAATCATGAGTTGAGAGGAGAGACATAAGAGCTATGGCACAGCAATAAAAGGCAAAATACCATCCAGAGTGCTTTAACCCATAGCTAAGAAGGTGACAGCATTAACAGCCTATGATATAACCTGGACGGCAGAGTCAGATAATAAAAACGAAAGGAACTTCATCTATAAAGACCAAACAGAGGTAGAAAGTAACCACTCCATAAAGGAGAAAGGGACAGGAGTAACACTGAAGGCCTGAGTCCAGGGAAGAAACTTGCAGGCCTGCATGGACCAGGAGCGGCAACAACAGTGCCCCCTTGATATGGTAAATGGCAGCATTCTGAGACCTTCCCAAACTCATGAGTATCAAAGGTGAAACTGACATGTGGGAACCTCTGCTAGGTTCACTCACTAGCCAGATGACTAGAATTTGCACTCCAGCTCTCTGACAGCTAATCCCTACATACGTTATTTTTATTTAATTCTCATAACCCCACGACTCTATGAAACTGATATTATTCTCATAACAAATGACCATGAAACTGATATTATCCTCATAACAAACTACTAAATTCACGGACTTTCTGGATACCTGAAAATAACTGAAACCCCAAATACCAAATTCACAAATGTCAAGGACCTTGTGCAGGTGTGTCCAATCTTTCGGAGTACAAAGACCCCACATGGTGATATAATACTTTCAATTGCCAATGACTAAGACAACACATACATACATTCAAAGACCTTCCTGCAATAAATCTGGTGAGTCTCTCATCCCCAGGGTCTACAGACAACTAGGTGAGAAGCACCAATCCACTATACATACAGGCTTGAGTAAGCGCATCATTGATTGCATGATTAGTTTTGTGGGGCTTAAAATATTCACTCTATTACCACCATATGTTTCAAATTGTAAATAGTTTCTTCCTAAATATCCTCCCCAACATCACACACATACATAATCTATGCAATTTCCAGACCTATTTTGTGAATAACACAAGTGATAAAAGTAAGTTCCAATTACTACATCTGTTTGGATATTGTCAACCCTTCCTAACCCTCCCAATACTCACCCGGCATCGTCACCAGGATGGAGGAAAAAAAAGGACTGTTGTTAGGTCCGGGGACTATGGCACACAGTGTAGTGGTTAACGCTCTGAAACCAGCCTGCCTGGGTAAGAATCACAGCTCCACCCTTGTTACCTATGTGACTTTGGTCCAGTGCTTTAATCTCTTGGTGTCTCAGAGGCCTCATGTGCAAAACAGGGATTAAACAGAAAAAATTCACACGTTGTCGAGTTATGAGAATATATGTAAAGCAGTTAGGACAGTGTCTGGCACATAGTAGGTATTATGTAAGCGCAAGTAAAACAAAATCTACACATAAAAACTCAACGCTGGACTGATATAATCTGAACAGAAAGAAGGGCACCACATTATTATAAGCATCTTTGAAAGACTTAACACAACTATTCATGTATTCAAAGGCTATTTCCCTGCAGCCAGTGTAAGGGGGATCTACACTGAGCTACTGCACTGCTTTCTTTCCTATCCACTGCCTCTTTTCCATTGCCCTTTTACACCTTTCCTCTTGGTCCATATTTTAGCTCATCAATACCCACCTCAAAGAGTGCTTAGCCCTGAGGAAAACAACCAGAAGTTTACAACACAAGACAGCTCCTTTTGGCAAACATCAAGTCCTTCATCGGATGTGAAGACTCTCACCAAATATGTCTGCCACAGAGAACTAAGTAAAGAGAAAATCGCAGACCGCAACTACATAAGATACATAAGATAATGCATGTAAACCAATGCATTATCTTACGTAACTACATAACTACATAAGATAATGCATGTAAACCAATGCATGTAGCATAGGGGCTGCCACTCCACAAATGTGAGTTGTTGTCATTAATTCTACTAACAATAGCCTGATAAAAGAATTACTCAATCTCTCTGCTTTAAGGCAAAAACAAATTTGTATTTGGTTGCTAGTGTTCACATTTTTGTTGTTATAAGCAAATGGAATTTATACATCAAACAACATGGATGAATCTCCAAAACATTTTGAGTTAGAAAAGCCAGACACAAAAGGGTACATACTATATGATTCTGCATATATGACTCCAGTGAACAAGAAGGGACAGAATCAGAAAGTAGCTGCTGCAGAGGGGAGAGGGAAGGGAAAATCGACTGGCAAGAGGTACAACAAAATTTTCTGGGGTGAAGGAAACATTCTCCATCATCTTGGGGTGGTGGTACATGGGTGTACAAAATGGGAAAATAGTCATTGAGCTGAACACTGAAGACCTGTACATTTTATTGGATATAAATCATACCCGAATTCTTAAAAAATTTAAAAAGCAAATGCCTCTGTATATATTCTTGGTAATTTAGAGTAGGAATGTTATACATAGGTGATTTAAGAGAGGGAAGATTAGAATAATTGCCTGAGAAATATGGGGTCAAAGATTACGAGTTATAGTCCAGGGAGGACAAATATATGCATTTATTTTTTTAATAAAACTCCATCTAAGAATAAAACCTTTTCCCTATCCATCTTATTTACATCCATCTCATCCATCTCCTATTGTTTCTGTTAGTTCTGATCACTGACTCATTCTTCCACTCGTCTCAGAGTTTGTAGTCTCTGCTTACACCATGATACTAACAGAGCTAACAAAAAGAAATACTATGAATACTCAATCAAAACAGCAATGTTTTTATTAAATAGACCAGCAGCAGTGTGAGCAGAGACTTGTAAATGCATCTGTTCTACAGGATTTTATGTTTAATTCGATTTGTTGAAATCAGAGCAGCAAGGCCCTAAACCTATAGGCTAGACAAGAAAATAGTTTTGCTAAACAGGATCAGACATTAAAATGGTGTTCGTCAGAAGAGAATTGTACCTATTCATTGATTCACGCACTCAAGCAACAAGCACTTACTGAGCACCTTTTCCATCCCAGCCATTGTGTACAGTGCTGGGAACACAAAGATGAAGCACAGCCTGGTAGAGGTGACAGACATCTGAACAGATGGTTATAATACATTGGCAGGTTCAATAATACACAGAGGCCTGGGGTAGTACTACGAAAGCAAGGAGGAGGGGAAGATTTCCTTTGAAGACTGAAGCTTTTCTGGAATAAACAGGCAGAAAGGGAGAATGAAAAATGTACTCCCACCTAATCTGCACTCCATACGTAAGGGAACTTCAGCTGTATCAGTAATGTTTTATTTCTAAATCTGAATAGGGGGTATATAGCTGTTCCTTATCTTATTCTTTTAGTCCTTTTCTGTATCCAATATTTCATAATAAAAAATTTTAGTATAGTCCACCAAGGAGTGTGTGTAGATTCTGAAAACCTTCACCACCAGCAGCTCCTCCTCCCAGGACAAGCAGCTTAGAGTTGCCAGGGTTAGCTCATCCAAAATGAGTAAATGGGGAAAAGAGACAGGCTTCAGAGGTCTCTTGTGATGGCTGTGTACGAGGCCTGGAAAGGCACAAGGGGGTGGGCCCAAGATATCAAAATATACTGTAAAATAAAAAAGATGCAAAATGGGTATGTAAACATATTTCAGCTTCATTTTATACATACACAGGAAAAATCAGAATATATACCTTTGCCGCAGAAAAGACCAGTTTATCACAAACAACAAACTCCATTCCTTCTGATCACTATTCTCTCAACAAACACTGAATACTTGCTCCATGCCACATACATTCAGAAAAAAGAAAGCTCTTGCCTCCAAACTGCCCACAGGCAAATGAGAGGAGTCAGTCAGGTGAGCTGCCCTGTGGGGGACAATGGGGAGGCTCGACAACAGGGCAAGTGACAGGGAACACGGGGAAACAGCAAGCACTAACCTTGCAACATTTGCCATCCTCACAGGTCACACCAATAAATCTTGGAAATATTGCAAAATACATATGGGAAAGAAAGAAAATATATTTTGAAAATATGTTTTAATTATTAAAAATTAATTTTATTGTGCTTCATAATACCTGACATCAAAAGGTCTGAAATTTTCAGTAATGATGAAACACCAATTGTTCTCCTATTCCATAAATAAGTAACCACATCATCTCAGTAGCACTTCCTAACAGGGGAAAAAAAAGCCAAAATTCTGGAACTCATTTAAAAGTGCAAGGTGCCACTACCCTGCTGAAATAATACTGCCTTGAGCCAAAACGACTGAAGGGAATGTGCTAGAGCCTTTAAGCAAAGGCAGACTCCTCATGACTACAGTAGCTGTGTAATACGTTTGCATTATAATACAACTCAGTTACTTATTATTCCTCTACTATTCTCAGACACTAAATGATCAGTCTTCAAATAATTTTTTGGAATCTTCAGTTTTCGATCCTAAAAAATCTGTTTAACTCTATATAAATCATATATATATGCACACACACATACACACATACACAGATAAGTGAATTTAAGGTATTAATTTTTTTTAATTGACTTTCCTCTCCTTCCTCCAATCCTACTGTAATCCAATATGCTATAAGAACAATGCTGCTGCTTACACACCTCCTCCTTCTTGCACTGGAGAGTTTAAAGGTAAGGGGCAAGACAGATTTGTGATGTTTTGATAGAGTGTGTTGCCATGGAAATGACTGCCTTGTTTCTTATGAAGCACCATGACCTCATTGCAAATGAAAAAAGAAAAGGATGATTTCTGAGGATTCAACTCAGAGAAAAATTAACAGCTAGAAAAAAAATCAAAAAACTAAACAATCTGGAAAATATTGCAATGTCAAGTGCTATACTGAAATATTTTCAAAGAACTTTTAAAAGGTTGACCTCCAAAATAGGAACCCTATAATCAAAAAGGAAGATATAATATTAATGTGAAGATAAACCATTCAAATAACATGGACTTGTGGTTTCTAAATAAATACATTACAGCCTCAATCCTGATAGACCATAAGCAAAATCCCATGACTTTCTGTGGCTACATTATAAAATTAAATCCACATCATACTTTTCCCTTCCTAAAAGCAGCCTGCTTTTTTCTCGCTTTTTTTTCTTTTTCTTTTTTTTTTTTTTGGTGCCCCTGTTTATACAGCTTATCCCTTATCACACTGACAAGACTGGGAACCACAGCAGATGGTCCCCCCAGACATAATTCTAACAGGTTTTTTGTGCAAACAAAAGATAAAGAAGGCTACAGCAATGATTTACTGATATCTGAAGTTGAAAACTGACAAAACACAAACTGCTTTTTTCTTACTGTTTAAACTGTTTATCCTTTAAACTACTAAGATAGATACGGCCAAAATTCAATATGATTTCAAAACTACAAAACCAAATACCCAGTTTTAACAGCCATTAAGTTTTGAGTTACCAAAATGTCCTAAATCATATTTTTAAAAAACACTACCCACCATTCCCTTTGTACTAGCAAAAGAGGAAAACATTTGTAAATTTCTACCTTATCAATCCTACTTAGTTGCTACATTGTGAAATGAACTACTCATCCCGACTTTTCTTAAGCAAGGAAAATGCATTTGAATTAAAAACTCCAAAATATTTTCCCCAAGAAGAACTAACTAAAGACTGAATTAAGTGAACCAAATCTGGAATCTTGGTTATAGGGCTAAAGTCTATTCTATTTCAAAATAACCCACCAATTGAATATACCACAAAACCAAATGGAAAATGTCCCCAAAATTACTCATCCTTCAAGATTAAAGACTGTTTACACACCATAAAACAGAAGCTCCCTCATGACAACCTAATTGCAAAGAGCACTGTTGTTATGGTATACCTGAAAATCCAGCAAGAGCCCCAAACGATAATATATAATGAAACTGACAAGCATCTGAAATAAACTACCCAGACATCAAGCAAAAATACACCAGACAGACCCACAGGGCTCTTTTAATGTAGGTCATGATTGTCAGACCATAGCAAAAACATAGTGACCCTTGATAAAAATTAACCTTGATTATATGTAATCATGCACATATTTTGCTCTCAGTAACCAGTCCTCTGAAATAAGTCCATGAAGCTGCAAGAGGTGGATATCACAGCCTGCTGTGAACTACTTTTCACCAAAGAAAATGTCTGCCCGTCATATTTCTGTCAATGGAGGCACAGGGGTAGCTTGTATCAAAAGAGCCCAAGATCTCTGAGGACTCCATAGTACCTCTTACTTTCTGAGAGGTCTCATTACTTCAGCAAAATGCACTTGCTCTATAGTGAGTTTGTACAGATGTCTAAGACTCCATAAAAATCTACACGTGCACACATTCCAGCTAAATTCCTTAATCTTTCTAGAGGTATAACACGGTTGCTTGTTTGTGGAAAAATTATAAAAGCAAGCAAATTAAAATCATAAAAGGAACAACAGGCCCAATCATATAATCTCTTATAAATTCTCTTTTTGTAGAAATCACTCACAAAGTCTGACTGGGAGAGAGGTGGTGCTAAAATGCTGATTTCCTAATTAATCCAAGCTAATGTAACCTTCATTTGAGGACAAAAATTCTCATGCAGAACAAAAGTGACTAAGTTCATATGATATAGACAATTTATCCACAGCTAGTTAATTCAGGTAGTGACAGCATAATACCAATCAAGCCAGCATTGTAAATTTGAACCAGTATGAGCCAGCTAGTTACACTGCCTTCCACAGCCACAAAACAGATGTTTAATTTTGCCAGCCAGCCATCACACATGAGAACTGAAAACAGGACCAAGTGAGAGACTATACTCAAATCAGTGCAAATCCATTACTAGTGGAAGAGCAGTGGGTCAAGAAGTTCATCTCTGGAGGGCATACATCATTCAACGGAAACAATAGGTGTTCTCTGTACATTGTTTCCGAATCCAATCTAAATTCACTGTATCATGGGTAAAGCACATATTTTTCTGATGTTAGGGATATCCGAGATTCAGGAAACTATAAATGTATTAAGTATAATCTAACAGTTGTTATTTGATGGTCTGTATTCTAAACCAAATGCTATATTTATTTATGAACAGAAAATAAATTCTATGAAACACAGGAGAAATCCAATTTTGATTTTTACAGCAAAAGTATGGCATTTACTATAACTCTAAGACAAAATATAAGCACTATGCTGATATAAGAGATATAATTTAAAATAAATGCAGCATATTTTCTTTAAACACATATTAGGTTCACTTCCATCTGCCATCTTTTTGGAGAATGAAAAACTCCCTAGCTGAAATATGTTTGCTAATAAATATAACGAGATTTTTCTTTGAAATTAAACTGTAAAAGTGTTGCGAAAACTGTCTCGTTTGCATACGACACCAATCACATACTATTCTCATTATGGTCACCATACACATATTCTTAATACATAAATAACAAACATTGACAAGTAAGGTAAAACAATAACAACACTGAAATCCACAATGAAAATTTTCAATCTGAATAAGCAGCTCTAACATACTTTTTAAAAAAGACAAACAGGAAATGTGTAACAATGAGTTGTGCAACGTGGTCCTTAAAATTCTGAACTTAGTAAATGTCATCATATTAGTAGGAGACTCTGGCTACAAGCTAATTTAATACTTAAATGTTAATATAATTTCCCCATTACTACATCTGCCATGAACGTTTTTTTAACCAATAAAAGCAAGTTTAGAAAATGGTATGTAAGGAAGAAAAGAAAAATCTTCCAGCAATATCCTGTTCCATAGATAGTCACAAATACACACTATTTCCAGGCCTAGTTTATTAAAAATTACTACTATACTTTCAAAAATTTGTGATCATTTGAGCAGAAATAAAGTAAGGAATCAGCTTAATAAAAAAATCTAAAAATAGTCTAACTGAAATTAGGCTACTATCTTGCCAGGCATGAATATATAAAACAGTGTAATTTATTTAAAACATGCAAAGACTAAATCCTAAAATAATTAATTTCTTTAACCACCACAACTGAGTCACAAAAATAGCACTGGATAAATCTTGTTACAAACACTGCAAGGTGGACCCATACATATGATAAATAAAGTATAAGAAAGCACTCAGCATTTCTATGTAAACTGCTTCTGAAGGATTATTATGGAATGCACACACTGGCTGAACTTAAAGTGTTCGGGTTTTAAACATTAATTTACTTTGACTATGTGCATGTCAAAATGAAAGATTGCTGTCTGGATCCAGACATGCCGTATTAATATTGAACACAGGCATTCACTTCAGGTCAGTAGTCACTCCGAGTCTACTTCAGCAGGTGGTAAAAGTAATGTCCTCATTAAAATGTATGTGTTACTAGGTTATCTCCCCAAAACAGCTCTCAAAGAGAGGTAGCCTTGAAACTTAAGCATTAGATATGCTAGAACCAACCTCTAATTGTCTCAAGTCTAGAGAAAATTGAACTTACTCTTGCTACCTAATTCCCAATAAATTTAGCTGCTTTCATCAGTATCTTGGGAGAAGTCAGTTTTAACTTCTATAAACTTAACCTGCTGCCCAACAGAGTTAAATATGCTCTTGAACCAACCTATACACACCAGAGTATCATTTCAGATCTAGAAGCCAAGTAATCGGATTTTTCTTCATTCTGGATGCCTCACTGTATTTCTTAATTAGGTAAAAGTTTACTCCTTTAATTTTTATTAACTCTATTCAAATTATTTTCCCCTTTTGTGAGATAATAAATTTCAATTCTCCAGAATAAAGGTATAAAACTCAAGATATTAGAGCTGACTCATACCACAGAGGTTTTTTCCCAAAACTAAAAAAACTGTAAGTAATTACCCCTGAAAAGCTCAAATGCTTTTTTTGTGCTTGCTTTTCAACATCAAGGACAAATCTTTTCTGTTTACACCTGGTACACCTAAGCTTAAACAGGAACATCCTCTAGCTCTCTCTTTCACTTCTCTCACTCTGAAGTCACCCAATTATTTCCACTAACAGATAATTCACTTCTTCATTTTAATAACATTTTTAACATACATAAATTACGTTCCTTACAAGTTGTGGGTTTTTGCCCCAGAAAATGCTGATTCACTTTGTACATAAAAGCGGACAGGGTCCCAAAACTTGTAATTAATCATTTCATATTGCTTCATTTCCTCATTATCCACCCAATTACTAGATAAGGGAAGAACAGGGAGAAAGACAGGTCAACAAAGATAGGGGAAATAGAAGTCGTCTTACAAGATGAGACACCACTTGTTCACTGCTGAATACACAACACCGCAGGCACATGATATCTAATGAATAAATGAATTTATAAAGAACCAGAGAATACTGGAGTTCAACTCACTCATTTTAATAATAAGTAAACTGAGGCTCAGAAAGATTAAATGTCTTGGCTAAGATCACAAGGTAAATTGGTTAATCTCGCACAGAGCCTAACTCAACAGATGTGGCTCTAACATCAAGCTTTTTCTTATTCTTTCTCCCATCTACGGTATTTATTCTTTAAGCTTGATACAATCCTCTTTCCAGAGACTTATACAGGCTTCTTCTTCTAGGAATATAGGTGAAAAGTAGTCCTTCCCCAATCTGGCAGCCAATGTTTCTAAAATTTCCCATAGCAGGATATATTTGGGGGGGAATTTTAAAATCTATTGGGAAGGTAGGAAATGGAAACGAAAGGTACAAAAACTCATAGAAGCCACTAACAATATTTTTAAAATTTACTACAACATAATGAAGATAACATACTAAAAGAAAGGACGAAAAGTGCCATTTTACTCTTTCAGTATGTAACAATGGATACTGTGCTTTTAAGGTTCTCTAACCATCCATTGCTTTCTAGAAAATTCAGGATTTCCCTTCTACAACTTCATTCAAATGTGAGTAAATTTCTTTTGACTTGCAACAGATAAAATGCATTTTAATTTTGTTGTATCCAAACATTCATAAGTCCAATCAATTCCTTTCTTACTGCAGCATATTCCCATTTTCTGGGGTTCCACAAGATCCCAGGAACCCTCCAACACAGATCTCAGCTTCCTTCCAGCTCTCAGACACAAGAAGATAAGTACTAAGTCTCTCTCTCTTCTAGGCTGAGAGGTTAAAATCTCTACAAATGACCTATCAGCCATTTTTCTTCTTTGTTAATTCCCAGCCTCAATTTCCCCTTTTCTAAATTATCTCAAAAAAGGGTGACTTAAACATACCTAAGGAAAAAATTCTAATGATCCCGAAAGACTATATAAAAGAAAATTTAATACAACCTACTGGAACTTTACACAAAGGGAAATCCCACTGGGAAAGGGAAAAGAATCTTCCAATTTGATAGGTAGTTTCATATTCAGATAAAGGATTTTTCCATCCTCCATAACACCATTAGGTTTAAAACAGCATAGCACCAGAATTAAGTATTCTAGGGGCCAGCAGTCAATGCTAATTAGTATGACATGCTTAGACTTTTCAGGTGGTCAATGACCTACACCAATAATGAAATCTAATTTCAAATGTTCTTGACCAAAGAAAAAGCATTTCTCTGGCAGGTGACAGAAGGAATGATGAGTCAAGAAGAAATACTCAACACTGGCCAGATGCCTTAAGGTATCACCAGTAAGAACAGGAAAATTTTAAAAACCAACTGAGGAAACTAACAAAGAACAATGTACCTATTTTATTCAGTCACTTTAAGCATGTAATCTATCCTTATGGTGCCCATGAATCACATTTGTAAAGGACCAATAAGTCTATTTACTATGGTCAGGCTCGTAAAAGGGTCTCAAAAACTTATAAAGGACTACTTGAACTAGAAAAATGCTAAATTTAATTCTTTCAGGTGGTAAGAAATCATCGGTGTTTTACAAGTAATAATAAAAAGAAGGGCAACACAAATGAGAAACCACCTCTGCACTCTATATAATCATTCAGTAAATTTTACTTGTTTTTCATGAATGACATGAATACTGATAAATATTCATTCAACAAACATTAACTGAGTGATTATAGGCCAAGCATGGTAGTAGGTACGATGAATACAAGAAAAAACTGCTATCTCTGCACTCAAGTCCAGTCTAATAGGAAAAAGAGATATGTAAACAAATAATTCCAATAGTCTAATAAATGCTACAAGCAAAAATAAAGATAATCTTGGTCATAGTAGTGTGTTAAGGAAGAGCCTGATTTTGGGTGTGTGGGGGAGGACGACAGGATAGAAAGGAGTGGAATCAGAAATGTTCAAAAAGGATTTCACACCTGACATTTCTTAATATAGTGCTTTACCTCTTTCAAAGTGAGACAACCTATGTGAAAAAACATGACCTGTCCCTCACACTTCTGGAACAGCCAAAATGGGTTATTTCATAGTTGAGAATTAAAAAGCTAAAAATAGATAAGTTCACTAATAATCAATGCCATCGTTGAAGCAAGACTTCAAATCTTTCAACCCCTAATCCCTTATTCCTTCTATGAAATCACTCCACTCTGCCTCACTGGTTCCCCAAGGAAACCATCAACTGTATCTTACTTCACTATTCTATTTTCCCTCATTTCCTAATTAACACTCACCATCAGAAAAAGATGTGCACGAGAGCAACACATAAAACTAAAATACATTTAAATAGATTTATATGGATTAAACACGTTTAAATTAAATTTCATTAAGTTACCAGTTCATTTCAGAGATTCAAATTTAAAACATTATATATACGGTGAATTTTCTTTATTAATGATTACTACATAATAACTAACATTTATCAACCATTTATCAATTTTCACAACAATCCTGTAACTCATTTTAGAGTCAAGGAATCACATGCTTACAGAGGTCTAAGAAATACTTATTGAGTTATGCCAAGAATGATAATTTAAAAATTACCCCAAGTTTTTTAGCCATTTGAGTTGATGAGTCTCTCTCAGATCAAGACGAGACCCAACAATTTCAAGGCAAATCTAAAGGGCTACTACACTTGCAGATAAGGAGCTAAATATAAGAAAGAAAAAAAATCCTTCCTAGCATAATGACTTTCTACAGAAAAGATAAAAATAATTTATAAGGAGAAATTTCTGTATGAAGAAGGATAAGTGAATTAATTATATTTGTCAAATTATTTTTCTTCTATGAAATTTTTATTTTAACAAATTTTTAAAAATATTTTAGTTCTCCCATGTTTTAGGTCTTGGTCATCCTTACCCTATTTTTACCATAAGGTCTTGAAATTCTCCACCACATACAGTATTTTCCTACCATGGGGATTTTTAGACACATAACCCTCAAAGTTTACAGAATAGAAAAAAGTAATAAAAAATGGCTTACTTCTTAAAAACTGCCTATGACCTCTATTTCTCATTCTTGTGATATTTTCTCATTGACGTTTAAAAACATAAAAAGATTAACGTTAATAAGCCCTTACTTAATAAAACCAATGACCAAACTCTTTCCTAATTAAAAGGTGACAGCACTTGGAGTACTTACTATTTCCAATGAATGCTCAGATCTAACAGTCTTAATAAAATTATGTCTATTTTATAATTTCCTCTATTACTAATGCATGCTTAAAGAAATTGATTCTGAGATACATTTTTCTTGTTCTTTTCCAGTCTTTGACACAGACTGGTGAGTAGATACTATGGACTAACAAGCATATTCAACCAACACAGATGACTGAAATTAAAAAGCAATAACACAGTAACATATCTAGGCTACACAGAAGGGTCATGAGGTAAGATCATCAGCATAAATTAGCATGTCATTATAAGGCATCTAAAGAAGCCAGACAAAATCTACATGGGAGATCTTTATTTCATAACAAATATGTAATGCTATTTGATTGGATTTCTTTTAATCATAAGTATTATCTGGAGAAAAAATATTGCTTGTATAATATCACATTTTACTTCTTCAGCTCCTACCCTGAAAAGTAAATTTGAAATTATGGAGAGTCTGGGGAGGGAGAGGATGGGGGACAAGGGAGAAGGAGAGACCTAGCGAAAGCATTTCTGGGACACTAAGCTGTCTTTCTCCATTTCATGTCCAGAAGCAACGGTTTTTTTAAGAGGTCATTCTGAGGTCATTTTTGCCTTTTCTCATTTCTTTACAAAAATATGAAAACACAAAGTCATTTAGAAAAATAAAGCTTTGTTATTTACCAAATCCATATAATTTTACATCCCCAAAAAGAATAGGTGAAACAGCACATCAGTTTCTTGCTAAATAATTATAACATTTTTTTAATCTCTACAATAAGAATATCCTAAGAGTATGGCCTCTGAAGCATTAAAGTCTCACAAATACATTCCTTCTATTTTTCATACTATTCATAGTTCACAGAACAATTGTCAAATACTGGAAGAAAAAGTCTAAATGATAGTCTTTAGCTCCTGGAACAGTTGCTGAATAGCCAAATCCTCCTTTAATTATGCATTTTTAAACAATTGAGACAAATCACATATGTATCACATTACTAACATCAACAAAGGCAGCAACAAAAGTGAAAATTTAAATATAAGCACACACACTCACATGAACACAAAGCAAACTTCTAACTGCCAAATGTGTCTTCACTTCCCCAAATTACACACATTTAGTAACTGAGACAGTCCACTCCAGAGTTATGAGGATGAGTTTTTAATGGAAAAAGATGTAAACTCTTTATTTCTAAGGACTAGTACCTTTAAAAGTGATATTTAGGGAAAATAACAAAAACTGAAATGCAGAAGTTACGTTAACTTGAAACATTTTCTACTTTTGAAAAAACAAAACAGTGGAAGCACACCTGAAATTATCTTAGATTTCTTAACCTTACCCCCAAAACAAGAGTGAAGCATTTTATATTAGTAACAGAAGCATTTTGAGCTTTTCTATTTCCAGTAAAAACCATTGGCAAATTCTGTTTATAATGAAAAACAAGTATAGGTAGCTTTGATTTGACATAAAAATAGACTACTTATATTATCTTGTTATCATACAGCTATGTTGGATGTAATATGCTCTGCGAATGGACATTCAGGAGGTTTTCACCTAACTATATGGGAAGTGTATTCACTACATCCTGCTATATAAATAATCCTCACTTCAAGTCACATTTATATTATCTATTTTTTGGATTTCTCACCTAGAGAAGCTATTCATAGAACCCAGATTCTCCTTTCATCACACTACTGCCAGTGGGAAATTCAAGCAATGAAAGATTTTGCTAAATTTTCAAAGGTACTTTTAACATAACATTCCAGAATGGATAAACCTACACGGTGTGACCTAAAAGCCACACAAATCATTTATTTACAGCTGTTATGTTTTAATCACTGGATTGTTTTCAGAGGCTTAAAAAAATTAATGGTTTTTGCTATACAAAAGCAACTATGTTTTCCATGAAACATTAGCTGTCACATTAATACAAGGTTTTATCATTAATTATATTGGATTATACAGGAGGTGGTCTACAAAATGATTGTTAAAGATCTGAATTTCTAAAGCATTTCAAAATAAAAATGAAACCTGGTCCCAGTAAACCTTATATCAATTAAAGATACATTTACAAAACAGAAAACTAAACGTTAAAAATATAACCTCAATCTAATACATTTGCAGATAAAACCTCCAACACATTTTTTCATCAAAAAGCAAATACAAATATTAAACACAGGTAAACAGTGCCACCTTTTGGTATACCTGGGAATTGAGTTCCTAAATTGCAGAAAAATCTTTAACATAACAGATGAAAGAGAGTAAAACAAGGAATTCAAAAACCATCAGTTTACAATAACATTAATATTAATTTATAATTTAAACATTAATAAATGAATTACTTTTAAACAAATATTTTCAAAAACTAAAATTGCACCTCATATTTACATTTTCATTTCAATTTCATGAGGTTGGTAGAGCATTTCATTTCAAAACAAGTTGAGGCTCAGAAAATTTTAATGACTGATCCAGATATCCCTCAGTTAAGAAAGACTGAGCCATCACTGGCTCAAAATTGCTAGTTTTTAAATTCTAATATTAATTCCTTAAACATTATGTAGTGAGTCAAATCATATAATTATCCTGTGTTATAAGTAATACACACATTTCCACGTTGACTAAGATTTTACAAAATAGCTTTATTGTTTTTAGAATGTTTTTTGTATGCATTTGGCAAGGAAAAGATATTTATGTTTAAATTATTACATTAAGAACACACAATACTGACCACATTCACACAGATGTCCATATTTCACAAACACAAAAACTCTTAATCCAATACAGTGTTCTTCCAATCTCTAAGCTAAGAGGAAAAAAACCTTCATTGAAAACTGCAAAGCCTTCTTTTCTTTTTTTTTTTTTTCCAGGAAAAAAAGCCCTTGTTTATGGCATGCACATGATTTGTACCTCACCTAAGTCACAAGATAAAAAGCTGCTACAAATGAGATGGAAATAAGCTTCAAACACTCTCCCTAAAGCTTCTTTGCCTTAATTTGATCTCATATTCAGACATCTTTATACCATTTTCAAAGTCTCCCACTTTTACATCTTTCAATGATTTCTTGAATAGTTTTATTAGACCACAACATATTTATGCTAGAAACATTCTTTTTTGTAAGCTGGCTAACTATTCAGCTCTCACATGGAAAGGAGAAAATATTCTCAACGATCTATCTTTATCTTTGATTCACTTGTTTCTATGAATTTTACTCAAATTGGAGTCATGAAGTACTTCTCTATAAAGCAGATTTCAAAATAAGTTAATATGTAATGATTCCCTCTGAAATTACAGAGCAACTCAATTCAAAAGAAAGCAAGAAAGAAGACCACAGCTAACAAGATGACAGCTAAAATGCTTCCTGAAAGAGCTGAAGCAGAATGAGCCAGAGGGATGGGCCAGAGGTAGTACATCTTCTGTGAAACAGAACTCCATGATCAAATGCAATCAGACATTAACTCAGAAATGTATTTAGTTCATTAATTAGCCTCACCTCTTGTTCATAACATATTCAAGAAGCACAGTGTAAGACATGAAAATTGGTAAACTTAATTATTTCTAAAAATGATTTGGTGGGAAAGATTGAATACAAACACGCTAAGAATAAATTTCTGAAGGATTTCATTTCACCCCACAGCTCTTTTTTCATCATTAAGAAGGGTGGACACTCACCCTCAAGAGTAAACAACATTCCAGGACTTCTTCTAGAGACTCTTAACTCCCTTCCCCTATTTCTGAATGGATGAAAATCCCATTTTGAAGCCCTTAGTTTTATTTCTCTCAGCTTTATTGCCTGGGTAGAAAGGGAAAAAAGAATGAGAAAGTGCCATTCTCATTACCACCCTTATACTAGCCTCTTCACCAATCGTTGCAAATAACTCAACCTTTCAATCCAAGTATACTGCTCTCTCTCTGCAAGTGCACAGGCATACACACAAATATATGGAACTATCTATAATCAAATTTTATTAAGTTTGAAGGAACATCAAAATTTCTAATACTAAATTCAATCCCATTAAATTGAAAGCAATTACTGCTTCCAATTTAATAAGAATGGATTAAATTAGATTTCTGATCCAATATAATTTGTAGTGTCCGCGTCAGGAAAAGTGATAGTATGAGGATCTTATCCAAGACATGTCAAGACTATGCAGACTGGACTTGACAGCCACCTAAATAGGATTCCACTGAAAAAATTATTTAACCTTTAGAATATACTTCAACTTTTTATTTTGCTATAAAGAAGAATAAAGTTACTTCAATATAATCAAAATACTGTTTTTATTTGTTCATTAATGTACACAAAAAACACCTGAATTCTTATTTTGTGCCAGGTACTGAATTTAATGATAATGATAATTCAATACAAACTGAACACTCTACGTATACTAACATTTAATCTTTAGAAAGGACTATGGCTGTCATCTCCATTAAATAAATAAGGATACTGAAGCACAGAGACATCATCATTTGCCCAAAGTCATATAGCTATTACAGGGCAGTAGCTGGTTTTACAGTCTGGCTTAATATTAATAGCTGGCTCCAGTCTGCTCTTAATCACTAAGCGACAGTGTCCCTGAGATGTCAAAGGTAAAGATGACTAAGACAGAAGGGAACTCACACACCATGGGAGAGAACATGTACAACAGATAAATTACCCTAAGATAGGAACTAGCTGAGGCACCACTCTCTCTGTGTCTCTAAGCCAGGGGAAAGAACCTGAACGGCAGCAGTGCAAGGAGAGGTGCAGAATACAGAAGGAGTTAGGATCTAAAATGATCAAATTAGATGATCTAATTATCATATTTAAAAAGCCCTTAAGTCCCCCATATACATGATATACATGAATCTGTGTATAACACTGTACAAAAATTCTTAGAAACTCATAAATTTGAGAATCACCAAGCTACAATGAAGGAAGAACCAAAAGGAAAGCCTCTGCAAATGTCTGAACATTCGAATTATCTCCCCATAAATTAACCAGCAAACATCTGTTGGTACAGTGAGAATGGGTGGAAAATTTTAAAGGGCTGTAGTTTACTCCATTCTCTTTTAAGATTAAGCCTCTTTAATCTTAATATATGTTAATAGATTTGAGGATTAATAAGCTACTCAAGTTGTATCTTACGGGAAGGTTAGTTTGTAGTAATGGTGAAGCAACATAATGGTAAAGGTAACAAATGTTTGTCCTCAGATTCAAAACTTCCCACCTTACTATGATTCTATGGGCAAGAGGACAATGACCACATTTAGGACAAGCATCATCAGGGCAACAGAGCAACAAAGATGTCAAACAGTAAGTCAACGAATGAATAATTTCACATCTGGTCTCCAGCGTACATATTGCAGGCTGCTGATATCCGCACAGGATCATGTTGCATCTAAAAAGGTCAATTTGTCCAATTCTTATACAATATTACTAAAAAGTTTAAAAAGCAGTAAATCAGAAAAAATAAAGTGTTAACTAATTTAATGACTTCTAATAATTATATTAGAAGACTATGTATAACATGAAATTCACTTTTCATATACAATAGTATAGCTGCATTGATCACCTAATGTAATACTGCCATCTATTGTCCAAGAGCTAAAAATACAACATGTCTTTAATCCAAACCTACGAAAATTTTAAATTAAGCCAACACTATTTTACATATTTAAGCGTCAACATCTCAAAAAAGTTTTTCTCCCCAAAAGCAAAGACAACTCAAAAAATAGATTTTTAAGTGAAGTTTTCGTGGTAATTTATCACCTGCCCATTTTCTTAACAAAAGAGAATTAAAATTTAAACATAGGCTATTCCTAAATGAATTATCCAAAAACAATAGTGTTTACAAAATCTCAAAGGATAATCTGAATCATTAAGCAACTAGGCAAATGTCAAGTTTCTGAAAATCTATGGGTCTACGTTGATTTGTCTCTCATAAAAATTCTAAAATATTAAAAGTAGAAAATATTTTAAGTTGATCAATACCAGAAGGCCAGTATATTTTGAAAAGACTAGTCATTTTAACACAATTTAGCACTCCACAGCACATTATTCACAAAAAGTAGTACAATTACACATGAAATGAAGTTTTATTACTACATACATGCTACAGGAAATGCAAACAAAAGTTAAAAGGACTGAAAAGGTCAGGCCAAAAGTGGGACAGGATGAAAAATAATCTTCCAGGTCCCAAAGAAAGACAATTAAAGGGATGAACTTTTCCCACATCTACTAGTGATAAAACTGAGAAAACGAGTTTAAAACTTTAATCAAAATAATGTAATTACCACGTGAGTGACTATTACAAGGTATTCACCTTGGACACAATACCAGGCTAAGAAAAATTAGGACCTGGAACCAAAATATTTTGGAATTCAGAGGTGAGCAAGATTTTCTCTTTATAAGGTGAAGATTCTAATCAGCCATGCAAGTTTACTCTCAAACATAAGGAAAATATTGCTTGCGATTAAAAAAGAAAAAAAGGCTGACACTACTTAATTTGTATACGTAACACAATTGAGTACAATTGAGTACAAAATGAAAACTAGTGCCACTTAGCAGACGCTGGTTCAAATACATGTAGTTTTGTGCTTCATATCATGACAAGAGGAGATCACTGGGCCAACAAAATGATAAATACCAGAGACATTAAAGAGAAAAAAAAGAGAAACTAGACTGTAGAGATCAGAAAAATCAGCATGCATCCTTTTTTATGTCAGTAATGAAGAGTCCCAAACACTTAAAATGTACTAAAACACCTTTTTGAAATGTTATATTGCACTAAAGCATCGCAAAATTTAAACAAAATTTTTAGCATATAAAATTTAGAGTTTAAGAACTTGAATAGAGAATCCTATTCAGTTTTTATAATATAAAGCATAATATAATTCCTTATGTGATGAAAAGTAATTTTCCTCCATTTCTCATTTATCTTGGATTCATTCTAAAAGTAAACACAACCTCCTTACAAGACCTTATAGCTAAAATGGGTAAATTTTATGGGCAAATATAATGTAAATTATATTTCAGTAAAGTTGTTTAAAATTTTTTTTAAAACACAGGAAAAATATTGCATAGTTTAACTGGCATATTGGTGACCAATATCTTTACTACAACACTTTCCTTAAGAAATGTACATATTCAGCTCCATTTTCAGGTGAGATAACAACATTATTATAACTCTGTAGAAAGTGTATTTATCCCTGAGGCCACAAAGGCAACAGTGATAGTTTTCCCCAAAGTTATGCATAATGTGGCAATCAATTATATCTATCAATGGCCTTCCAAACTGAAGCATTTTTAAGACACAATTATATAAAAGGTTTCAATTACATTTGTAAACATCCTTCCAAATGATGGAGCCTTTCATTAATACACACACACAAATGCACGTGCTAATTAATTCTCTCATACTGACTTTCATTTCAGTCTTTGATTTACATTTAGGAAATCAAGTCTGTTCTATGCAATTTCCACTTTAAAAATCATATTTCAACCCCCTTCAATTGCTGCTCAGCTTCCACAACTTCAACCAATGCATCTTTTACTTTGTCACCATTCCCAATCTACTTTCCTCAACAAAAGGAAAATGTGGTGTGAAGAGCAAATCATCTTTACTCATTTCCTTCTGAGATCACAAAAGAATTTGTCCTGGCTCAGGCTAGCCATTCTAGACTCCAATTACAGGATTCGAAAATTTCATCCACCTATAACACAAGGTCTGGTCAAAAAGAGGCTGTCTAGTTCACACATTTACTGTTTCACCCCAATATTTATTAGACATACTGCAATGCAATGTGCCTAGAGGTCTCATCTTACATTTAGATATCAACAAATTACTTTCTTTCACCAAATCCTAACATGAGTTGTTTTGTTTTTGTTGTCTGGGGACATAAAAGGTAGGGAAGCTACCAAACCTCTGTAAGACTTCTGACATTGAAAGCTGAGTTCCTCAGAGAGACATGATAGACAGAATACGCTCAGTGATCCAGTAACAACTGTCATCCCGGCCACAACTGGTACATCACTTTCATTTTGCTAGAAGTCACATCCTGAAAAAACATCTACTTCTACTACCCCTGTGCTGTCAGATCTTCATACTAAGCTTTTAATAAAATTCTCAACTTTCTACATGAAATAACAGTGGCAAAAATAACTAGAAAAACATTAAGACTTAAGAAGAACATTCTTAGTAGTTGATGCAAATAACCTAATATAAGAATATTTCCACAGTAACCAGGGAGGGAAGATGAAAGTAAATTACTGGCAAGTTAACAAAGAATTTTTAAATAATTATCTTAAGCCTATAGTTTGCCAGCACATAAGATATACATAAAAAGTAAAAGCTTATAAAATTAGTCTGAAATGCCCCCATGAGAAGGAAATTTTACAGATCGACAGATACAGTTCCCATTTAGAGTATGAAAGGCTTTGTTTCTCTTTATATAACCCTATGTTTAACTTGTGAGTTTTAGAATAACGCTAAGATTCAAACATTTCTACAAGCGGATGGTCATCCCTTGCATTACAGACTCTGCAAGTGATCAAACCAGAATTTATTTTCACTATAATTTCCAGATGGACTTCAGAACCTTCAGATAAAAGGCATCATATTTGGCTACACAATAAAGAATTTCTGCAAGGAAACTCTGGGTTACATTTAGAAAAATCTTCTATTCAGCACATAACTAAAGACCTCATTATAAATACTCATTACTAATACATATAATTTAAGTCAGAAACTTAAATGTCAGGATATCTTTAAATAATTCTTCAAAAGCCTAGGTTAACAAAATCTTGGTTCTATCTTTATCTTCCGGTACAAGCTATATAAATTTAGCAATAGCGATGAACATGTTTTATAAACTGTTAAGACATTATACACGTAAATAACTGCGGTTGATGGTAAACGAGCAAGAAGGCGAGATTAAAGAGGTCTATATGGAGACAAGTTAAGAGCCCTGCACTAAGACAGCTGATGATTCTTTCACTGAATTCCACTAGAAGTTCAAGAAGAATACAAAAATCAAGACGATGTTATATTTACGTTCCACTGGGAGATGACGTTACATTTATGATTAAATAGGTGGGAATGGACCAGCAGCTCTCAGCTGACACTGCTATCTATAACTAAAGAAACAGCTTACTCTCAACTCCTAACTTAGCACTGAAATTAATAAACTGAGCATGCTCCTGTGGCATGGATTCCTGTGGGACTTCTCCCCCTTTCTCTTGCCTCCAAAAAAAAAAAAAAAGCCTACTACTAAGGATCACGTATAAAAGACTCCTAAAGGAGAAGAAATTTCAAAATGATGGGCTACAAAAAAAAACCCTCCTCTAATAAAAGCCAATAATATTATTAAATCTCCATAACTAAACTGCCTTTAAAATATCAGTTCCGAGAGACTACACAGCATAATGCAAAGAGAGGCTGTGGTGACAGGCAGAATGTCTCAGCGTCAGCTCCAGCACATATTAGTTGGGTGAAGTTGTTTAGGTCATGTGTCTTCCTTCTCCCAGTCTCAATCTCCTTGTCTTAAAGTACGCAGTAACCTCAGGCCAAAGTTATTTCATTTGATCCCTGCAATAACTTATGTGAAATGCCTAACATACAGTAGGCTTTTATCCAATTCAGCTCTTTTCCCTGAAATTGTGTACAAAAGTCCTGATTTCACTTAGAAGTAGCTGGCACAAAATACCGTCCCACCTAAGAGAAGCGTAGCATACCACACATTTTTAATTTGGTTGTATTTTGAAGAAGTTGGAAGTCTACTGCTTTTTCAGCTTCCCAGAGAATTAGTCTACTCCTCATCTTACTATCTTTTATTATGTAGGTAAACTCAAGATATTAATATGAAATGTCATGGTCACCAGTTCTTTAAGAAAACAGGCAAAGTTGGGTTTTTTCCAAGAAAATTCATGTGCACACTCATTCTTTACTTATGTATGACAAGTGTGATTTCCAAAGATCCAAGTCCAAACACAAAAGTGTAGCTTTAAGGTCCTTAAAATTACACTCACCACAAGTGTGGTCCTTGAAGGTATTCCTTACGCAGATATTTCCATATATTAATCTAATACATCCCACTGACTTCAGTCTTAAAATGTAAAGCTACTTCCAATTAAACGGCCAAGTCCAGAAAATATGCTTACACTTTAGTCATTTAATTAGCCATCTCTTACACCAAATAAACTAGTATTTATTTGTTTCTACAGAGATATTTCTTTTTTTTTTTTTTTGAGGAAGATTAGCCCTGAGCTAACTGCTGCCAATCCTCCTCTTTTCGCTGAGGAAGACTGGCCCTGAGCTAACATCCGCGCCCATCTTCCTCTACTGTATATGTGGGATGCCTACCACAGCATGGCATGCCAAGCGGTGGCATGTCCGCACCAGGGATCCGAACTGGCGAACCCCGGACCCCGGAAGCAGAATGTGCGTACTTAACCACTGTGCCACCGGGCCGGTCCCAGAGATATTAATTTTCCTAATTCAAACATAAGTCGACAGAACTTTATCATAAAGCATTTCTAAAATATTAACTGTAAAAGCTCTTTTAATAAAGCAGGTCCTACTTACCCTGAATTATAAAGGAATGTAAGAGCTTGATCATTTACTAAAATAAGTTCTAAGATTTAACATACAATATAAAAGCTTTTCCTTTGCCAAAAAACAATAAACTTATCTACTGGAATACATGTCTAGTTCATTTTCTGTCTTCACACCTCTTAGCACTATACCCTGTAACACATATCATGCTCAGGGAACACATGCTGAGTGAATAAACTACATACAAATATACAAAGACACGATCAAGAACTGTAACAGTCCAGAAATTTTTAAATGATTTCTCTGGAAATGTGGGCACTCAAGCTAAACACTCTATTCTGACTTAGCTAAATATTTCATGGATATAAACTCGCATTGGCATGTGTTTATGAACTAGAACCTCGATTGACGGCCATGTGATGGTCTTTTTTCCACTAACCGAAAAGTACATATTATATTCATTCACAGAAAGCATGACTACAAATTAAACTTCTCTCTCCAACATCTCTCTCGCTCTCTGCCTAACATACCCCTAACATATTTCTACCGAAATGAGGGCTGTCCCTAAAGCAGTCACCTTGGAAGACCATACCTTTATTCCACTACGCGGCTAGGCAATGGTTATGAATTCTTCGATGAAATTGTGTAAGAGTTGTGAGGTTCTGAAGAGATCCAAAAAGCATAAGAATCACTGCTATAAATATTTTTTGGAGCTCATGTAGAACAGTTTCAGAACCAATTAAGATTTAAAAAATGCCTTATTTTTAACTAAATCAGCATTGTTCAACATCATATCATATCACCAGATTTGGTCTCAAATGACCTGTGACCATTCTAACACTAAATATACTCTCAAGAAATGAAGATCTGTCACCAATGAGGACACTGAAAAAAAATTACCAACATCTCCAAAGAAATAATCCAAAAACAATCACCAAAGGCAGTTTTAACTGGAAAAAAAGTTTAGTCTACACAATTTGCTTATTTGAAGAACACACTCACAGAATATATGTGTTCAAATCATATTTCTTTAAAAAGCCATGATACCCACAGGGACAGTGTAACTGTTTTCCATGATATTAATTTAACTGTATCATGTAACCATGATACAATGAAACATGGATACGATGTATCCATGATGCAATTAATTGTTCCCAGTTTTACTAATGACATAATTTCTCCTCAGTAGGTTTCATTATTTGAAACAAGAAACAAGCAGGCACTATTTTGTAACTGAGGAACCACCTTTTTCCTTAAAATAAAGAGTTTGAAAGAGGCAATGAACAAGAGCTAACTGCTCTGAATAAGCTTCTATGAGGTTTTACTACGGAATGATTATATTCCTGGATTCACATAGTTAAAAGCAGCAATTTCAAGTATATACCCACATAATCTTTCTTTCTTCCCCAAACAGTAAAAGTATCTACTGTCAGCAATTGAGAGTTAATTTTTAATTTCTCTATATACCATTTTCAATAATCTCTGTACATTATACATAATCTATATTTTATACCTATTTTATATCCATTATACAGTTAAGTGAAAATATTTTAGATCTATATTTGATTAATAAAACACTTAAGCAATAATAATTTTTATAAACTCCCGCTATTCCACAATACTGAGAGACTACTAGTATACGTAATCCAGAAATCATTGATATCATATATATAATTTAAATAGAAAATCTGTAGAGATTTTCTTGAATTTTTACAGAAGCTACTATTGTTCATATTTCCTGAGCCTAGAGCACGTAGACAAGTGTGGAACGTGGTCCCACAGTATGCTGCACATGAGCCAGACTAGAATTAAAAACTGACTATGAATTTCTAAAGTGGGGACAATCAACAGTATATAAGGTTAATACAAATATATACAAATAATGCAAGCATATGAAAGTAATACACTACACTAATAAGAAAAATCAATTTCATATTCAAGTGATTACTTCCTTAATTCTCCCTTTTTACTATTCCCAAACAAGAAGCCAAAATTAGGTGTACATAACGAAGCTTACTATTCTTCTGTAAACACATCAGGACTGTAATTTTACATACAAGAGTACTGTTACAACACCAAGCACAAACTGCTAACGGACTAAAATTTAAATTAAAATGTGTTATATATGTAATATCAGCTAGGACAAGTCAAGCTTCGAGTTTTTTAAAACGTTTTAGGAAACTATCTTAAAGGCTATTTTCTTAATACTCAAACTGCACCATCAGAATGTGTTAAGGCAAGCCCAAGATAAATTATACTAAAAATTACTAATGAATACTGAGAACTAATTCTAAAAGCATATTTTGAGTATTTTTACCTAAAGAACAAAAGTATTATGATTGATTTTGCTGTCTAAAGAATAAGTTATCAAAAACACAGAGTTAATGGGGCCAGCCCCATGGCCCAGCGGTTAAGTTCACACGTTCCGCTTCAGTGCGCGCAGTTTGCCAGTTCGGATCCCGGGTGCAGACATGGCACTGCTTGGCAAGCCATGCTGTCGCAGACGTGCCACATGTAAAGTGGAGGAAGAAGGGCACAGATGCTAGTTCAGGGCCAGTCTCCCTCAGCAAAAAGAGGAGGATTGTGTAAGCTCAGGGCTAATCTTCCTCAAAAAAAAAAAAAAAAAAAAAATCTATATATATATATAAAATCACAGAGTTAATGACCTATGTTGATTTCGTTGCTGAAGGAAACAATGCTTTGAAAGGAATAAGTTTTGAATCCTCTCTAATCCTCACATGCTATCTTGAAGCTAGGACTTGGCAATGACACATGCAAAGGCAACTGTGAGGAACAGCGGTCAAGAGCAGTGTTTTGGAATGACAGAGACTTCACTGTCTGTCTGATTTAAGGTAAGACACAATCTTCCCCATTCTCGCTTATGAAGTAGGGATGTCAATATTTCCTCCTATCACAAGAACTATGCCATATAACATATATAAAGCTCTGGGCCAGTGCTTGTCACATAGCACTCAAATTATGGTCCCATTTAACATACAGACAGATACAATAATAGATATAGATGTGTGTATGTGCCAGTTCTATATATACATATTTTCTAGTTCAGTCCACTGAGAGGACCTAGAAGTACTGACATTTCCCAGCGGCAATGAGCACACATGCTGCCCAGATCTCTGATCTGCTTCTAAACACTCTGCTAATGAAAGGGATCAAGACTCCTTGGACAAGTGGTTACTTCCAAGGCTGGGGATGGGAAAATGTGAGATTAGAACATCTTGTGGTACCAGAAAATAAGAAAGTGCTCAAAAAAGAATGAGGACATGTTGAAAAGACACAGAAGCCAGCCTGAACCAGGTCCTACGGCCAAAGCTGGAAGAGTATGAGCAGCAAAATAAAGAATGATAGTACTGAACCAGAACCTACAGACTAAAATAGATATCCATGAGTTCATACTGATATAAATACATAAAATGGGGAGAAAGGATAGCTCTTTCTCATAGAAGAATTCCAAGTAATAAACGTAGAAGAAAAGAAGAAAACAGAAAATCAGCATTAAGCAAACAGTACAGTAATAACCGCTGCAGACAAGATCCACTGGCGGATACCAAACTTATCGGATATTAAAATTAATAGGCAAAAAGTTGAGGAGAAACAGTATTTACGATGAGAAAAAACGGTAACTTTACTGTGAAGAAATCTGGCAGACAAGGGTTCCTGCACTAGTGGTAAGACATCCTGACATCCTGAACCCCCTGAATGATGCACTGAGAAAGATACGGTCTCACTCCTGTGCTCTTCTTGCCCAAAATGCATACATAACCTTACTCGAAACATGAGAAGACATCAGACAAACCCAAGCTGAGGGACATTCTACAAAATAACTAATCGGTTTTCTTCAGAAGTGCCAAGGGCATAAAAGACAAAAAAAAACTGAGGAACTCTCACAGAATGGAAGAGATTAAGGACACATTACAAATAAACGTAAGGTGAGACCCTAGACTGGATCCCGGAAGAGGGAAAGGACATAAATGGGAAATCCAGCAAAATTCAAATAAGATCTGTAGTTTAGATAAGAGTTGTGCTAATGTTAATTTCCTAGTTTATTCATTATAATTACCTAAGCTGTTAATAATGGGGGAAGCTGAGTGAAAGGCAGATGTGAACTCTCCGTAATTTTACTACTTTTCTGTAAGTCTAAACTTATTTCAAAATAAAGTTTTTTAAAGTTTTTAAAAATATGATACCCATAGTGACCCAGGCAATGTATAATAGCTATCATTTTGTTTTGCCTTAAAATCATTAAGTTATGCTAAAATAGCCTTTAACTGCTGAAGCTAGAATACATATCTCTAAAAAATTTAGCTCTGAAAAACTTAATCAGTATGATACATTACAGATCTAGTTACCTGTAATTTTATATCCATAAGCAGCTAGTTGTCCAGCCATATATTCTCCATCTGAATTATTATGAGAACAACCCCATGTTCGTATCCAAATTTTCTGGATGCCTGGAATAGTGCTATTAAACAATCAATAAAGAAAAAAAAAAGTAAGTCTCATTAAGGGATTTTTAAAATAAAAAGCACTAGATGATCTCTGGGCATATTATGCAAAAACACACTCAACTGCAATCCTTTTGCAGCTATTCATCAAACGCACCAACTTAATCCCTAATCTATTGTTACACCAAAAGTCTCATATCCAGATAAAAATAACCACAGAATTCTAAGGAGTTAAGGCTCTACATAAAAAGTATCTCCTTCTTCTCTGACCTTTATTTTATATTCATTACTACTAACAAAACACCACTAAGTTCGACACCTAGAAAGATACATACAAATAACAACAGCAAAGAAAATAGTTTTAGCAGAAACAGCAAATAAAGAAAAATTAAGTACATCTATCTGATCACAGGCTCCTAAATGCTAGTTACAATCTTTATTTTATAACTTACAGATAGAAATAACTGAATCAACAGGAAAAATTTTCACCCTATCGCATTATTAAACTACTCCATATATAAAAATAGAGTTCTAAAAAATGTAATAATTTCAGGAAGGAAAAAAAGGACTTTCAACTTCCATTGCCCTAATACTTTATAATTAAACAGAAATTACCTTAAGGACATGTGCAGGACAAATTTAATAAACTTCAATCATTAAAATATAAGCAAATTTTAAAAGCTTAATAATCCAAACAAAATAATCAAGTGTATTAAAACTTTCAACAACTTATTAGATAAGCAAACACAGGTATATTAAAACTATACAACTGCATAATCCTTTCCAGCTAGGCTGTATTAGAATTTCACTAAACTAGAAACCTAATATAATAGTATAAACAGCACAATAATTTATTTGTGCCCAATGCCTTTAGCTGATGCATAAGTATTTGTAAATTTGCTAAGAAAAATCAAATACCCAAACCACCCCTGTCTCAAAAATCACAAATTCCAGTAAAAATTTTAATTTGGAAGTAACACAGAATTATATACCAACTATGGTAATATCAAAGGGATCCTGGGGATGGGGAATGTCTATTTTTGAGCAAAATTCTGTCCTAGGTCCCATGTCTTCAAGGAGCACACAATTTGACAGGTCTTTCTTTTTTTTTTTTTTAAAGATTAGCACCTGAACTAACAACTGTTGCCAATCTTTTTTCTTTTTTTTTTCTGCTTTTTCTCCCCAAATCCCCCCAGTACATAGTTGTATATTATAGTTGTGGGTCCTTCTAGTTGTGGCATGTGGGATGCCACCTCAACATGGCCTGATGAGCAGTGCCATGTCCGAGTCCAGAATCCAAACCCGTGAAACCCTGGGCCCCCAAAGCGGAGTGTGCGAACTTAACCACCGCGAGGGGGCCGGCCCATGTTTTTCTTTTTTAACCAATTACTTTACTAAATTTAAAACATTCAAATAAAAAAATAAATCTACATATTTCCTCCCAAAAGTTCCAAAATTTAAAAAAGATAATTTGTATATCACATACACGAGAAGTGCCAGCTTCTCCCTTGGTACAAAACTGAATATAATTTCAAAGAAAAATACTTACCTATCACTTGGTGGACTGTTTTCCTCTTGCAAATATTTCTGGGTATTTCGCTTTCGCACCTTTGGAACAACCTGCTTTCTTGCAAAATGCCGATGCTGTGGCTTTGAATCTTCCTGTGACACAATATCTTCTATGTCATCCAGCAGTGTCTCACATGATGCAGAAGGCATCTTCTCTACCACATAAAAAGTTATAAATGATACAAGCTTATGAGTCCCTCAAAAAATCTGTTTAACCTAGCATTACCTATAAAATATTCTTGCCAAATTTGAATCTAATAAAGCCTTTAGATTTAACTTCAAATTTACAGAAAATGCAGCAGATAAAGAAATACAAGGAAACAATGAGACAAACCCTATTGATAGTGGGACATTCCAAAGTTTAACTGGAACTATTTCTTCAACAAATCAATATCATGGAGACAAAACAGAAGAGGAACTGCTCAAGATTAAAGGAGACTTAAAGCATAACAACTAAACACAATTCACGTTCTTGATTAGATCTGATTTTGTCCAACCAGCTGTAAGACATTTTGGAAACAACTACGACAATCAGAATATGAACTGAATATTAGATAATATCAGGATATTACTATAAATCATTTGACCTAAGGCACTGATAAAAAAAGTACTGTTATGTTTAAAAATCTTATTATTTTAGAGATACATATTGAATATTTGGAGGTGAAATGTCTTATCTAGAATTTACTTTAAAACAATAAAAAATAGATTAAGACATAAGAGAAAACATAAGTCTTACATCTAGGAAATAGATATGTTAGCGTTATTATTCTATTCTACTTTCCTGAATGTTCAAAATTTTTACAGTTAAGAAAACGTGGACACAGCTTCCAGGAAGATGGACTAGACACACTTTTCCCTACCCCTCCTGCTGAGCACAGCTAAACCCTGGACATCACAAATAAAACAAACATAGGACAACTTTGAAAGGCAGAGAGAAGGCAGACTGGCTAGGGACCTTGGAACCCAAGGAACACCACAACGGTGAGCTCCTTGGCATTTCTTCTGCCTCCTATGTTCCAGACTTGGAGCTGAAGAAGGCAGCAACCCCAGAAATGCCAACAGATGCAGACAACAAAAGCCAAACCAAAAGCCTGTTATTTTGTCAAAGAACCAGAACAGGAGCAGCCTAGCAAGACAAAAACTTTTAGACAATTACCATTCTACTCCACACACACAAAAACACAAAATACAAAACTATAGTCCCACCTCCAGACAAGCCACAAAGGTCAAGTAGGGAGCCTTGACTTTTACCCTTGACTTCCACCCTTACAAGGCTGTAAGGAGGTGCCCCATCACACCCCATGAGGGTAGAATCAGAGAAGACCAAGTAAGAACGCTGGACTTCCAAACCAGTCAACCAATCAAACAGTAATGAAGCCCCACCCCCACCATGCAGTGTCACTGAAGACCAAACTGATACACAAGTTTAAAACAATTCCCACGGGGCCGGCTCCGTGGCCAAGTGGTTAAGTTCGCGCCCTCCGCTGCGGCGGCCAAGGGTTCGGATCCTGGGCGTGGACATGGCACCGCTCGTCAGGCTACGTTGAGGCGGCGTCCCACATCCCACAACTAGAACGACCTGCAACTAAGATATACAACTGTGTACAGTGGGGGGTTGGGGAGATAAAGCAGAAAAAAAAAAAAAGATTGGCATCAGTTGTCAGCCCAGGTGCCAATCCTTAAAAAAAAAACAATTCCTACCAAAATCCCAGGAAGACTTTCTATAGACATAGGTAAGCTTGCTCTAAAATTTATAGAGAAAGGATAAGAAATTAATATATCTAAAACAATTTTGAAAAAAAGAATGAAGTGGGGGGAATTGGTCTGCCCAATTTCAAGACTTACTATATAGCTGTAGTCATCAAGGCTGTGAGGTACTGGTGGAGGAACAGAAACACAGATCAATAGGACAAAACAGAGAACCCGGAAACAGACCCACACAAATACGCCTGCCTGACTTTTCACAAAAGTGCAAATGCAATTCAATGGAGGAAAGACAGCCTTTCCAACAATTAGGACTTAAGCAAGTGGACATTTATAGACAAAAAAATGAACTTCAACCTAACTCTCACACTTTATACAAAAATTAATTCAAAATGGATTACAGATTTAAATGTAAAACATAAACTCTAAACTTTTCGAAGAAACGATATGAGAAAATCTTCTGAACCTAGAGGGCTAGGTGAAGACTTGCCAGACTTGACACCAAAGCACGGGCCATAAAAAGAAAGATTAACAAATCCAGATGTCATCAAAATTAAACACTTTTGCTCTGCAAAAGACCCTTTTGAGAGTATGAAAAACCAAACTACAGAGTGGGAGAAAATATTTGCAAAGCAGACGTGTAATAAAAAACTAGTATCTAGAACTCAAAACACAATAATAAAAAAAAACCAATCCAATTAGAAGATGGACAAAAAGACAGGGAGATATTTCACCTAAGAGGTTATACAGAGGGCAAATAAGCATGTGAAACAGGAGTCAACATTACTAGCCATCAGAGAAATACAAACTAAAGCCACAGAGGTATCGCTACACACCTAACAGAATGGCTAAAATAAGAAACAGTGACAATGCCAAATGCTGATGAGGACGCAGAGAAACTGGATCATTAGTACAGTCCTGATGGGAATATAAAATGGTGCAGCCACTCTGGAAAACAGTTTGGCATTTTCTTAAAAAACTAATCATGCAACTACAATGCAAAAAAATAGTCATGCAACTACAATGCAACCTGGCCATAGTACTTCTGAGGGTTAATCCAAGAGAAATAAAGACTTATATTCACACAAAAACCTGAACACAAATGTCTATAGCCGCTTTCTCTGTAATAGCCAAAACCTGGAAACAACCCAGATGCCCTTCAATGAGTTGAATGGTTCAACAAACTGTGGTATAGCCATCCCATGGATCACTACTCAGCAATAAAAAGAAATGTACTACTGATACATGCAACGACCTGATAAATCTCCAGAGAATTATGCTGAGTGAATAGAGCCAATCCCAAAAGGTTACATACTGCATGCTTACATTTCTACAACATAAATTGAGATTGAAATAACAGAGTTACAGAAATGGAGAACAGAATAGTGGTTGCCAGGTATTAAGGAGAGGATGCAGTAGGAGGAAAGTGACTATAAAAGGGCAACATAAGAGATCCTTGTGGTGATGGAAATGTTCTATATCCTGACCATATCCATGTCAATATCCTGGTGGTGACATTGTATCACACTTTCGCAAGATATTACCATTGGGGGAAACTGGGTAAAGTGCACAGCATCCCCACATAATTTTTGTAACTGTAAGTGAATCTACAATTATGTTAAAATACTTAAAAACTATCTAGAAAGAAAATGTACTTGAGTATACTTACTAATAGTCTAATACTATGTCCAGACATGAAGCAAGTGTTTCACAGGGGCATCTCATTAACCATTCACAATAACACCATGAGGTAAGTAGTGTTATTATCCTCACTTTAAAGCAATCTGAAACACAGAGAAGCGAAGGTACCCAAAGAAGCACAAGGATTCCATGCAAGATGGAATCACGAGGCCATATGCTGTTCGGTACTCTACTGCCTACTTAATGTATGTATACCAAATGACCACTGTTCCTCCTCTGGGTCGCCTAAACCAGTGTTAAGGATCTCTGACTCTCCAGTGGAATGTTAAGTCTCTCCACTGGTCTCAAGCCTTTCTGATGATTTTCCCTCTCCTCATTTGCCAGATTCCCATCTTCCTATTAACTACTTTCAATTAACAGAGTGGCTTCCAGCCAGGCTCATTTTGGGCCCCTTGCTATAATTTACTCCTCACAACTATGACAAATTATGCCCTATAAATCAGACAAACCTGTGTTCAAATTTCAGCTAGCTTTACATTGTCAATAAGAGCAAAAGATTAGAAAGAACCCAAAGGGCAATCAATCAGGGACTGGTTAAATTATAATTAACATGCATTCCACCTGGTCATGGTGGGACTGTCAATCACAGGCCTCCTCCTTCCCTAGACACAGGAATGGGCAGATGACCCAAGCCTGCCAGAGTAACCCATCCTCCTGGCCAGAATGACTGGTTCAGGGTTAGACAAGACAATCCCAGCCAATCAGAATCATCACAAGGACTTCTATGCCACAGCTAACAGAAGAGATGGCTTCTCTTTTCACTGAAGTGGCTAAGTTGGGAGGATGTCAACCTGAGGATGCTGGAGGCCATTTCGCCTGTCACAGGGCAGAAGCCTACCTAAGGAATAAAACCTAGTAAAAGCTGGAGAGATAAAGAGCCATACTGACATTATCTGAGCACCTGCAACCAACCAATGCCTGAAGCCAGATGCTGCCCTATTCTGCCCAGTCATGTGAACCAGTAAATTCCCTCCGTGGCTTAAATTAGTTTGAGGTGGCTTTTCTGCTCTGATGAACAAGAACTCTGGGGCCAACTCAGCAAACCGGGTAAAGAGAAATGAACTAGGTTAGACATTCTCAAATTGGTTCTATTTACTAGAGATATGAACTATCTGAAAAAACGATTTTCTGTGGTCAAACAAATTTAGGAAATCCTGCCTCTTTACAGATTCCCTGTATTCATTAGTAGAGCAAACTGTGAAGAACTGCAGTAAAGAAACTTAAAATTCATTTATGTCAAGAATTTTCTGAAAATTAATTTCTCACAGATCTCCCCTTAATGAGGCTAAAGATGGTACTGAAAACAGAAGGCTTGAATGAAGCAGACCCTCAGATCCCCTCCCACATTCAGCACAGATGGATGACTTCCTTCTTTTACTGAGAAATGGTTCTTTGCCCATGTACTCTGCCTACCTGTTACTCGAATAACTGTCCATCCACCCTAAAAACAATCCTTCTACTCTGACCTCCTCAAGCACAAAACTCCAGCAAAGCTCCCTCTTCCTGCACCATCACTAACTGTCTCTCTACTGAATCATTAATATCTGCATATAAACATACTGTTATTTCTCCCATTTACAAAACAAAAACCTTAACTTGAACCCACTTCCTCCACTTACTATCTCCATCGTATTTTTCTCCTTTAAAGGAAAACTCCTTGCAAGAGCTGTCTATACTTACAGTCTCTAACTTCCCCCTCCCATTCTCTCATGACCAGGCTTTCACCACCACCACTCCATCAAAATGGTCTGTCATGATTTCAATGACTCTCAACAATATACACAATGATCAATTATCAGACATCTTATATGACCCCATCTGCAGCATTTCAGAATATTCAACATTCCCTCCTTAAGATATTTTCTTCACTGGCTTCCAAGACACCACACTCTCTGAGTTATCCTCCTACCACTTTAGCCACTCCCCAAGTCTCATTTGCTGGTTCCTCCTCATCGCTCCAACTTCTCAACGTTGGAATGCCCCCATGGCTCTGTTACAGGACGACTTCTCTTCTCTAGTTACAGACATACGCTAGGTGATCTCACCCAGTCCTGTGGCCTTGAAATACCAACTATATGCTTATATAACCAGTCCCAGTCCTCCCCTGAACTTCAGACTGACTTACAGGTCCAACAGCCTAGTCAACATGCCTGCTTAAGCGTCTAATAGTTATTTCACACCTAAAAAGTCAAAACCAGAACTCTTGATCCTCTCCCCACCTTACCCCACACAAAACCACCAACACCACACCAGATCCTCCCACGACTCTCCTCATCTCATTTAAAGGCAATCCCAACCTTCTACCAGTTCCAGCCAAAAATGCTGGAATCATCCCTGACTCCTCCCTCTCTCTCCTTGGAGCTAAATCCAAACCAACAAAATCCTCTTAGCAGCTAGCTTCAAAATATATTTAAAATCTATTTCAGACCATACCTACTTGTTACATTCTTGGTCCAAACCAATATCAGCTCTTGCCTGGATTACTGCCATAGTTAGTCTCCTTGCTTCTATCCTTAATTCCCAAAGGACATTTCCAGCATAGAAGCCAGGGATCCCTTTAAAAACCTAAGTTCATCTCAAACTTCGGATCAAAATCCACCAAAGGTATTCCATCTCAGAGTAAAAAGCCAAAATTGTTACAAAGATCTGCAATGGCATATATATAATCAGCTTCCTGTTACTTCTCTGACCCTATTTCCTACCAATCTCCCCTCTCACTCCACTCAGCCACAGAGGGTCCCTTGCCAGTTCGTACCCACCATCTCAGGGGCTTTATCTCAGGCCATACGCACTCACCTGAGGGTCTTATTCTTGCCTGGAATGCCTTCGAGACCTTCAGGACTTTGCTTAAACATCACCAGTGAGTTCTTTCTGAGCAACTCCACATCACCACATGCACACACACTTTCTATCCCTCTTCCCCACCCTGCTTCCTTACTACCACACTTCTTACCACTGCATAGATGTTTTCATTATTTTGTTATTGTCTATCTCTTTCTACTAGAATATATACTTGGTGAAGGGAAAGGTTCCTGTGTGTTTTATCACAGGTGGTGCCTAGAACCATGTCTAGCACACTGCCGCTTCTCAATAACTATTTTTTACTGTAGACTACCCAGTCTAACAAGATACAGCCCCTAGCTACTTCCTCTGCCACCTCCCACTCTGTCCCAACTGTACTAACCTTTTAGACATTCTCTGAGTATGCCAAACTAGTTTCTGACTCAGGGGCCTTCACACTTGCTATTCCTCTACCTGGAATATCATCCCCCAGATATTTGTATGGATTGCTGCCCACTTATCTACTCAAAGGACACCTCCTCAGAGAGGCCTTTCCTAACCACTATATCCAAAATAACCACACACTAACCAAGCATCCCCACACTCTCTCACTAACCTCTAATCCTGCTTTATGCTTCATTTTTCTTCATAGCACTTACCCACCTGACATCATATATACACCTGCATCTGTCTTCCTCTTTACAGTGTAAGCTCCATACGGAGAAAAGGCATTATCTCTTTTTCACCACTGTACCTACAACACCTGTAACAATGCCTAGCATATAGCAGGCTCACAATACTTGAGTAAATGAATGAATGAATAAATAAATTTAAAAAATGCTTGTTTAAGCTGAATTTGCCTAGTCTTTCTATAACATAGGAGGAAATTTACACCACATGGGAAGTTAAAGTAAATATCTAACCCCTAGAGGGGCTGGCCCCGTGGCCGAGTGGTTAAGTTCGCGCGCTCCGCTGCAGGCGGCCCAGTGTTTCGTTAGTTCGAATCCTGGGCGCGGACATGGCACTGCTCGTCAGACCACGCTGAGGCAGCGTCCCACATGCCACAACTAGAAGAACCCACAACGAAGAATACACAACTATGTACCGGGGGGCTTTGGGGAGAAAAATGAAAAAAAAAAAAAAAAATCTAACCCCTAGAGTTTCTTCTATCACTATTATTATATGAAATAATCAAGATTAGTGAAAAGGCTAAGACCAGGTAGTGCCTTTCAAAGTTACTAAAGAACAACTGAAGCATTATAAATTGAATGACACAAAGCTGTAATTTTTTAAATTACACAATTCTTACATCCCATATGCAATTATGTACGGATCCAGAGAAGGGAAATAGAATGGAAGAAGAGAGATGAGAGGGGTTTGCTGCAGGAGACATACAGGATCACAGAGTTAGGGAAGTAGGGAACATCACTACGCCTCTCATTTTACAAAACTGAAGTTCAGAGAAACTAAAAGATTTGTACATTGATAGAGCTCAAATGAGAACCTAGGCCTTCTCTCAACCCCAAGTTCTCCCCACCATGGCTCTGCCTCACTGGCAAAGCACAAACATACAAGAGCCTAACCCGATTCTAAGAAATAAATACATTCCGGAAAAAAATGGGCAAAGGAAAAACAGGCAACTCAATTTAAAAATGCAAATATCCAGTAAGCACAGGAAAGAATGCAGGACCACACTAATAGCAAGTGTTTAAATAATGAATTATCTTTCATCTACCACAGTGATAAGAAAGACCAACCAAAAAATGGGGCTGGCCCCATGTCCTACTGGTTAAGTGTGGTATGCTGTGCTTCAGGGGCCTGGGTTCAGTTCCCAGCTGTGGACCTACGCCACTCACTGGTGGCCATGCTGTGGCGGCAACCCACATACAAAATAGAGGAAGACTGGCACAGATGTTAGCTCACAGTGAAACTTTCTCAGCAAAGAGGAAAACTGGCAACAGATGTTAGCTCAGGGCGAATCTTGCTCAGAAAAAAAAAAGGCCAACAAAGATCCTATTGTTAACTGAAAGCATGGTAAAACATGGTAAAAATCCTTTTCAGGGAGGCAGTCTGGCAACACATATCAAACTTTAAAACATATACATCCCTTGACCACGCAACTCCATTTCTAGAAGTTCACTCTAGGGAGAAAAAGGAGACAAATACAATGCAGAGGTTCCTCAACCTGGTTGCCTATGAAAGGACCTAAACAATCTCACTCATTACTATTAATAAAGTTTTTACTTCCAACAAACTTGTAGAAGGAATTGTTAGCCCTCAGAAATTTTCAAATAAGTGAGTAAAAAGGCAATGAAAGTGGGGCTGGCACCGTGGCCAAGTGGTTAAGTTTGCGCACTCCGCTGCAGGCGGCCCAGTGTTTCGTCGGTTCGAATCCCGGGCGCGGACATGGCACTGCTCATCAAACCACGCTGAGGCCGCGTCCCACATGCCACAACTAGAAGGACCCACAACTAAGAATATACAACTATGTACCAGGGGGCTTTGGGGAGAAAAAGGAAAAAAATAAAATCTTCAAAAAAGAAAAAAGGCAATAAAAGCTTGAGACTAAAAGGAAAGCAAGACAATAGTTAAATGGAACGCTAGGATCATATACAGTTCTTTCTCAAAAGTAGAGCAAACCAAGTTTGATAAAGTGAATAAAAACAGTCAGTGAAAAGGGAGATATTGAAAATGACAAAAAGAAAATAGAATGCAACATCCTACAGTAGTGTTACTTACATAGGGGATTTTTTAGGAGAGCTTTTCTAATATCAAATACCCAGGTCCCATTCTGAATGAGAATCTCCAAGAGTGGAACTTAAGGATGTGAACGTAAAACCTTCCCAGGTGATTCCACTAAACATCCTTGTCTGAGAACCACCATTCGCCTGCAGCAGAGGTTCTCAATCTTGAGTGCTCATTGTATTTACCCGAGGAGCTTTTGAAAATTACCAATAATTGAGCCCTAGGCCAGCTGAAATATATATTGGGTATCAATATATATTTAAATTTTCCAGTAATTCTCATGTGTGTAGCCACAGTTGTGAACCAAAATCTTACACCAGTAGTTTTCATAGTGTTATTCCCAGATCAGCATGATAACCCTCGCTGGGGAACGCGAGACCTACTGAATCAGACATTCTGAATAAAGCCAAGGAATCTTTAACAAGGCTTCCAGGTGATTTTGATGTGCATTAAAGTTTGAGAATCACTGTCCTAGAGTTATTCTTTCATAAAAATCATCTAGATTGCATGTCAAAAACACACCTGGTCAGCTGGTTTTCAACAAGGGTGCCAAGAAAATTCAATGGGGGACAGAGTAGTCTTTTCAATAAACTGTGCTGGAACAACCAGATAGTCACACACAATGAAAGAAGTTGGAGCCCTACCTCCCATCATATACAAACATTAACTCAAAATGGATAACAGACCTAAATTTGAAAGCTAACAATATAAAACTCATAGAAGAAAACACATGCATAAATCTTCATAACGTTACATTAAGCACTGGTTTCTTAGTTATGACACCAAAAGCACAAGCAACAAAAGAAAAAAAGATTAGACTTCATCAAAAGTAAAAATTTTTAGGCTTCAAAGGACACAATCAAGAAAGTGAAAACACAACTCATACAATGATAAAAAATATTTGCAAATCACATGTCTGATAAAAGTCTAGTATCAGAACACAATAAAGAACACAACGCAACAATAAAAAGAGAACCCAATGTAAAATATGAGCAAAAGGTATGAACAGACATTTCTCTGAAGAAGATATACAAACAGCCAATAAGCACATGAAAATACATTAACATCATTAGCTATCAGGGAACTGCAACTCAAAACCACAAGGACATACCACTTCACACTCACTAGGATGGCTACACTCAAAAAGACAGCAACAGCAAGTTGAGGAAAATGTAGATTTGCTCTCCCAGAGAGTTAGAGAAAGAAGCAAAGGACTGAGCCTTGAGGAACTCCAAATTTAACCGCCAAAAAGAAGAGAACTAGCCTATAATGGAGGCCAAGAAGCAGCTACCAGAGAAGGAGAAAAAATCAGTGGGTCATAGAAGACAAAGGAAGAGAGCATGTTAACAAGGCAGACAAGGTCAGTGCAGCTGCATGTAGAGCAAAGGTTAAGAATAATGAATGAAAATGTCCTTAGTGATATGGCACGATTCAGGGATGGTGGCAAAATTACTAAGTAATTAGGCTACCTTTCTGAATGTTCTAATTTGTAACATGTCGCTCAAACATAAAAGGTTTAAAATAAATGAGTACCTTGATTATCTGCAATTGGTCTCAAATCCTCTTGAAAGATGAGTCTGGAAAATAAAAACTGATTTGAACAAGCAAGTTCAGAAAACCACAGTAAGGACTCTTTAACTAGTACCTAAAAGGTATTAGACTCCATAAAAGACTGCTTTACGTAGCAAGGTTCATGATGTTGCATACTACTTCCAACTTCTTACCGACTAGGACAGATGTGTTGACATCTGCTATATTTGCCACGATTGTGATCCAGCATCTGGCCATACTAAGAAATACTACACAGCACTATAACACGTCTGTGTGATTCAAGTAATACCAGCTACAAAACAGGAATAAGGCAATGAGAGAAGTATCCAGATCAACTTCCACCCGAAAAACACGTGTAGCCCCGAGATTCAAAGAGAGATTTTATGAGTAAACGAGAACGAAAAGCGAAAAACCAAAACACCTGCTCTTCTGGCCAACTTCAGTTTAAATACTTGAGATACAGCTCTGTGAAAGCTACATAACTGCGAAAGCCTGTCCTGTCCCACAAATTCGCTAAAGCAGAAAGTGAGAGAACGAATAAAGTTAGATTTGACCATAAGGAACGAGATCCCCTAAGACTCCGTACAGCTCTGCAGCACCTAAGGCCAACGACCCTGTCCTCACTTCCAGCAGCGCTCCCTGCCTCCCAGTTCCCCCATCCCAGCTAGCAAGTCCCCTGTAACTGCGAAACAAACCAGCAAACGGCCCGAGAAAGACTGAAACTGGGGAAACAAGGCTCCGCCATAAAAGGAGCTCTGGCCACACTCCGCCCCACACTGATCCACCGGCCACCCTTACCCAGTAGTCAAGAAATAACAAACCAGTCCGACGTAAGAGAATCCACACGCCACTCTCCGGAAACTGCAGAGACTTCACATGGAGCTCGCCATGACACGTACGTCCCGCCACGTTTATTTACGCATGCTCGGCGACGGTGGCCCGGAGAGATCAAATTGCATCACCGCTGAAAGTGCGAGTTCAGGTTTAACTTAATTTAGTAATGATTACAGTTACAATTCCTTTGGTTGCAAGAGATGAAATGCACTCCCCACACCTCGGGTTCTTAGAATTGCTTAATAGCTCACTTCTGCTGAGCTCTTATTATGTGTCAGGCACGTGTTAAGCATTTTACATAAACGTTATTTCCCGACTTATTTATTACTACTATTCTTATTTTGCAAAAGAGGAAAACTGGGAGTTTAAATACTTGCCCAAAGGTACTCTACTGTCAGTAACCGTCCTCTCTGCTGAATCAAAGTCTAACCGATTCCCAAACAACCTGCTCTTTTCATTATATTTTACTAGCTTTCTCTACCTTTTGTGAAACGAGGTCACATCAGAGGAGAGAATGGAAAAGGAGGAAGAACAGTTGGATTAAACTTAATATAGACAGTTTAACATGGACCAATTTTTTTTTTTTTTTAATGCTTAGAAAGCAGTTTAGTGGCTAAACTGTAAAGCAGTTTAGCAGAGAAAGAGAACTTTCATGGAGTATAATGATTCTGACCTGGTTGCCTTACATGTGTTATCTCACTTTATCCTGCTTTACCCAAGACACTGTATTTGACCTTTTTTATGGCAAGAGCATCTCCACTTTAAAAAGTGAAGACCATAGGCCATGAACAGAAAGTCAGAAATCATGAGCTTTATGCCTGACTCTGGGATTCACAGTGACCTGGGGCAATTGCCTTATTTTGTAAATGCCTTTCCTAGTGTTAATTCCTTCTAATTCAAATGCTACCCTTTGCTCATCCATATCCATAAAGAAATCTAAACTGTGGCTTAGGGTCCACTGCAGTCCTTACCCAGCTGAATTAGAATTGTGTGTTTAGGGCCCGCCCCATGGCAGAATAGTTAGGTTCCCGCTGCAGTGGCCCAGGGTTTCACCAGTTCGAATCCTGGCCACAGAGGTGGCATCGCTCATCAAGACACGCTGAGGCAGCATCCCACATACCACAACTAGAAGGGCTCACAACTAAAATATACAGCTGTGTACCGGGGGACTTTGTAGGGGAAAAGGAAAAATAAAATCTTTGGAAAAAAAAAGAATGTGTGTATGTTGCCTCCATCTCTTTCACGAGACTAAAAGTAGACCCTGGGTTATCTTCTTCGTGGTTGTAATCCCACTGCCTAGCACATAAACTTGCACTTAATGACCTCTCAATAAACAAATGTTGCATGAATGAATGACTTCCCCCAAGATTTAGTTAAGTTCAATTAAGGAAATTTTATTGAGTGTACACCACGTGACCTCAAGCGCTGTGCTGGGTGCTGGAGCTGGAAAGGAAAAAAGACAACTCTCTACCACTCTTTCAGGCTATTTCAAGGATATGGTTTTAGTAGAGAATAGCAATCACTATGGAAGATGAATGCTCGAGGACCTGTGGAGCACCAGTGAAGGTTTCTCCTCTTACGTGAGGAGGTCAAGCCTTCCTAGAAGGCTGAAGTAAGGGAAACGGATGATGGTATTCCAGGCTAGGGAGACAGTGAGAGCAAATGCATGCAGGCCTGAAACTATAGACTGTTGTACACTAGAAAAGCAAAAAACAATTGAATTGGATGATGGTAGAGAAGGTTGGAGGGGGCAAGTGGGCAAGTAATCACTACCAGATTAAAGTGAGCCTTGTTTGCTAAAATAAAGACATTAGATCAAATCCCGCATGTATTAGGTAGCATGAAAGTGTCTGAGCAGATTATTCTCTCAGGAGGATGGGTTTGAGGACAAGGCTTCAGATGAAGAAATAGTGAAAGCACACATTGAGTTGATAGCTGTGAGGTATGGGAAAATGGGATGGGGGGACACTTTTAATCTGAATTATTTGAAAAGCCAGTGACCCTACCTCTAGGAATTTATCTTACAGAAATGCTCACTGTTACACAAAGTGACACATGCCAGATTCTTTGAAACATTGCTTCAAACAGCAAAAGACTGGAAACTCACTCTGGCTTCTCAATAGGGATTGGTTAATTATATTTATGGTACCTATACAGCTTTTTAAAACTAATAAGGTTGCTTTTGATGTGCTATCCAAGACATTCTTAAGTGGAAAAACAAAGTTGCAACATAGTGTATACAGTGTATAGGTATAGTTATTCAAATATATATATATAGATGTATTATCTCTGGTAGGATATATCAATAACTGGTAATGGGATAGTCTCTGAGAAAAGGAACTGAGAGGCTATAGGAAGATTTACTTTTCCCTGTATACCATTTTGTACCTTTTATTTTTGTACCATGCAAATGTATTATTTATCCAAAAAGTAAATGGATACATTTTATAAATAAAAGTAGATATTTGATAATTTACTAGTTTGCTGCATTGTAGTGTTGAACTCTGATTTTCTCTTATATGAACATTTAAATTTAAAATATTTTTTATTGTACAATGTAAAATTTACTATTTTAACCATTTGTAAGTGTACAATCCAGTAGAATTGAGTACATTAACATTTTTTGTGCAACCATCACCATCAACAGTCTCCAGAACTTTTTCATCTTCCCAAACTGAAACTCTGTACCCATTAAACAACATCCCTTTCTCTCTCCCCTCAACCCCAACCCCAGCAACCGCCATTCTACTTTCTGTCTGTATGAATATGACTACTCTAGGTACCTCAAATAAGTAGCATTATACAATATTTGTCCTTTTGTAACTGACTTATTTCACTTAGAATAATGTCTTCGAGCAGTCAATGTTGTAGCGTGTCAGAATTATCTTCCTTTTTAAGGCTGAATAATATTTCATTGTGTGTATACACCACATTTTGTTTATAAATTTTAAATCTTTGTGCTTTGTTTCTCAGATTAGATTGTAAACGTCATAGGAATAGTCACTCCATCTTATTATTTTTGTCAGCCCACAATATAATATTAAATGCTTTATGATTGTTTGGTAATAGACAAACCAATTGGTGTATAGAAAGACAGTGAAAATGCAAGTGAATCTATAAAGTAATGGTAAAAACTAACATTTTTTGAGAATTTATAAATGTGTACCAGCAACCATGTTAAGCCCTTTATATGAATTATCAAATTTATTGATCATAATAACTCCATAAGTAATCCTATTGATTAGTACTATTATAAGCCTCTTATTATTCTCTTTTCACAGAGGAGAAAATTGAAGCTTAGGCAGTCTGACTTCAGTTTTTTTTAACAACTCTGTATGAATATTTCAGAAGAAGAAAACTGTATACTTTCATTAAAAATGCAAAATTTAAAATAAAAAAACATTGGAGAGAAAAAAAGAAAAGAATGATGAGAGAAACGTGGAATAAAATCTGTAAGACTTTAAAGTGATTGACTCCATTGTTTATGTTAATCTTCACAGTGAAAAATAGGGAGAAAATGTGGGCAATAATGAAATTAGAGAATTTTTACTATCTCAGCCACTAACCAAGAAAGAAAGAATAAAATACGAAAATTATAAAAATTTAGGAACACATGTTTTAGAATGAGTTTAAGATCTGAGCAATTAGCCAGTGTACTTATAAATTTGTACCAATCAAAGTCTTTTTTGGGGGGAAACAAATCATGCATTTGATTCACTCTTGAAAAATGATAAGACATATATATGAAATTTTCTGTGTAGAATATTAGATAAGTTTAGTAGAATGAAATTTAAAACAGATTAATCTATTTCTTATGTAAGAGATAAGAAAAGTATAATGTGTTCTCAGTTTTTAAAGTTCAGCAGGTGAATACGTATTATGTGAAAATATAATTATTTATGTTTGCTTCCCATTTCATGTCACAGAAAACTAACTTAATTTCTTAAGCGAAAAGGATGAGGGGGCAGGGGCCGAGTGGTTAAGTTCGCGCGCTCTGCTGCAGGCGGCCCAGTGTTTCGTTGGTTCGAATCCTGGGCGCGGACATGGCACTGCTCATCAGACCACGCTGAGGCAGCGTTCCACATGCCACAACTAGAAGAACCCACAACGAAGAATACACAACTATGTACCGGGGGGCTTTGGGGAGAAAAAGGAAAAAATAAAATCTTAAAAAAAAAAAAAGGATGAGGGGGCAAATGAAAATTAATGCTGGACTCAAGGATTTTGATTTGATCTGATAAATTGTGTCGGAGTAAATTTCCCAGCTGGACACCAAACAACTAAAGCAGTTTTTTAGAAAGATTTTTCAGGTGCTGCTTTTCATAAGGAGAAAGAATTGAGGATAAGGACAAAAGTTAGGTATTATCACAGTAGTCTAAATATGAAACAAGAAGAAAAATGGTGACAGTAGAGAGAGAGAAAAAAGAAGGGATACAAGAACGATGTCAAAATAAAACTTGCCCCATACGGGTGAATGCTTCCATGTAGAGGATAGAAGGGAAGGACACTGATGTTCTTAAATGAACTGAAAAAAAAGGTCGTATAAAAACATGATGTGAAATATATTAACCTTCTGTCGCCTTTGAACTAATGCTCAATTTTCTCCAAGTAATCTCACCACTAGGGGGCAGAGTGTTATACTTGTAGTATCAGCTATTCTATTGTATCAATTTACACTAATTGGTTTGGCTCAATTCTACAACCAATTTTATCTTGTCCTTCTCCCACTCTCACTGCAAGTGGTTTGGGGGCTGTGCCTGCGGCCCAGGCCAGAGCAATGAGAGCACCATTCCCTTGCCACAGAGCAGGTAACCCACACCAGGCCAGAGGGAATTCTGGGCTCTCAGTCAACTAGGAGAATCTGCAACCAGAGCCTCCAGGACTACGACGTGAAGAACACCTGCCTGAGACCCAAGCTGTTTCAGGGGAAAGTAGAGTTGAGAGATGAAGGGAGACATCAATAAGTTCCAAAGACAACTGTGAGCCCCCTACACCCAGCATGCCTGGAGCTAGGTTTACTTCTGAGCTGTTCAGTTTTGTAAAGAAGTAAATTCCTCCTTTTTATCCTGTAAGCTAAATTGAGTGGTTTTCTCTCGCTTGCAAACAAAAGAATTTTGGCTAAAATTCTTATTTTGACATATTCTCTTATTTAAAAAAATAATTTATATCTATTTTCTAACTCCATGATGGCTTATAAATATCTGTGGGAAGAGATGTATGATGTTTTCTCTGTCCTTTAGTGATGTATGACTCAATAAATAATAAACTTATTGAATCATAGACTAATATATATTTATTGAGTGTGTGCAGTGTACCAAGGACTGTTCTAAATGCTCAGGAAAAAAAAAACAGACCAAGATCTCTCCCCTCTTAAGAGTTTATATGCTAGTAGGTAGACATAGACAATGCACAATAAATATAAATTAAAATTATATTGTGTGTTCAAAGGCGATCAAAGTGGCAAAAATTGCAGCACATTAAGGAGTACCAAGAGTGGGGCTGGCCCCGTGGCCGAGTGGTTAAGTTCGCGCGCTCTGCTGCAGGCGGCCCAGTGTTTCGTTGGTTCGAATCCTGGGCGTGGACATGGCACTGCTTATCAAACCACGCTGAGGCAGCGTCCCGCATGCCACAACTAGAGGGACCCACAACGAAGAAGATACAACTATGTACCGGGGGGCTTTGGGGAGAAAAAGGAAAAAATAAAATCTTTAAAAAAAAAAAAAAAAAAAAGGAGTACCAAGAGTGAGAGCTTGCAATTTTTAAAGGTGGTGGTCAGTGTGGGCTCATTCAAAAAAGACCTTTAAGCAAAGGCTTGAAAACGATGAGGATATTATCCAAGGAATGTGCAAGGGAAGAGCATTCCAGGAAAAAGGACCAGCCAGTGGAAAGGCTCTAAGGAAGGAGCATGCCTGGCATATTCAACACACAGCAGGAAAATCAGAGTGATTGAATGGAGTGAGTGAGTAATGAGAAAGGAGGTCAGAGAGTGAAGAAAACCAGATCACGTATGGCCTCATGGGCCATAATCAGAACTTTGGCTTTTACTCTGAAAAAAATGGGAGCCATTAGAGGGTTATAAGAATAGGATCAAGGAGGTCAGTTAGAAAACTGTTGCAATAATCCAGGCAAGCATCGACAAGGTCCTGGACTAGGGAGGTAGCAGTAGAGATAATAAGAAATGGTTAGATTCTGGACATATTTGAGGACACAGCCCATAGAATTTCCTGTAGATTAGATTTAGGCTATGAGGGGGAAAAAAGAGAAATAAAGGATGATTTCAAAGTTTTTGGCCTGGACTAGAGGAAGAATGAAATTGCCACCAATGGAGATGGAATAGATTGCTGAAGAGGGAGATCAGGAATTCAGGATATTTTTAATTCTTTTACCTTGTATTATTATTTTTTATTTTGAAACAATTTCAGATTTTTTAAGTTGCAAAAATATTACAATTAATTTATGAATAACCTTCACCCAGCTTCCCCAGATGATAACATTTTATATAACCAAAGTATAACTATCAATACCAGGAAATTAACATTGATATGATACTATTAAATGTCCCAATCTAGGACAGTTCCTCATTCTTTCTTTGTCTTTCATAATGTTGACGCTTTTGAAGAATGCTGATCAGTTATTTTGCAAAATGTCCCTCAATTTGAGTTAGACTGATGTTCCCTCATTACTAAATTGAGTTTATGAATTTTTGGCAATACTACTATAGAAGGGATGCTGTGCCCCTCTCAGGACATCACATCAAGGAGACACATGACCTTGGTATGTCTTATTACCATTGGTGTACTTTGAACACTTGGTCTGTGCAATGTAAAGTTACTCTTTTTCCCTTTGTTATTAGTAAGTGTCTTGTGGGAAGATACTTTGAGATTATATAGGTACCTTGTTTCTCAGATGTATTTGCCCACTAATTTTAGCATCCCTTAATGATTCTTGTAGGCAATAATTATTACTGTGCTGTTTGCCAAATGATAATTTTCCATTTCCATTATTCCTTCTACTTTTATTGTTAGATGAGCTGCCTCTTCTCATCATTTATTTATCTGTTCAATTCTTTATTTACGTTAGTATGGACTCCTGGATATTTATTTTATTCTATGGCTTATAATCCATAACTAGCATTTTTCTGATGCTCAAATTATCCCAAATTGACCTTCAGGTTGGCTTCTGTGTTCTTTTGACATGTCTGCATTTTTTTTTCCAGATTATTTTCTAGAACCACAAGATGCTCCAGGCTCATCTTTCACTTTCTCTGCCCCATCCCTGGAATCAGCCAATTCTCCAAGGAGTTGTGCTTCCTTTTAGTGGGAAATGGTATTTAGAAACCAAGATATGAACACTAAGTGTGCTCATTGCTGTTGAGTGTCATTGCTTCAGGAGCTCAGCTTTAAACCTGTTAACCTTGAGATATCTATTAGATATCCAATTGGATTGTTAACTTGGCAGTTAGATTTATGATTCTGAAGTTTAGGTTAGAAGTTTGGGCTGAAGATATAAACTTGGGAGTCATTAACATATAGGTGATATACAAAGCAAAAAGACTAGATGATATCAGCTATGCAATGAATATAAATAATGAAGAGGACAAAAGACTGAGGCCTGACACTCCAATATTAAGATGAGGGAGAAGAGGAAGAGCCAGCCAAAAACACTGGGAAGAAGCAACCAATGAGGTAGGAAGAAAACGAAGAATGTGCTATCTCAGAAGCCAAATGATAAAAATGCATCACGGAGGAAGGAGTGATCAACCATATCAAATCATGCTGACAGGTCAAGTAAGATGAAGACTGAGAATTAGTCATTGGATTGTGCATCTTGGAAGGGCAGTTTTGTTGGAGTAGTGTAGGTAAAACTTGAATGAAGTGGATTCAAGGGTGAAGAAGGGAAGATAATGGAAGACAGCACCTTTCGACAACTCCTTGAAGATTTGCTGCAAAGAGGAGCAGAGATATGGGACTGTAGCAGAGGAGAAAGTGGGTTCAAAAAGAAGGAATTTTTTTTCTTAGATAAGAGAAACAAGAGCATGTTTATGTGCTAAATAAGAACAATCCCTCACAGATGGGGAAATTGATGATATAGCACAGAGAGTGAGAAACTATTGAAGTGATATTCCTGAGAAAGGACAGTGACTATTTTCTAAGCATTATATCACAGTACCTGAGATATAAATATTGGAAGAATTAATAAAAGTTGTTCACCTGATTTAAAAAATCAAATGTAGAGTCCCGCCCTGTGGCCGAGTGGTTAAATTTCTGTGTGCTCTGCTTTAGCGGCCCAGGTTCACAGGTTCGAATCCTGGGCACAGACATGCTCCACTCACCAGCCGTGCTGTTGAGGTGTCCCACATACAAAAAAAAAAAGAATAGAGGAGGATTGGCACCCATGTTAGCTCAGGGCTAATCTTCCTCAAGCAAAAGAAGAGGAGGATTGGCAGTGGATGTTAGCTCAGGGTGAAACTTCCTCAACAAAAAAGAAAGAAAAAATACATTTGACATGTTATTTAAAGAAATGTGACTTTTTTTGAACTAGAGCTTTCTAATAAGACATTAGCAGTGACCAAAGAGTCAACTAAAAATATATTTCGCTGGCAAGTATCAGAATGTGGTCACTGCCAGGAAGATGTGGAAAGAGAAAAATCCTTTTTTTCTTTTTAACCATAGGACACTCGTGGTTTTTGTTTTAAAAAAAATGCATTCATTAAATTCTCTCTATTAGCCACATCTCTCACTGGCTTCTTTCCAAATATTTTCTTACAAGTGATAAATCCATAGGGGAAATTCAGAGATTTGCAATTCCACTGAGAGCAAAACTCTTTGAGAGTGAGTGGTGGGAATAACAAAGACCTAGGAGAGCTTTACTGGACAGAAACTCTCTGCCAGAGAACAGAACCATCCTTGCAGCAGCTGGTTTCCTGAAAATTTACTCCCTGGAGCTACAGAGAAGCCAGTTTTAAACTGCAACAGCTAGGCAGGGAGGAAGGAGAGGGAGTATTCAGTTTTGGGTTTTTTTGGTTATTTTAAATTTTTCAAAGACCCTCTTCGGGGTTGTTGTCCATTTAACAGCAGAGTAAGAGCAGAAATCAAAAGAAAAAGCAAGCCAGGATGAAATAAAGGAAATAAGACTTTTTGTCAGATTTTTGGTGGTGTTCTTTTATCTACCCTCTATAATTTCTCAATATATGATTTGTAAAAAGGCAGCAAAAATGTTTAGTAAAAAGGCACTCAATAAATAATTACAACGTTTATTTCCAAAGCATATATTTAATTATGTTATATATAAATAAGGGCAGAATTCACATCCTAAATGAATTTGCTCAAAGCAAGACTGTACTCCCTGAATTTGATTTGTTTTTACATAATTATGACATACTGTTAGACAAATGCATGTATAAGTTTATTTAATTGATTGTTGATTATCTTGGCTAATGGAGTGAAACAACGGTGTGGTTAATCCAAAATAGTCTAAAGTCATTTGTATTTGACTTTGAAAAAAATTGTTTGATATGTAGCAGTGAATGTGGAAACTTTTAACATTCTAAGGTTTTTTTTTTAAAACTTCAAATAAAGCAATGAAAATATACTGAGTAAAACCTTATTCAGCTCATACCCTGGCCCTACGCATGTTAAACCCGCAGTGAATAGATGGTAATTAATCACCAGGAAGTTTCTCAGCTTCTTTACTATCATTTAGCAACTATATCAGATAGTCATTGTTTTTCCTTATCCAGAAGAACCTATTCTAATTCTATGTGGTTCAGTTGGTTCAGGTAGCCATGGACTACTTCCGCCTCTACTAGTGGGCAAGTGATTAAGACCAGTTCAATCAGAACCTAGTATTCCTCTGACTACAGGCTGGATTTCATGAGCAAATATAACCCTTGCCAGCTCCATCAGCATATTGTATATTCTCTAGCAATAGGTTCACGGATGAGCACATGGTAACAACTATGGGTCTCCAGCTGCCATTTTTATAAAATATGACCTTGTTCTTCTGGCCCTAGTTGATTTCTGTAGTGTTGACCCTGACCAAAATTGGGCCAATCAGAGCTCTTTCCCCTTGATTTCAAAACTAAGATTAACAGAGTCCAGTATTGGTTCTGACATCTCTCTAATAGAGGAGTTGTACATTAGGGAGCGTCCGTGTGACTGTGAGAGAAGAGAAAGCTGTTCTAGAGAGAGAAAAACAGAGAAGAAAGAAGCAGTTGGGGAGAGAGGAGCAGAGATAAAAAAATGAAGAGGGAAGTTTTGATTCTGGTCCTTTAAAGGCCAGGCGATATTCTTGATCCTTGGTTCTTTGAGGGTACAAATTTGAATCTTCATGTTAATTTCTTCCTTTGAAGGTAGCTCCAGTTGGTTTCTCAATCAATCCTTACTAACTCTGCAGCCCCTGAAGGTAGAAGCAGAAAGGCAGATGACTACATTGACCCAGGGTTGGGAATTTGTAGGACAGATAGAATAGAAAGACGAGAGGGGAAGGAAATTGAAGGGACCAGTGAGAACAAAGTTGAAGTGGCTGAAAATGAGGATCGAGTTGAGTGGAGAAGAAAGAGAATCCAAAATGAGATAAACCCAACTGGAAGAAGGAAAAGGGCTGAGAAGCTGGAGGGCAGGGTTAGATGAGTTTGCTGCTTTGTGGGAGGCAGGAATTCAGAGAAAAGATGTGGTGTGAGAGTGAGATATCAAAGGCAGAGGAGTCCCAAACTGTAACAAGGTCCAGGATGTGGCTAAGAGAGTGGGCTGTTGAAAGGAAGTAAGAGTTGGAGTAGAGATTAAAGAACTCTGATGCTAAGAAATGGAATGTATAATTTACCTGGGAAAGGGGCAGAAGTTAGGTAGAGAAGAAGGTGAACCAAGTGTCAAAGCCCCAGTATGTATGTGTGTTTGTTAGAAATACAGGCAATTGACAGATCAAAATTATATTGGAGATTTTAATTCTCCAGTGTCAATAAAGAGAAATTGAATGGATGAAGTATTGTGTAAAAGGTCCTGACATCTTCAAATACAGAATTAATTGATATTTGGAATAAATTAAATGAGGTAGAGGACCTGTATTTATAATGCATACAAAATTTTCTCCAGGCCATCAGTTGTGATAAAAAACAGAAATTAGTAACAAAAATATAAAAGAAAAAATCTAATTACATGAAAAAATTTTAATTCTTCTAAATAATAGATTTATTAAGGAGAAAATTAAGAACACAATAAAAGTTTATTTAAAAATAAAAATAAATTACTTCTCAAAAACCTTGACATACAGGAAAACTCTTCATGGAAGAAAATATATGCCTTTAAATTATTTCATTACTAATAGACAATTAATTTAATAAACATTCAATTTAAGACCTCAGAAAGAAAATTTTTAATTCCTGAGTGAAATAAAACTAAAACACAAGTAAATTAGAAATTAAAAATACACTTGACAAATGAAACCAAAAGCTGATTTTTTAAAAGAGACTAATAAGATGAACAAATGATAGGAAAAACACAATAACTAGAAACAAGAAGGCAGATATGGCAAGCAAATCAAAAGGAATACAAAATTATAAGGAAAAATTAATATTATAAAATAATTTTTGTAGAAATCAGGAAATGTTTATGAAATTCACTTTAAAAAACACCAGAAAAACCTGAAAAACAATCCAACATTCTTCAACTAGTTAATAGTTAAACTTTGGTACATATATGCAATGAAATATTACTCAGCAAGAAAAATTAATGAACTCCTAACATGCACAACAGTATCGGTGAATCTTAAACATGTTATACTGCATGAAAAAAGTCAGACTTAAATAGCAACATACTGTGTGATTCTATCTGTATGACATTCTGGAAAAGGTAAAGGGACAGAAAACAGGGTAGGGTTCACTATAAAGGGGCATGAGGAAACATTTTAGGGTGTTAAAAATGTCGTATGTCTTGATGGTGGTGGTGGGTATACGATTCTAGGCATTTGTCAAAACTCTTGGAACTGTATACTAAAGATGGTAAATTTTATTGTATACACATTATGCCTCAATAGACTTGGCGTTAAAAAATTTTAATGGACAAAATATTAAAGAGCAATGCTAACAAGAGCAGGTAAAAAGCGCTTTTGCGAGAAAATATTACATAGCAATAAAAATTAAAATAATGTGTCAATAGTATGAAAACAGAAATCTAGATTCAAAGAAAAACTTGGAGAAACCCAACAGAGACTTACATATAGGTAATAGTTTATTACTAACTCTTCCTTTTCCTCTTTTCTTTCTCTTAACTTTTCCTGTCTTCCCTCTCCTGCCCTGCCCTTCCTGAATAATTTAGTGAAAAAGCCATTTGATTGCGAGAATGTAAAGTGGTAGAGCCACTCTCTAAGAGTTTGGCAGTTTCTTAAAAAACTAAATATGCTCTTACTATATGACATTTCTCCCAGAGAAATGAAGACCTATGTTCACACAAGAACATGTGCACAACTGTTGTCAGCAGCTTCCTTTGTAATACCCCACACTGGAAATAACAAATATGTCCTTTGATCAGAGAATGGTTAAACAAGCTGTGGTACACCCGTTCTATGGATACTACTCATCCAGTGGCGACCCAGCTTAGGGTGTCAAAGCCTGAGTTGGGTGAAAAGGACGTCCGTACAGGACAGCACCAGTTCCAGCCTGGTGCAAAGGATCAGAAACCAAGCACAGTAAGAATAGTGTCTGCAGTGTATGGTGTGTGTGTGTATGTGTGAGTGAGATTCCGAGTGGGATGAGGAGGGCATCTACGACAGTGGAGGAGGCATGGTGGCCACAAGGAGAGATTGGCTACATGTAGGAGGATTAAACAAATAATATATTGAGGATAATGGGAGCCAAATTTCTTACTGTCAAATAAGAGAATCATAAATAGGAAGAGAGAGGAAGTAAGAATGAACCTTGTGGTATTGGATTTGAATTGGACATGTCAACATGAACTCATTTTTAATATATTGAAGTAGATATAGAAGTAAATATAAATGGAACAGCATGTGTATATAGGTATATATACATAATATGTGTGTATGATGTGTGTGTGATGTGTCACACACACATTCATATACTAACCAAATTTTTCTTAAGTGAAACAGGATGTTTAAATTTTACAATGGATCATACATCAGGCAAAAATGGATTTAGAGCCTCAGAGAATTTCACCCAGCACCCATCTCTTTCCATCTCTTGACTCTCTTGTTTATCTTGACTTCATTTTCACTCTCAGACTCTAGAAGGTGTCAAGATAATTGTCATTAGCTTCCAGGCCATTTTCCAGATTCAAGTCCAAATGAAAAGAACAAAATTTATTTTTCACTCAACAATCTCAAAAAAAAAGTCTCATAGCATATCACTGGCTCTGACTGGGTCTTGTGCCTATCGTCGTAGAATCACTATGACAGGGGATGCAGTGCATTGATTGGCTAAGGCTGAGCTATGCCCACCCTGGAGGCAAGGGTGAAATAAACTCTCTCTAAAGCCCTGGACTGGTTGTGTGGTACAGGGTGGTTCCGTAGAGGAAAGCTGGGATACTTTTACTGGAAGAATGGTGAATGAGTGCTGCATAGCAAAATGGATTTTCACTGCTCAATTCACTCCTTTTATCAGCTCAACATTCCCGCACACCCTTCTTCCAATACATATGCATTAAAATATACCCACACTTCCATACTGGAATACCATAAGCAATCAAAACACAACTACTAAGACAACTCAAAGTCCTGTCTAGTTGCTCAATTGAAATACATGTCTAAGTTCTCTGGGTGACTCCATATGACCTAGCAAAGCCCAGCTTAAATGATAAAAATAACGCAAGCACTCCTGAGCACACACGCGGACACAGCCAACATACAATGATAATAATGGTAATGAGAGAACCAGATTGTCCAGGTAGTCAAATCAATTGGTCATCACACTGTGGCAGCCCTAGAAAGGCAACCATCAGGTCCACTCTCAAGAAAGAACCTGCTGCTCAGCTGTGAAGAGTGTAATTAGCTAACAGGCTCCATCAGCAGCAACTTCAGGACCCACCTCAGCTTCTCAGCTGAGGCGATGCTCTTCCTGAGCAACCGCCCCCCCAGCAATGATTAAGCATGACAGGCTTATTCATATCTAGCCATTTCTGTCCAGCGCCGACTACTAGTAACTGCAAGTTTTGCTGCAGAGCTGTCCATTGCATTGACCCAGACTTTGTCTGATCTGCGTTGTCAACTGAAGGCCTTCTCTACCCAATCCAGCTTGCTCCCCCTTTGTCTTTTACAGACGTTACTCCCAATATGTATATATATATTTAGAGTAGTATAATGCAGTTTTTTTCTGTGAATTCTCCTCCCAGGCCCTAATAAACTCTTTGCACTCCTAACTTTATCAGCATCTGCTTCCTGATAGACAGGAACCCACACAACACTATTCCCAGTATCAAAGTAACTGGGGAACAGAATTAGGAATAAAAGTGGCGTAGTCGTCTATCACTCATCTTCTGTTTTTGTTACCCAACCTCCGTATACCCTTCTTTGGAAAAATGAAGAGTAGGAAGAACCATCCAGAGGTCTCTATTCTATAGTGTACATGATACACTGCTGGACGGGAATGGCAAGTTCTCCAGCCCTGGTAGTGGAGCAAGTTTCTTAATCGGCCAAAATGGTTCCCTTTCCTCCATGGCCACGTTTAAGCTGGACATTGGGGAGCATTTTCCTTCCTGAGGTTATACCTCTTTAGCTACTAATAGTGTGGCAAGAGCTTTAGAGGTAAAATAATCATTAGTGTTTGTTTACCAGACTTGAAGTTTTGTTAGCTTTTGCTTTCATGCAATTCTCTGGGCTAATAACCAAAACCAGACAACTAGTTGAGTCTAGAAGTGGACCTGTGGGCTTCTGTTTCCTAGCAACACACTCCAATGCTCTGTTGTTCTTTCTATAACTCTTAGCTTAAAGGCCTTCATCTCCACGTCTGTGTGGAGGAATTCAAAACAACGTTCTTGGGTAGGTAAGTAAGGCTACTCTGCTTCAGGCCTGCATTCCAGCCACTTTTTTTGTAAATGGTACTTGGTCACTTTGTCAGGCAAAAGTACATTAAGGGAGGTGGTTGTATGGGACCTATGGGATCAAGAGTGTTTTAAGAATGTTGATGCTAGCCCTTAGATTTCGGCTGAGCCACTTATAATCCAAGCTCTCATTTTTTGGAGCACCATAACATAGGCTACAAGAAATAGCCAACGTCCTCTAAAATTCTGACATTGTTCTACTGTGTTCTCTAATATTCCATCCCTTGTCAATACATAGTATGAATCCCAAGATAAAATACATGATCATCATTTGACTAGCTGTTTCGCCCTTCATATTAAGAGTTAAGAGCTACCAACTTTCCAATCTAGGAAAAGACGGGTCTTCACTCTTATTAAAACTACCTTAACTTGGATGATTTTACAATTTACTGTCTTTTATACTCCAATTATGGTATGAATTTCTTCATCATTTAGAACTTTTTAGTTGCAAATAACAGAAATCATAATCCAAATTAGCTTAAAGAAGGAAAGGTAAGTTATCGGCTTTTTCCTGAAAAGTCTTGATTAAGCTCTTACTTCAGTCAAGGCTGGTTTGGGAGGAAGGTTAAACAAAAATGTCATCAGGAAATATCATCTCAATTTCCTGTCTTGAAAAGATTGGTCTTATTCTCTGGCTCCATGGAGTAACAAGATGACTATCTGTAAGATAATCTTCCCAGATTCAATTCAATAAAAAAGAAAATGTTTTAAAATGTACCTTTTTTTTTTTGGTGAGGGAGATTGGCCCTCAGCTAACATCTGTGCCAATCCTCCTCTATTTTGTATGTGGGATGCTGCCACAGCATGGCTTGATGAGCAGTGTGTTGGTCCGTGCCTGGGATCCAAACCTGTGAACCCCAGGTGGCCAAAGTGGAGTGCACAAACTTAACCACTATGCCACCAGGCTGGCCCCTAAAGTGTACCTTTTAACGTCCCAGCAAAAGTCTCATTTGTTTTTATTACCTTGATTGGGTTACATAACTGTTCCTGAGCAAATTCACTGTGGCCAGGAGAATGTAATATTCTAATTAGCCAGACTGAGTTGCATGAATTCTATTTTTTACATAAACAGCTTTATTGAGGTATAATTCATGTGCCATAAATTTCACCCCACAAGGACTCTTTGGAAGTAGGACACGGTAGGAAAGCCACCTAAAGCAAGTGGAGTGAAAGTTGGGGAGGTGAGCTTTCCCAGAGCAAAATGGGCACTGCTATTAGAACAAGTAAGTAGATTCTGGCTACCAAAAACTGAGTTTAGCTAGTGTGAACTGAATTTCTGAGGGACCCACCTGACATATTGAACCTTTGTACAGTTGACAATTATTCCCTGGATTGCCCCCAAGATGTGGCACTTCCTGAAATTTGGCTCAAAACAACTTATTCCTCGCTTCTCTACAAATGTTGAAAATGTCTGAGGTCCCAGGTTTGTATCCACAACTCTACCCAGCTCTGTGTTTTGTGCATAGCTGACACAAAAGAAAAGTTTTATGAATTTCCTTATTTAAAACTCACTTTGTTTATAGGAGTCATAGAGTTAATTTTGTAATTCTCCAGCAACATCCTGGGAAGGCTGTGTGGCTGATTGAGAAATGACTCTATCAGTGCTTCCCAATCAGGGCTCGATGGCACAGCATGGGATCACAGGTGCACACAATGTAAGGTAAGGATTACGAGCCCAGAAACGGAATCAGACAGCCCTAGCTTCAAATCCTAGTTATACCACTTCCTAATGCAGTGAATTTGGGCAAATCACTTATACTCCCCGAACTTCAATGTCCTAATTGGAAAATTGAGATGATAATATCCCAAATGACAGCTATGGGAATTATAAATGAGATGACATATGTATAAGGAGATAGAGGAAATGCTATTCTCTTGAATTATCATGTGATCTAGCACATGAGTCTAGAAGCAATACTTTGATGTGCTTCTTAAGACCAAGATCCCAAGAGTTAACCTCTGCTATCAAAATATGCTGCCTTCTAGGAAGGGTGCATCCTGTTAACTGAAGGCCTTTTGTTTTTCTGAATGTTGAATAGGGTTTGGATATGCAAAGTTTGATGGGTAGGAGCTGAGAGATAGGGTAAATCTGTGAGGAAGAAGAAAAGAAACAATGAGGTTGATGCTGAAATGTTAGTAGGGTGTGCTGGAGCTGGCACCTATGGGTTCCCAAGGGCTGATTGTTGGCATCTCTTCCCAACTCCTTGTTCAGTGGCATCATGTTAGTAGTGTGAAATCAACCATGGTGAGAATATTTACACCACAGCAGTCAGCAACTCTACAAATGAGCCCTTCCCACCCCTCAAAGAGCTGGTTAGTAAACATTTACAGCACAACACTGGATAAAATATCCCTATGTCAGAGCAGCGAAGAAAGTTGCTTTGGAACAGGGATATCTAATGGAGAGTTTTTTCAGATTGTTTTCTTCTCATTCTTCCCTTGACATCTTTAGTAAAGTTTCTTTTATTCACTATTGTTTTTTATTTATTTTTTTGGTGATGAAGATTAGCCCTGAGCTAACATCTGTTACCAATCTTCCTCTTTTTGCTTGAGGAAGATTGGCCCTGAGCTAACATCCATGCCAGTCTTCCTCTATTTTGTATGTGGGTTTCCACCACAGCATGGTTTGATGAGTGGTATAGGTCCACGCACAGGATCCGAACCCATGAACCCAGGCTGCCAAAGCAGAGGGTGCCAAACTTAACTGCTACTGGACACCAGGCCAGTCCCTTCATTATTGTTTTTATGCATGTGAATTCTTAAAGGAGATGAGGACAAGGGTACCACTGCTATCTAAGTACTGACAAATGGTAGCAATAACTGTCTTTATTATTATTCATAACATTAACAACAAATGATGCCTTTTCTTCCCTGTGAGGGTGCTAATGGAGCTGCTTTCCTCAGGCAGGACAGATTCCTGTTCACCTCCTTCATAGCAGGACATAGTTCAGGGCCCCCAATTATGAGAAACCATTGCTCCATTTGAGTCCCGCATGACCAGGGAAGTTCTCTCTGACGTAGTGACATGTAAGCTGAAGCCTAGGATAAGAAGAAGCCATGAGAGAGGGAGAGTGTGAGGAAGCAAGAGAAAGCATTCCAGGCAGAGGGAGCTGCAAATTCAAAGGCTACAACATAGGAGAAAGGGCCAGTGAAACTGGAATGAATGAATGGGGAGACAGCAGCCAGAGATGAGGTTTAGCAGTAGGCAGAGATCAGCTATACCGTTAACCACCAAGAGAGGTTTATTGGCCTCAAGGAACTTGTCAGAGATTACAATGTCATGTTTCCTGATGCTCAACATTAACTAAAGCTTGGTTGACAGATAGAATATTAATAAAGGATTGCCCTGAGGGTATAGAGTGCGTGCTTATCTCTAAAAATCTATCTGTGCGTTAAGTCAGATGAGCTGAGAGCTAGACTGCACTGTTGAAAGGTACTATGAATTAATGCCACAAGATCAGATTAAAGGATACGTGGCAAACCTCAGATATGAGGTCATCCAAGATGACCCCAATGATGTCCACCTTTGTATATTCCCCTTCCACACTGAATCCAGCTGACCTCTATGACCAGTAGGATACTGAGGAAATGACAATGTGTGATTTCTCAGATTAGGACATAAAAGACATTGTAGCTTCTGTCTTTTTCTTTCTTGGATCATTTGCTCTAGGGAAGTCAGCAGCCATGTCGTGAGGACACTCAAGCAGCCCTATGAAGAGGTTCATATAAGAAAGAGCTGAGACCTCCTGCCAACAGCCAACACCAATGTGCCAACCATGAGAGTGAGCCAACTTGAAGTGACTCCTCCAGTCCCAGTCAAGTCTTCAGATGACTACAGCCCTGGCTGACACCTTGATTGCAACCTCATGAGAAACCCCAAGCCAGAACCATCTAACTAAGCTGCTCTCGAGTTCCTGATCCACAGAAACTGTATGAGATCATAAATGTTTATTGTTGTTTTAAGCCAAGAAGTTTTGGTATTTTGTTATGCAGCAATAGATGAAAGCAGACATTATAAGAAACAACCCTAATATACTATTTGCTACAATAACGATAACATTGTTTATTAGGGGTATTGTCTGTGAGTTTTGGCAACTTACTTCATCTTGCTACGCTTCAGTTTCCTCATCTCTCAAAAGGGACTAATTAATAGTATCCATCTTTCACAATGTTTATAGCATTAACTGAAATAATAGATGTAGATATCTTAGAGAATAAAATGGAATCATAGATAGCCCATAGTAGAAACTCAATAAATATCATCCATCATTATTATTTGCTTTTATTTTTATGACTATCATTTTTAAATTTTAATTTTAACCAAATCTGCTTCTCCCATTTTCAAAAATCAGAAACACAATGATCCAGGCAGTCAAAATACCAGAAACCTAAATATTATCCTTGACTGAATTTATGCTCATTCTTTACATCCAATCAATCATGTTCTAATGATTGTATTGACTAAGTACTTTCAGACTATTTTCTTTATCCCTACTCCCACCGCCTTGGTTCAGGCCTCCAGCAACTTCCATCTGGACTAGTAAATAGATTCCTAAATTATTTCCTGCCTCTAATCTTGTTCCCCTCAAAACTGTTTTTCACACTGCAGCCAGTGACCTGTGTACAACACAAATATGATAAAGCCATTCCCTGGTGAGACCTTTCACTGGCCCTCTGACAGCTATATAAAGTCCATTCTTCTTAGCATGACCAACATCCAGGATCTGGCTATTGCCTGCCTCTCCTCTTATTAACACAGTGTAACCAGGTGCTAATTCTCTTATTTCTTGCATTTGGTACCTCTCTTTCATAGTATTGATTTTCCTTAGATGTTTGGCTTTGTTTTATTTTTTCCCTTCTTGTCAATATTTGCTGTGTGGGTCTAGATTAAACAGATTATTTCCATGCTCAAATGAGACTCTCTGGTCACCTAGCAATGGGTTCAAGTTTTGGTCACAGAAGACTATTTCTGATGATTGCAGGTAAGAGTTGGATCAGGCAGCAAGGTGAAGAGTAAGGACATTCACACTCTGAGACCGGGACATAAAATACTCTGCCACACACACAAAAAAATTACTTAAGAAGACATAGGTGCCTTTTCCACTTTGGATAGGCACTCAGTCCTGGCACAGCAAGATCTGCATCCCTAAATATCTGCTCCTGTGCTAACACTGTTCAAGCCCCAGAGAAATACGTTTCCTCATCTCATGTCCATGACCTTGAAACAGAGAAAGATAACCCTGCCCAAATGCCTTGAAAGTTTGTGAGTTGTGCCCTACCGATTTCAGAAATGAGTATTGTTTCAACAGGGAGGATTTGAGAGGCAGAAACATTGAAGAAAGAGAAAATACAAATTAATTACTGTGATAAAACCTTCCTCTCAAGATCAATGCAATAGTTTTTTGTGTAATGAAGGATTATTCTTGAAGAGGGCTGAGCATCCACTTTCTTCCTTGCCTTTGGGATCTGGAGTTTCTCTTGACTTAGCCCAACATTTGAAACAATTGTACATGATAGCTGAATAAAATTTTGCAATGTTAAATAATTCATATTACTCTGAAATTTGTCTATATGTGTTGAGATAATAGACACGCAACGTGATGCTGATTCTTTTTATTGGCAACTAGATTGACAATGAAGACTAAATTTGGACTAGTTTTTAGTGTATTTTACTTAAAAATTAACAACATTTAAATAAAACTTTTAAAAATTAAATTTAAATTTTGGCATTAAAAGTAATTTGATTCAAAAGTTCCTTGTTCATTAACTTGAATTTGTAGTTTGTCATTTAATTTTAAATAATTTAGAAGAAAATATTTTGAAAACATAAAAAACATTTTCACATTTACTTTAACATGCATTTCGACAAAAAGAATTAAATTTTGTACATTTTAAATAGAATCACATTTTATTCCTAATCCCTTAGATAATTATTATCAATGGAACAAAAATTATGTGAAAATCTTGATTATAATAATATAGTTAGTGATTTCACTAAAATGAGCAAGAAAAATAAATGTTAAGGAATAAATATAATGATTTATGAATTACAGATTTTTTTTTACACATCTAAACATGATTGCACCATCAACAGAATATCCAGACAGGTACAATACTAATTAAAATCAGACCTCATTAATATTTTGCAAAACCATGGCTTTGCATGCTTAAAAAATTTTGTTATGGGGGCCAGCCTGGTGGCATAGTGGTTAAGTTCGTGTGCTCTGCTTCTGTAGCCTGGGGTTTGCTGGTTCAAATCCCGAGCATAGACCTACAAACTTCTCATCAAACCATGCAGTAACAGTGTCCCACATACAAAGTAGAGGAAGATTGGCACAGATGTTAGCTCAGGGTCAACCTTCCTCACCAAAAAAAAAGGTTTGTTATGAAGGAGTATTTGTCAAGGTAGAAAGATAAGATATGTATATTTACGAATGTACAAAGAGAGAGCAAGAGACTGAGCTTACCTTGTGATTATGAAGGCAACTTACTCTGACCTGGGGCTCTGTACTTTATTTTCTGAAACACAAATCTCTTTTTACAGAGAAGTGCTCATAACTTATTTTGGAATTTTTCACCCTCTGTAGTCTTGGCCAAAGTCTAGAGTTACCTCTGGCTCATCCTTTGCAGAGGGTCCAGGCACCCAGCCTATGCAGGTCCACAAGTTGCCTGAGGGCTTGCTGTTGGATGGGGCCATTCCCTAGCACAGGCTGCCCTACCTGGCTGAGCTGGATTAAATTGGTGTCTAGTGGGTGGGGCAGACCCTAGGCTAACAGGCAGGGAAAGAACTCCAATGGCATCTGCCAGTGTCTATGTCAGCATGCCTGTACTAGGTCACAATAATGGCTGCTGTCAATGTCTCAGTCCTTGGAGAGGTCTCACCTCTCACCAAGATGCACCCAGAGCCTATCAGGTGAGTCTGTTTTCATCAAAGGACTGTTTACCTTTCTTTCTGGTGATTTTAGGTTGCTTTCTGAAACAGGAGAATTTGTGCATGGGCCCTTTAAGAGCCAGCTTTTTCCCCCTTATGTCTGACAGCTTTTCTGGGGGTATTCCCCATTATTGTTAGTAACCAGTGACACCAGATATTATGAGACTCGTCTTGTTTGTTCTGAGTCCAAAGGATGCTTATAGCAATAATACTCCGCTGCTCAGGTCTCCCACTCCTCCAGAGAAGTCTGCAAACCTTAGGATTACTCCCAGCTGGCCGTTAAGAGCTGCAGCTTGCAAAGGTGGCTTTTTTTCTCTCCAGAGAGAAATTTTTGCCTCTTCCACCTCAGTCAGGACTGTCCCTTGTTGTGGGGGTTCTTTTTATCCAGTTTTTAGTTCTCTCTCAAGGGTAATTGTTCCCAGAGAAGTTGTAAGTTGGTTGTGTCCAACATTGTGTATCAGGTAAAAAGAATTGATGTTGATAGGCCTTTAGTGTGAGGTTTTATGTTTATCTGGCTAGGAGTTAGGCTGTGTGTATAGTTTGCTGTAGATGTGGTGTCAGTGGCTAAAATTTTCTCTTTGTTTTTTTCTTTCCTGCTGTCTTTGAGTTTTCCTTGAGACTCCCTTTTTAAACAGAGTCTGAGGCTTGCAGGTCTTTCCATTGTAGTCCCCTATTATTATACACAGTCCTATTGATGTGGTGGTGAGGTGTGGGAGAGGGAAAGCATTCCACAATCCTGTGATTAGATCTCAGTATTTTAATACCTCTGAGATGTGACCTTCACAAAAGTCTCAGGGTTTTTTCCTGCCTCTTAGATGGGACAGGAAGGCTAGAAGTGGCTGGAATTGGGCATTTCCTTTCCCCTACATCACTTAGGTTCAGTCAAAATCCACATTGGTTAGACTCTCGTAAAATAGTTTTCCTTGAGGGCAAGACTTTGTCAAGGAGAACAAAATGCTTTGGGCATATTTCAAAGTAGCTATTTTCCCCTCCCCCTGCCAGAAGCACGAAGGAAATTTCTCAGATATTCATGCTGAGAACCTGGGGGGCTCCTGAAGGAAAAACTCGTGAAAGTCCAAGGGTTCCTTCTAAGGCTGGGTCCTCAGGATACTTGACTCTCGAGCTAGTCCACACTCAGGCCCCAACAATTAGTCAATTACCTTTTAGGTTTTCATCCCAGTTGCTAGTTCCAGTGGCCATTTCTGCTCCAGCAGGTGAGCTATGATTTCCTATGTTCACCTGTCTCTCCAGTTTTCAGAGTAGTGGATTATCCAGGTCCTCAATTCTCTGATGCATCTAAGGAGAGGTGTTGATTTTCACATTGTTCAGCTGTTTTTTTCTTGTGAGGACAGCAGTGGCAACTTCCATACTCTTTACATGCTGGGCCAGAAATCACCCAGCACCTCTTTTTGTACAACCATGAGCTAAAATCAATTTTTGCTTCTTAAAAATTGTTGAACAAAATCAAAAGAGGAATGTTATTGCATGACTAGTGAAAATTACATGAATGTCAAATTTTAGAAGCCAGAATTAAGCTTTATGGGAACACAGCCATGGCTTGTTTATTTACATACTCCTTATGATTGCTTTTGTGCTACAGGGGCAATTTGAGTAGTTTTGACAGAGATCTTAAGGCCCACAATGCCTAAAATATTTATTATCTGGCTCTTTACAGAAAACAAATTTCCAATCCATGTTCCCTATCTCTTAATATTTCTTTATATTTTCCATTTCCTTTTCTTTCTGTGCTACATTCTGGATAATTTTGTCAGATGTACTTTCCAGTTTATTATGATATCTTTAGCTGTTATCTAATCTGCTGATTTAGTCATCTTTTGTTCTTCAACAATTATATTTTTAACTTCTAACATTTTATTTTATTCTTTTTGTCACTCGCTCATTTTTCTGATACCATCTTTTACTCCTTTAAGCACTTCATACATATTCATTTTATATTCTGTATCTGATAATTTCACTATTTGAACCCTTTGAGGTCTAAATATGATGTTTGTTGCTTCTGCTCCTAATGCTGGTTGTTTCTGTATGTACTTGATGCTCTTTGATTGTGAGCTCATATTTCGTAGATCTAGTCTGTGGTCCTCTGTTAAAGGATGCCTTGTCTGGAGAGCATTTTGCTCTGCTGAAAGCCAGAGAGAGGAGTGCGATCTGGAGCACTAGAGCCTTCTTGCAATTTCTTTGGCTTAATCTAGGAGTCTTAAGTTCAGTACTTCAATCTTTCCCTGTTGGCCCAAGACTTGTTTTCTTAACTCTAGCTACAATATTGGCAACAAAATTGACAGCTGTCCTTAGGTATATCTGTCTTTCCCATCTGCATGCTCCTCAATCTTTCTTTTCAGCTCAGTTTTCTTTTTTATTACTCTGGCCCTTGGGAATTTCCTGTAATCTCAGCAACATGATAAAATTATTTTTTATGTGCGCAATCTAGATGTTTTGTTACAAGAAGATGTCCTGGCTACCTAGTCCTCCATATTGCTGGAGTAGCGGTCCTATCCAATTCTTTCTTCTGCACTTACAACTAATTTTGGCACCCACTTGCTGGTTTATCCACTTCCCAGGGCTAGGTAAGGGAATTATTTCTTTTCTACACTTTCTACCTTCTCCTTTCCTTCGTTATACATCCCTATACCTTTCCTTGTCTTTATCACCCACTTTATTCCGTTAATAGATACACAAACTCTGAGTAAATGGTGATGGTACCTTTTCTTTGACTAAAGGAACACCTGTTATCTGGTTTCTTGGCAAGGACAAAACTTAGCTTGGGGCTCTTTTTAAGCACCTTGGGTCTCATTCTGTCTCTTCCCATTTCTAAGGACACATGACCTCCATTTCCATCCTTAACCCATTTAAACATGATCTCTTTGTTGACATGGTTTAATTTTTATTCACTGATGTCATTATTTCAGGTCTATTCTGTGGAATTGCAGTGTCCTTTCTTGTTCCTTGGCTCTCCAGGGTATGGCTTAAAGCTAAATGCTTTTCTTCCTCTGTTTACATCATTGCCCACATATTTTTCTGTCATTTTTTAGATTGATTAGTTACTTCTGTAGCTGTTGTCATCAGTTACAAATGGCTTTAGATGAAGAGACGAAGAACATGAAAATACTTTGTAAACTGTAAAGCTAGGTAGAATGCTAAAGACTATTCAGGATGAGATACTCAGGATAATTTAGCCTGCAGCTAAGACAAATGCCCCGACTTTGGTTATGCAGAAAAACAGTCTTAAAGGCTTTGGAAGCTGAAAGAGGTTTGTACAGGAAGAGAAGTCTGTGCCTTTCAAAGGGGAAGTGGAACATCCTATTTAGAAGCTGCTGCCAATTTGATTCTTCCTCTATTTAAATAGAGCAAATCCGTTTTTACCAAAGACAGAGGACAGAAGAATCACGGAGAAGTCCTCCAGATTTATACTTCCAATGGTTTCCATCTCTCTCAATTTGTTATTGTGTACGTAGGCATAGAGGCACAGAGGATAATGATTGCATGCGCCCATGAAACGTGATGTGGAAGAGTAGAAGGAATTACAGTGCTAATGGACAATATGGACAGGGACCTTCAAGAAGCTTATGTTAATTCAAAATGATGAATTACCCATGACAGCCAGGCTATGGTTAAAGGGCTAAAACCGGGAAGAGGCGGGTTTCTGATGCACATGTCTGAGCAAGGGAACTAGGAGACCTTATGGATATAGAAGAAAGAGCATTAGACTAGGATTCTGGAGACTGTTTTCTTGAGCTAAAAAAAAATTGATCACTGAATTGTCACATGATGGTTGCCTTCCAACTCAAATTCTGTGACTCTATCCTCATTACCAGTTGACAAAGCTTTGTCTGAGTTGAAAAACGAGGCCTTGATTAACATTTTTGGTTTGTTTGTTTATCCTAATTCCCTGGGTTTTAATTCCCACGTTTTTGTGTTCCTGACTCGTGTGCAGTCAGCCACTAAAATTAATGCAGGAAAGAGAAAATACATACATCCTCTATTTCCCCTAGGAAATAACTCTACCTGTTCTGTTATATGGTAAATACCCAAGTCCTAAAACATCCCAACAGAAACAACGCTGGAGTTTCCAGCGTTGTTTCTGGGACACATCCCTGACAACAGGGGATTTCATCCATTTTGTTTCCCACAGCACTTCCCAGACGCTCTTGCATAAGGAATTCCAGAACTTTTTGATAGTACTCTTTTCACATACACAAAAAGCCTAAAAGTAGTTTCTAGTGTTATAAACATTTCAGAATATTTTAATAAATCATTCTGTTTGCCTTTCAGGCTGCAAGTCTCAGATTTAAGGGCACAATGAAAAACTTGTTCTTTGCATTCTATGGATCACCGCAACTTCCTGCTATGAATATTGCTTCTTTTAACTTCTGATTGACTCCTGGCTGATTAATTCTAAGCAGCCAGTGCAGGAATTCTCAGTAATATCCCAATGCATGACCTACTACGTAATCGTGTCATTTTCCTTCATGATATCAGGGTTGTAGTCTAGATCCAGATTCAGGCTCCCCGGCTCCCTAGATCCTAGAAAATGAATCTGTTGGTTTATTCACGTTTGAATTGTGCCTACCTGGGCAATCTTCTGCAAGCACTCCTGCATCCAGATGCACAGGTCCCTAAACCACCCCAGATCAGAATGTCTCCTGCTCTCTACAGCTCTCCAGTAGCAAGGCTACACCCTCCCTTCATTTCCATTTCTGCCTCTAACCATCTGTCCTTCCAAGTCTTCCAAGGATGGCTTCAGAAAGAAAAGTCAGGTTTTCAAGATCTGGCCCTCAGTATTTACTTATCTTAGCTAAAGCTTGTTTCTCCCCTGACTAGACTGCAAGCTTCCTTTTGCTGACAGGAATACGCCTTTTTCTATTTGGATTGCAGCATCCAGAACAGTGCCTGGCACATAGTAATCACTTTAGGCTTATTCAGAGTGACTGAATGAGTAAATGAACAACTATTTCTCTTAATGGGCATTGAATGGGTGAACACAATTAACTTTTCTATAATGGTTTCATTTTCTATCTCTTAACATGGCTGAGACTGATTTCTAAATTCTCCCCAGGGAAGAATGAGCCTATTTCTAAGACAACACTCAGGTAAGTTTCTGAATTATAAAACATCTATGCACCCTAGTCATATATTCACCTTTTTAAAAGATGCAGCCCTATGTGATTGATTCAAATTTATCTTGTCTACATTTTTCAACTGCTTTTGTGTACAGGTAAGTCTTGTTTTATTTGCTAGCGCCCACTATCCCCCACCTTCAGTAGTCAACCTGGAAGAAGGAATACATCTTTGTGTCATTTTGTTCAGCTTTGATCACTGGCTTGACTATAGAATACCTGCTGAGCAAATGTGCAGATCCCTAGATAGGAGAGAAGCTATGTTGGATGACAGTAATCAGATGCCCAAACTCTGGGTAAACAGGACTCTAGGCAGAACTAACGAGGAAATGCAAAAATGTGGAAAAAACAAAAAAGTCCAGTACAAGGTACAAAATGAAGCAGATGAGAGCATGGTGAAAGAGACTTTGAGCTCATTATCTCACTGTGTTGCCTTTGGACTCTTTTTTTTTTTTTTTTTTTTAACCATTCTTAAACCTCAGACTCCTCAACTATGAAACAGGAAAAATTTGTTCAAATATGTATTAGTTTATTATGTGCCAGGCACTATTCTAGGAACTGGGGACAAAATAGTGAACAATACAAAGTACTTCTTCTCACTGAGCTTACATTCTAGAAGGGCAGTGAGACAGCATATATATTAGCTAGTGATGTACGCTTTGAGAAAAACATAGGGCACTCATGTAAAAAACTTAAAATAGTACCTGGCATTCCAATAGGCAAAAGGTGGAAACAAACCAAATGTCTATCAACTGATGAATGGAGAAACAGAAGGTGGTATATCTACACAATGGAATATTATTCAGGCATAAAAAAGAGTGAAGTATTAATATATGCCACAATGTGGATGTACCTTGAGGACATTATGCTAAGTGAAAAAAGGCAGACACAAAATGTCCCATACTGTATGATTCCGTTTATAGGAGATATCCAGAATAGCCAAATTCATAGGGACAGAAAGGAGGTTAGTGGTTGCCAGGGGCTAGGAGTAGTGGGGGATAGGGAATAACTGCTTAATGGGTATGGGATTTCCTTTTGGGATGATGAAAATGTTCTGGAACTAGGTGGTGCTGACCTTTGCACAACATTGTGAATATATTGAATGCCACTAATGATAAATTTTATGTTATGTGTACTTTAACACATTAAAAAAAATAGTACCTGGCATAATATAAGTATTCAAGAAAACTTACACAGTCATGTGTCACTAATGTTGGGGACAGATTCCGAGAAATAGGTCGTTAGGTGAATTCATCATCGTGTGGACATCCTAGAGTGTACTCATAGAAACCTAGATGGTATAGCCTAAGACATACCTAGGCTATATGGTACTAATCCTATGGGATCACGGTCATATATGCATTATGCTGTTGACTGAAATGTCATTATGCAGTGCATGACTGTTCATTGTGTTTTATAACAAAACAAACAAAAATATCTCTCAAGAAATTTCTAGGTGAATAATTACATAAATTTTTAACCACTGGGATGCTATGCAGGCTTTGAAGAAAGTGAGCATGGCCTATGAGTACATAGTACATGCATGGAAAGATGTCCAAGATGCACTTAGTGAAAAAAAAGCCAAAGATCAGCATATACTAGGCATGATTTCTGTTAAAATACATATGCATACGCATACACGTTTATACGTGCCTAGAAAACAACGGGACTGGAAGGACAGATAAGAAGAGCGACAACAGTGGTTGCCTCTCTGGAGTGAAGAGCCTGGGGGGCCAGGGAATGTTTCTTTTTTGTGCTTTTTACTCTTGTGTGTTGGTTGTGTGTGTGTGTGTACAACATACATTTTGAAGTTTTTAGATCATGAACTCAGAGTTAAGAGTGTGACATTGCAGTCAAAAAAATTCTAATGTGCTCATAGGTGGCATTATAAGAAATACAGAATCTAGAACAAGGGAGGTAGTGACCAATTTTGAGAGATAAAATTTATTGGCTTCATACTCTTTATGAGGATAAAACAGCTTGTCACTTTCTCAGTGTAAAAGTCTTTCTTCAACCCCCGTGAGTGGTTTCTGCAGGTTGTCAGAGATGCGGTAAGTTCTTTTGCTTCCCAGAGTGGTGAGCACACCACAGGCACTCAACGAACATTTGCTCAATGTTCCTCAAGTCCCAAATAAATGGTAAGGCATAGGATATTTGGAGCTTTTGTTCAACTTCCCCCTTAGCTCGTTAAAGCATGTCTTTATTTTTATTCACTTATTTAAGTCGCTTTCTTTTTTATTGAGGTAACATCGTTTTATAACATATAAATTTCAGTTGTACATCATTATATTTCTCTTTCCGTGGACTATATTATGTTCACCACCCAAAGACTAATTACGATCCGTCACGGTACACATGTGCCCTGTCACCCCTTTTGCCCTCCTCCCTTCCCCTTTCCCCTCTGGTAACCCCAATCTAATCTCTGTCTCTGTGTGTTTGTTTGTTGTTGTTTCTATCTCCCACTTATGAGTGAGATCATATGGTATTTGATTTTCTCTGTCTGACTTATTTTGCTTAGCATAAGCAGTGTCTTTAAAAATGAAATTAATATAGGAGCATAAGACAATAGTAAGAAAACCCATCCACAAGTCTGAACTCTTAAAAAAAAAATCATTTTATTGATCCTTTACCATACAAAATTTATTCAAATTACACCCATTTGAAGTGGTAAGATCACAGCTAGGGAACAGGTTACCCTGTAACAAATCTATTTACAAAATCCATCATAAAAGCTTTTTTTTTTTTACATTATATTACATATTTTCTTTTTTTTGAACTAGCATACAACACAAAGCTAAACTGATTAGTAGTTTGCCTACTCCCAATTTCGGGAGAAATACTTCCTTTTGACAAAATCACGTACCCCATAGGAAAAGAAATTCCCACAATCTGATAATTGCCACCCGACTCACTCTGCAAGACATCTTCCTTCAAATCCTTCCTCTCATACACACGAGTTGTCATGCACACACTGAGTTCTTAACTTTCTTTTTCCTGAAAGCTAAAGCTTTAAATACTGCAATTTTATTTACAGATCTACACTTAACAACAAAAATGAAAACAAGAACCACAACAGAAAACAAAAACAAAATAACACTCTTAAAAAATTACAAACCAGCTAGAAAATATTCTGGCAGTGTTTACAAATTAATTGCTATCTTTGTACAAAATTGCTAGATAATGAAAACGTGAGTAGACTACATATCAACTTAAATAAAAAGATCGCTATGCACAAATCTGTACACATAAACACACACCTAACACTGTTTGACAGCTCATGTGTTGCCCTTTATACATTTTATTTTCTAAGGCTCACGCAGTCATAATTCGCACACTTGTAACTTTTAGCCATTTCATGTGTGAGCTTTAATAGCAGCAACTCAATGGTACCAGGAAACCTGCATACTTAGTACTTAAAGTAACACAAATACTGTAGTACTAACCCACTTTGTGTGCCAGATACTATGTCAAAAAGAAAATGACTAATGCAAACAGAATACAGTATGGACATCTAATTAATGTACGCCAGTTAAGCCTATTAACTGGAAAAAATGTTATGCATGAAGGAACTTTTAAGACTTATTAGTATTCCTTTCATTTTTAAAACAATAAATACGGCATTACATTACGTAAAGGTTTAACGAGAAATTCAACAAAACACACAACAACCTAGCCAGGTGAGCTCAGTCTTGAGACTTTGGAAAAAATCAGCTTTGTGCAGCTGGCAGAGAATTACACAAAGCTGGAAGCAGAGGCAGCTAACCAGATGAGATAAATATGGGAAATGGGGAAAAGCTTGGCATAAATGGTTTCCCATACAGGAAAAAACCCCACAGTGCATTTCCAGTAGGCACTTGACACAAAGCTCCCCATCCCTCCCCCGCCCCAATGCTTCATCTTGGACCACATGGATATTTTGTACCAAGTCCAGTGTGTGTGAGGGGAGGAGGCTGGGGTTGGAGGCCGAAGAAGAAAAAGGAGGATAATCTGCACCTTTGTTTTTCTTCCCAAACATACACCCATGCATACCTACATAAAGAGTTTAAAGTGCTGGTGTCATTTGTTTTGACCCCACCACCACTTTGCATATTGTGGAAATCTACCTAGAGTAAACTGGCTGGGGCTTCTGTGGTTTTTCGTTTTCTTTTGTATTTTTCCTAAGGGATATTTTCAATTCAATTAAACACACGAATCGAGTGCCTACTATGTGCCCACCACTGTGTCAGGCACATAGCATTTCAATTTAACTGTTCGTTTTGAGGTTTGTTTTTTTCTATGACTCCCTCATTCCCGCAGTCTTTAGCATCCAAGGAATGGATTTGAGGTACTATGCCACATTCCCAGCGGGAGATGACCCTCTCCCCTGGCCAATGGGAAGGCCATTCTTGGACATAACTGGTAGGATTTGCAGCTGACACGAAGCCTCTAACTTGGGACATCATTCCTGAAGAGTAAAACAGGAGATGCCTGGCATTCTATCGCTTCACTGTCTGAATCTCAACTACCCTTGGTCCAAATTACTCCTTCACAGAGGAAGGGGAACGGTTCTGGCCAGGGCTATGGCAGCCCCCAACACAGTGGGAGCTCCCGTTCTCACCAGCTTAAGTAAATGCCACAGATAGAATGCCACTCACACAACAACGGGGATGTCTTTCTCTCTAGAGGCCTCTCCATCTGACCCCATCCTGAGAAGTGGTCTCCCTGAGTGCAGTGTAAGAGAGCCCTTTCCCCGGTCACGGGGGCCGGAAGCCCAAGGACGGAGGGATCCACGCCTGCTGCTCCTTGGGACTGCTATGTCATCTGACCTGGTTCTCTTTCAAATGGGCCACCCATGTCAGCGAGCTTCAGAATCGACTCGCTCCAAGCTCCCCCTGCCAGGAAAGGAAGCAAGATGGGGCAATGCTTCTTGCAGAGGCTGTTCACCTTAGATCACACACGTTTAGATGGTCTGATCAGTAGAGGTTCTCTACCTCTGCTTAAATAATTTGAACTAGCAAAAATGGCTTCAAAGTAAACAATTAAATTGAAATGGTGATGGGTGCCACAGGAATGCTTCGATGGCGGCTAAAAAAATGAAAAGTCTGAAACAATCCACAAATCCTAAGTAGGCATTTGCTACAAATCAACTTTAAACTTACAAATACGTTGGGGACGGGGAGTGGGAGTGGTTTATGGAGACAGGAAAATCCACAACAGCTTAGAGTGGCAGATCTCTATTTATCTGCAACAAATATTTCAAAACAGGTTCTTCATCCGAAAGGCTGTGGAGGTCCTCACGACCCCCTAGTGGGACACACGGTCCATAGCTTAAACTGAATTATGACAGTAATTTAAATATTCCTAAGAAGAGCTGAAGAAATCCATTTCATACTTTCGCATGACTTCAAGTTTACAGTTCCTGCAGTTCCATTCCATATTAGCAGACCCCAAAGACATGCATTCTGCGGAGAAGGCACGGCTTGAAATGCTATTAAGGAAGATTGCTGTTTTCGAGTGGGCCAGGTGGCCAGACCCCATTCTACAGCCCATCCGTCAGGCACAGCAAGCCAATCCACGAGGGAGGGAGGAAAAGGACGGGTGAGAGACACCTGATTGCACATTTTCTCACTTGCTGACTCATCCAGGAGATTTTGGAGCCTGGGGCAAAGCAGGGCTTTCCCAAGGGAGCCCACAACTGTGCGTTTAGACAATTTTTTTTTTTTAATTCATTAAAATGTCAGCTTTGTTCTGAAGTTTGTAGTTTACTTCATGATACTATCTTGGAGGAAGAAGGTAGGAAGGGACAACACTGCATGACAGATGTTCTGGTTCCATAATAAAAAAATATTGGTTTATAAGGGGAGTTCACACAAAGCATAATCAACTACACATAAAGTCTTCCACCAGTGGGAGCTTTTCCAAATCATAAGCATCAAAGAGATCGCTGATGCCTTCTTCTTCCCCAAGGCTGAGCAGATAGTCTTCTTGGAGCAGGGGAGGCAGTAAGTTCACAAATGGTCCTTCTAGGTTGGAAGGAATTTGGTCCTCAGTCTGCTGTAAAAGGTTGGCTGGGGAGGCCAGAGGAGAAAGGTTTGCCATAGAAATCGAGCAATCACTATGTCCTGAGTTGGTTGAAGCCAAGTCTGAAGGGAGAAAATTGGTGGAAACAAAAACATAAATTGGGAAAAAATCAAATTAGTTATTCTGGAAGAATGGACATGTTGCTGTTATAAATTTGCCTACGTTCCACTAACGACAGTAAGATGACATTATGATATAGATCACCTCTTATGCTAAAGGGCACTAAAGAGTGACTGGTCCACTTTTCTTTGTTCTAGTCTACTTACTCTTTTCTTTCTTTTTTTTTTTAACATGAGGAAGATTAGCCCTGAGCTACCATCCATGCCAATCTTCCTCTATTTTATATGTGGGTCGCTGCCACAGCATGGCTGATGAGTGGTGTAGGTCTGCTCCGGGGATCTGAACCTGTGAACCCAGGCTACCGAACTTAACCACTAGGCCACAGGCTGGCCCTACTCATCTTTTAAAATACCTACTGTTAGCAAACAAGAATACAAATTGCTTCAAAGATTAGAGGCTACAAGTTCAAAAACTTCTCTCTGATATCAATTAGTCATCGTTTAAAGAAAAACAAAGCAAAACAAAACATACACACTGAAAAGCTGGTTCCCTAGTAGAAAAGCACTAATTTTAGCCTCTTCTGAATGACCTTGTTAAAGACACCTCTAAAAATACAAATAATAAGACATACCCACTTCGAATTTCTATGGTGAAAAAAAAATGGGCTTTAGTTTTATCATTTGAGGTGCTGTATGCTTTTGCTTGGTGCTAAATAAGACCTATTCACTGAAATCACTTCTATTCTTGCTGCTATACTGGGAAACAGTAGGGGAAAAAAATTAAATACATACCCCCAATCTGCAACTAAAAAAAAACAAAAAAAAGGCCTGCAAAGAGCTTCCTCTGCTATAGGGACAGTGGCGGGAGGAGATTTATTTTCCTGGGGTTTTCTTCCCCTATCTTCACACGTTGAGGGGAAGAATTAAGATAAAACTTTTGTGACAAGAGCCTTTTCTCTCCAGACTTTTTTCATTTTCCTCTCTAATGATTTCTGCAGCATCATTCAAAGCTGTGTGGTCAAGTGCAGCTAATGATTCAACCAGACAGCTCACAGCTTCGCTCCTCACCTCAACCGGTTTTCCAAAACACTGTAAGGAAATGGTTTCTGCCAATAGCAAAGGCCGGAAGGGACTCCATTAGTGGGCGGAGGAGTCATTTGCCCAAGATCATTATTTTGTTCCGTAAACTAGTCAGAATGCCTTTTTAAAAAATGTTACCTTAATAACAATAATAACAGAAGCTTTTGTTTCTCGCCTAGACTTGCGGTTCCGATACAAGGTCCTTCTAGTCATCTTCATTTTTAACATAGTTTCCAAGTGACAAAAGTGGAATTTTTACCTTTGGAAGAGGGTTTAGGGATATTCCCATTGTGGTCTTGGTTGTTTGTTTTCATTGGACTGTGTGTTTCAGTCTCTTCTGGACACAAATAAACCTCAATGGGTCCTTGGGTACTTGCCAAATGTATTTGTAGGCTCTGCGAACAGAACAAGTGAGAGAAGTTCAGACTGAAAGTTCCTTTAGGAATGGAAGCTACAGTAGTCTCCAGCTAAAAATGGAAAGGAAGGATAATTTTCATTGTTCATTTTGCTTCTTCACTGGTAGGCCACCTCTATCAATGACTGTCATCCTCTAGAGCAGGAGGTCAGCAAACTACAGCCTAAGGGTCAAATCCAGTCCAAACTGTCTTTGTAAATAAAGTGTTATTGGCACCGAGTGACACCCATTCCCACTGCTAATGAATTGCCTCTGGTTATTTATTTTTTTTATGCTATAAGGGCAGAGTTGTATAGGTGAGTAGTCCTAACAGACCATATGGCTCACAAAGCCAAAAATATTTACTGTCTAGGCCCTTTAAAGAAAAAGTTTGCTGACCCCTGCCCTGGAAAAGGTGAATTGTGTTCTTTAAATATATTCCTTTTATGCAAACTATTAAAAAGTCCATGAAGTGTTCCGAATACAGTATTTCCATGTTATTATTCCTTTATGGTAGGGCTTTTTTCATGTCTAACTTTATTAACCATTGGATGAACAGTATTCTTAAGTGCTAGGAACTGAGTTTAATGAGAGAATGCAGCACACTAATATTTAAAATTCCTCTCATCTAGGTCATAGAGTTATTATGATCATTTAAGGTGAGAACTCTATCCCAGATGGGAGATTGCAAATTTCACTCTTATTTTATTTTCTACGCATTTTCTTTTTACTACGTTTCTTCACTGTATAGTCTAGGCCTATATTGCCAAAGTGTATCTGAAACCAATCACGAAAATATGCTCTCCATTTTCTTACAACATTCTAGTCTATCAATTAACCCAAAGTCTCATTTGATTTCTTAAAAATAAACATATTATAAATAATACATTCTTAAAATGTGCTAAGATAGATTACAGAGATTAAAATATTTATATCTCTGTTCATGGGGGAAGACCAAAGCCACAGTAATCAACATAAAATTCCCTAGTGGTTCAAACCAACCAGAACAACCAGATAACAAATTATGAAAAAGAGTCCAAGAGGGACAGGGTACCATATACCACTTTGAGTTGAATGCCCAGCTATGTTAAAATTAGACTTTTTGGACATCCAATGCATATCGTACTCTTGAAATGTTTTTAGTTAGCGTTAAGTAAAATAGATGGAAAAGAACAATCAAGGTTTTAGGAGGATACAGACTTTAACCATGAGTTAATGATTCTTTAACCTCAGACATTCCAAAAAGATTTCTGCAGGTGAACAAAGATGTTATCTCCTTACCTCTATTGGGTCAGGCACTTCAAGTCTTGTTTCTGGAGGGGCTTTCACAACTATAACAGTTTGGTCTTTAAGGCCACTAATTTTTCGAATATCTTGATATGTAACATAAGCTAACGTAACGAGTGTTAAGGAAACCTTCCAACTGATTGCCTCAGATGTAACCACTATGAAGATGACAAAATAGAAGCACAGAAAAATTTTACAGTACTGTGTGACTTATAAGAATAAATCTCTCTCTTCTTCTAGATCTCTAAATATTTGGGATGTTCCATGAATCTTTCCTCTGGTTGATGTCCTAAGCAACAAGAGACATGTACAGCTCTTTCTTGCCCATTTCTAAAAAGTCCATGGCTATTTAAAATATTAAAATAAACATAGAAACAGAATAGTTAAAATAAACCATTAAAGAAAACCAAAACCCAATTTGGTCAGGGATTTTCAAACCAGGTTTCTCAGGAGCACAAGTATTCTATGAACTCCAGTGAAGCGTTCTATCACTCAAATTGAATGATGGCAGATCCCAATTTACAGAAAAAATTAAAGCTCTGTTAATCATAATTTCTTGGAAACTCCAGTAACATGCTACTTGACTATTAGCAAGTGTCAGCAACTACCCAAATGAGAATGAGCAGCAAATAGATATTATTAGTGAAAGAACTCAGAATACTTCTCAGGCAGACAGCTTGTTTTCTTAAGTGTGCTTGGGCTGGTTGTGATTATCTATTGCCTACTGATAAGAGTGTCATTATTTCTGTTAGAAAAGTTATCCTATGTATGACATTATTAACTATCAATATTTCAATGTTCACAAAGAGGAAAGCACCTTCCAGATGCTCTGCAACCTGAATGAATTTGAGAAACGCTCATTTAGGAAAAGAGAGTAAAAGAATATTTCAGTACTCTTGGCAGTTATTTCTGAGCACTGAAGAATTCTTTTAAATGCGCTGGCAGCCCAACCTAAGAGGATATCATGAAAGAATATGGTACTTATTAAGTTATATTATATCTACTGTTATATGTATATATACATATATAAATGTTAACATAAATGTATATATGTTATATATACACACACTCTTATATGTAACAGTATTCATACAAGCTTGCCTAAAAGAGAATAGATCACATAGCTTTTTTATATAAGGGACATGGAGTAACATAACTAATGTAAAATGTCTTTAGCCAGTTGCTTTTTTATATCAACCCACAAAAAATGCCTAGGATAAAATGGCAAATCACAACTCAATGAAGGCATTTCTGCATAGCAGAGTCTGTGATTTAACGTATTTACCACAGAAATAGGGCTTAGAGAGGCTAGAGGAAATGATGTCCCTTAGAATAGTAGCTTTTTATTAGAAATTGAAGGAAGCTATGAACCTACTCTTTGGGAAAAAGCACATTCACCCAAAATCTGCATATACATTTAGGGGCATATATCAGATTATCTTCTTTATTCTTTAAGTCTCAATAGTTCAGACAACAGCTAATTCAGTGTTGAGCTTGACAGGACAGCTCATGCAGGATTCTGGGTTTCAAGTCACCATTTATGTCATCAAGGAAGCCAACTGGTGCCTTTATAGAAGATTTGACAGTTCTGAATTTTTACTGAGAACACTGGGGAAACTGATAACCAGGTACTTACCCCACAGTCTGCTGTCAAAAAGCTACGTGGCAAGAACTTATTAAAATAAAACTCATCTACAATTACTCAACATGCTGCAGGAAGGAAAATTTCAACACATTTGTGAACAAGCTGTACCAAATTCGCAACTGAATGGTGAATTGAAATAAACTGTGCAAACACATTCTTTAATCTTACAAACTCAAAAGTGCTTCCATTGTGGCTCCCCCTTGAACTTGCTTCTTGGGTTAGCAGCCCCCTGCAAGGAAGCTTTCTTTTCTGCAACAAAGGCCTCAGAGAAAGCTAATGTAGGTGACAATGCTGTAAGCTACACGTTCTGGAAAGCTGCCGGTCTTGTGTAACGACCACATCTCCTCCTCGATGGGGCTCCCAACTAAACAATGAATGAAACAGCCTGACCAGAGCTATTCTTGTTTCTTCCCTGTAAACCCACTCTGGCCATCAATGGGGGCTCAAATCATCACACCTCTTCTCCACCTCACTAATCATCAGCTGACAAGGTTAATCCTTTGGTCAACAGGAAATGAACAATCGTAGTTTCAAAACCTGCCTGATTCGAAAATAAATGTCCCCAAAACCTCCAAAGGAAAGCCCAGAGATGAGACACTAGAAGAAACTGGGCAGGACACATTTTATTTTCTGCTTTACAAAGGTAAATGTGGAATAATCAGAAGATTGGAACTAAAATTAGAGATAGGATGACTTAAAATATGGGTTTTGTCTTCTCCTAATAATTGAAAATATTGAAAAGTCTTCTTGTCAACATGTCTCCGCTTTTGTCTGAAGTGAGATGATGAACAGTAACTTTTCCTGAGATGGTCAACAGACTCTCAGCCTGCTTAGAACAAGAATTGGCTGTTTATATTTTTATTTCTAAGGACTAATGTTTGTAGATGAACGGATAAATTAAGATTTCTCAGGCCGTAGGGTGCTTCTGAAATCAGTTTTTGTTGTTATGAATCAGCATAACGCACTTTGAAAGTTACAGAATTATTCTTCTATACTCTCAATTCCTTCAACTATAGCTCAGACAGATTCAACAAATTCCAATTGCTCCAATATCTGATGAAAAGAAAACAGAATGTGAGAACCCCAATAGTGACAGCTAACACCCACCAAAAATCTGGGAAGCCAAAGATGAATCTGCTGAATGTTGTCATTAATATTAATACTGACACATTACGTATCTTATAATAGTGTTGCCTTACGCTGGAGTGTATCCATATGTCCCAATTGCACATGAATAAATGCTTTAACAAACAGTTCCCACCTGGCTATGAAAGTAGATACGATAGGATCCAGTACGTGACTATCTTTCCATAAATACTGACTTCTAAGAAAAAGATAAGTGGTTTAGACACACACACACATACTTGCATGAAACCAGAGTAAAATTCTCCCTTGTGCCTAAAAGTCAGATTGTTAACACTGGAAATAGTCTAGAAGGCACTAACCCCCAGTGAACAGGTGGCACAAAGGATATCTTTGATTCTCTGAATCCTCGGTTAACAGTTTGAGGTCCAGGGTGCAGCTTTGGATCAGTTCATCTAATTTCTTCTCCTCCTGACTGAGCTCGGTCACTTCCTTTGACAGGCCTTGACACTGGGCCAGCATGCCCCCATCCTCAGACAGACTGCAGCCCCTAGAAACCCAAACACAGACTCTTTACGGCTCCTTGACAGGCCAAAGCGGGGAAGGTGAAAGAGAGGGCAGGGAGAAACGGTCCTTTGGGTAAGTGTCCCCTCTTGATAGAGGAGGTCACACTGCTTGTTAGCCAAGTGTTAAAATTAGAACGTTTATACATAGTTTTTCATAGTACAGCCCTTCAGTTTTCACACCAGAGAAATTAAGTGAAAAAACACTGCTATTTTCAGGTTTCTTTCCTCCAGAGGAAGGCTGGAATTCAAAGGGCACAAGGAGGCAGTTCCGCCCCGCCACATGCCTCCCAGGGGGGAAAAGAAAGAAAGAAAGGGGGGAAGAAAGGATGGAAAGACATAGAAAAATAGAAAAATTTGCAAGAAAAGATAGAATGGTTCAAAATTCAACAAAACGTCATCCAAAAAGCACAAAAGACCTAGATAATTTCTGAGGGCCTTATACCAACAACTAAAAAGGGAAAGGAAGTTGAGGAAACAGATAGATGTGCTGGATGCAAGAACAAAGACCAGTACTCAACAGGTTTCTCTAAACCACAGGCCAAAATGGGTCACTGAATTATCACAAAATTCCAAAAAACTACAAAAAAGTTACCTGTTCATCTTATCATGTTTGAAGTAGTATTTTTTCAAAGCCACCCCATAACATTTATTCCTTCCAATAATGCTTAAATAGTTCCTTCTAAAATACTGGCTGTTCCGGTACTCTGTCTGTAATTCCCAAATGACGTTATCATACATTTAATTGTACATGTGGGTGGATAGGTGACAAGTGTTACCATCCCCACTTTCTAGAAGGAACAGAGGCATTTAAGTCTTGCCTTGATTAACACAGAAAGCTAATCTGCTATGAGAACCATGGGCAAAGACACTTGGTGATTGTACATATACACAGATGTGTTACTAGACAGCCATAGTTAATTTCTAAATTCCTATTAGAGACAAGCCAAAGACACGTGTAAGCGTGTATTAGATTACACACATGCGTACACACATGGACATCACAGAACAGATGAACAGCATTCTACTTTACATCTGTAGGGCCCTATTTAATCCCAGGATCCCCTTGCTTGAGGCTCATTGAATATAAACCCTTTCATCTCTGACAGTATCTAAACAGAAGCCTTCTTTGTAAACAGACTTTAAACTTTCGGCTAAAGAGTTGAGGAGGGAAGAGAGAAGGAAGGAGAAGAGAAGAGTGGGAGAGAGAAAATGAAGTGCGGGCATGAATGTGAAAGTTGGGACTGGGAGAAACCCCGATGCAGCCTGAAAGGACCCATCAGAGCCAGGGAATGGGGGCGGCGGGGTGAGGGGGGGGGCGACTTATACTCACATCCACTGCACGTTGTTTTTAGACTTCTTCTTAATGAGGTGGATGCCTTCCAGTACATTGGTGATGTCATAAATCCTTCTCTTCTGCACTTTCAGCACCTCTGCTGCCTTGTTCAAATCCAAGACCCCATCAGGTGACTGGCTCAGTAGCTGAATGAACTTCTTGGTGAGCAGACCAAGTGATGTATCATACCGTGTTTTTTCTGAGGGAGATTTTGGAGCTTAAAGAAAAACAAAAACCGAACGGGTGGGGGATAGGGGGAAAGGTAAAGAAATGAAGGGTTTCTTTGCAGTTAAGCAAGCCCTCTTTCCCACTGCAGCCCAGGTATTAGTATCAGAAGCAAAGCTGCTGTTGCTGTTGTTTCTGGTAAGTGATAGAAAGCTACGAAACCGATTTATCAGAAAAGGAAGGGACAGGAAAAATTCCTGTTTGACGAAAGCATTTTACTGTGAATTTCTCAGTAGTGTCTACTTTGGCTTACCCTACTCCCTGGGTCTAGTGAAGTATCTCACTCATAGTTGGTGCTCAAAAATATCTGTTGAATGAATGAAAAAGTGCTGTAGCTTCGTGGGATCAGCACCCGTGGAGCCTAACCTGATGGGGCCAGACTACAAATCTCTCCAGCATTTCATGACAGGGGCTCAGATGGACTCAACTGGCCCTTTAGACTCCAGTGTCTGTGTGTGTATATAACTCGTTCACTGAGTTTTCAAATAATGCTTCATTTGGATAAAGAATACCTAGAAAGTCTTTCAATCAAATCTCCCCATCCCTCTTGAACGAAACGGCCTTATTTAACATTGCATTTATTCTCTTAAAGTTGCACAGGTCAAGGGTTTAATTGAGCATTACACATAATTTGTGGATTGCCTAATTTGTAAACTACAGAAAAGGAGAGAACAAAGTCTAATTTAGCCTTTACATTAAATGCCAAAGACATAAAGGACTATTTAGCTATTTCCAACCTATTTTTCTCTCTCTCCCAAAAGAAACAATGATTGTATTCTATGGAAAGGGAAATTGCAATCAAGCTGCAATTGATTGGTCTCAATCAGTTCTCACGCTGCCATATGCTGAGCTGGAGGCTGAGGCTGGCGCAGACATCACTGACTCTGGCACAGCTCATCTACGCCCAGTTAGCCTTAATCTCTGAAGTAATGTCCATTAAGGAAAGTTAACGTTAAATTTATTCTAGAACGGTGCTGAAGAGCTTGCATTCTGAGTTGAAACATGAAACTGCACCCATTTAAAGAGGCCTCCCTTTAAGTCAGTGTTCAGTGCTGGAATGACTCTGGAAACCTTTCACTGGGTGTCTGCAGACACTGTGTGTATCTTTTGGCTAGGCACAGAAAGAAATGAAAAAGAACAAAACAAGCCAAAATTATTCACACCTTGGCATCCTTTCAGCCACAAGCTTTGAAAGTTGGGAAGCCCACACCAAAGAGAGTCAGAGAAGAAAGAATCCTTACTTTTTGGACTATCTGGACTTCGTAGTGCAGCTCTTCCTTTGCCCTTGGGGGTTTTTAAACCATCTGAGAGGTACTGATGACCGCTTTCTCCTAGCTCCAGCCTTCGCTTTGCCTGTAGTAAGAAAGCACAGTTGTTTGTCAGAGGTCTTATGGACAATCACAAGGGGCAAGGCTGTTTGTGATTGGGCCCCTGCCAGCTCTCACCACCCCTGCCCCGCCTCACTCAGGATCTTGTCATTCCCTACAGCCAGGGTTCTGGCTCTGGGGCCTGGGCTGTCACGCAAACTCTCTCTTCACCTGCAATCATTATCTGCCTACACTCAGATGAGCAAATCCAACAATTCTTTAGGATTAGTTTCAGGAGTCACTTTGTTCATTTATTCGTTGGTTCAACATATGTGCCAGGCATGGGCCTAGATACTAAGAATCCAGTAGACATCATGGAACTTAAACCCACTTTTCCCCAGCAAAGCTTTGCTGCCTATCTCCATCTCTGACCTGGGTCGGACTGCCTGCCTTGTGCTCCCTAAACACTGTGTTTATGTGCATGCTAACACTTATTGGATAGAAGAGTTATTTTACTTATCTGTTCCTCATTTCCTTTAAGGCAGGGACTGTGTCCCATTTATCTTTGTATACCTAGGGCTTGGCGCAAAGCCTGGGTGTCTGTAGGTGTTCAATCACCCTCTCTCCGTATATATTCAATGAAGGAAAGAGTGATTGAACAGTAATGCAACTAGTCACAGACTACAAATGGTCATTCATCGGAATAACAAATATTGCAAACATTCAATCTTGGGCTTCAACTAGTATTACTTTCTCCATTTTGCCGTTAGACCTGGCAAATGAGAAGTCTTCATCTAAGTTTTTGATTTAATTTAATTTCACTTTACAAGTATCCCCTTAGTGTCTTCTGTGCACCAGGCACTGGGCTTAGGGAACAGAGGTAAGCGAGCTGGATAAGAGTCCCTGCCTTCCTAGTGCTTACAGTCCAAGAGAGAAGACAGACAATTAAATAAGTAATCGCTGAGGACCCGCTGTATGGGTGTGACAGGTGTTCAGACAGAAGGGGCACCAACTAGACACCCACATGGCACTGTGTATTTAGGCTCATTTTAGGGTAGATTATTCTGAGGAGATTCACAATTTCAAAATAACTCCCCACAATATAGAAACAGAATTAATAACTTATCAACTGATGATAGATATCCAGCTTCTCTATGGAAAGTTATCAGCTAAACTTCTGCTCCCTAGAGTGGCCACTAGCCACATGTGACTCATCCAAATTGACATGTGCCAGAAGCATAAAATATACACTGGATTTCAGGAACTTGGCACAAAAAAGGGTAAAATGCCTTATTAATAATTTTTATATAGATTATATTAAAATAATATTTTGGCCTTATAAAATAATATTAAATAAGCTAGTCTTAAAATTATTATTTCACCTGTTTCCTTTTACATATATATTTTTTACCATGTGGCTTGTATTTGTGCCATACATTATCTTTCTATCGGGCAGCGTGGAGCTAAACCTCACTCTAAAGGCCGGGGAGTGACAATTAGCAAATTTATCTTCTTAACTTGATTTTCCCCTCTCCGATATTCTGTCAAATCCTTGTGTGGGCCTGTTGTTTTGGTTGGCCCAGCAAATATTGCCTCTTCACCGGGCAAAAGCTTCCTGACCGCTCGTTGGGGAGCACCCCTTCCCTCTCACAGCCTAAGTGCATTTGTGCACACAGGTGACCCAGGTCTGGCTGCTGATCACTGTGTTCCCTCCTCCCCCTCCTCCACAGTGACTGTCGGGGTGTCACATGACCAAAGCTGGGTGAACAAAGGCCAACTCCAGGAATTTTTCTGGAACTCATGGCAAGAAGAGGCTGTGTCTTCCCAGGAAGGTTGATAAGCTGGTAGCTGGAAGCCACTTGAGAATGGAGCCTCCACAGGGGAAAGCAGAGTGGAGAAATGGAGAGAAAGGGGTCTGAGGCCATCCATCAAAACTCTGGATCAGGGCATACACTGAGAGCAACAGTTGGTCTTCCCCAGACTTTTCAGTTACATTAGCCAATAAAATCTCCTTTTTGTGCTTAAAGCTTAAAGCACTTTGAGTTGGGAACCTGAAAGTCTGGTGTTGCAAGTGTCAGCCTGTGGAATTGGCTGAGTCAAGATGGGCTGTGGTGCAATGGGGAGCTGGCGAGGCTTGTTAAAGAGTGACAGAGTGTGTTGGCCACTTCTTGTGGTCTTCAGGAAATTATTACTGATAGAGACCAGCTTTATCTAAGGCTTACCTAAAAGCAGAGAAGAAGAAAACAGCTTAGTTATGGAGGCTTTTTTCTCTCGGTAGAAAGCAATCCAAGAAGATATAAAGCTGTATTCTCTGCCCATGCTAAAGTCCACAGAAGGAAGGCAAAATGGGGAAAGGGTTTGGGACCCAGAACTCTTGGGCCCCTAAGGCTGTATTCTCCTTGAACCCTCACAATAAAGAACAATCCACTGGCCAGCTGCCTGGGCATGTTAGTTTTGCCTCCCAATGCCAGGCTATTGTTTCAAATTGCTTTGAGGCAAAGGCCTATAGAAGCAGAAAGCTGTAGGCTGGGGAAACTCCAGAGGTGTGTTGCTAAGAAACTGGGATCTAACTTCAAGGACCAGGACTAGTCAGGATATGTGACTGGTTACCAAGCACTAAACCACAGAGCTGACCAAATCTAAATACTATGTAGAAAATCTACTGAATTTTAAAGGCACTTCTGTCAGAGAATCCCTAAGTCCAGAAAGCAAAGGCCTATGATATCTCAGTCTCTAAGGGAATCAATCGCTATGCTTATAAATTTATACCAAAAAGAAATGAGCTGTGAAAGAAGGGCAGCCCCAGAAAATCCTCCCAGAGGGTAGATAGTGGGGAGGCCATATTGGCTCCATCAGGTCTCCAAGTGCCTGCTATTCCTGTTGAGAAGGACATGACGTGCCACGAGAGGTGACCACTGTGTGCCGTTTCCCCTTTTCCAGATGGATGTTTCTGCTGGGTTATCTTGTGATCTTTCCTCCACTGTTTAGTGAACGGAGGCTGAACTAGACTTGAGAAGACCACACAGCACCTGCAGGTCCTAGATCTGAGGATGGGCACGATAACTGGACTGTCTTTTGGGGAAGGGCTAAAAACTTTGATTATGATAGAGCAGCATCACTTTACTGGTTACCGTAGCGAATTCAAGCACACATGCTTGGTAAACAAACAAAAAGCCAGATGGGAAGATTTAAACAGTGCAGGTAGTCTCTGCCTACAGCCCTTTGCCCTGGGCTGAGCACAAACGCAGAAGAAAATCTCCTCTCTTGGTCATCTCAATTTTTGTTTGCTCTTAGTGTGAATGTCTTGCTGAACTGAGAGCTATTCTGTTTATAAGCAGATCTTTATATTACATGGCCCCCACCAGTAAAGTAACTAATCTATCTGGTGCTCAGCAGAAGGCCCGGCCATGTGGTCCTAAGCAGGAGTAAAGCCTGGACATGAGACATGCTATGAAGATCACCTACGAGGCATCTTCCTGAGGTATTATCAAGGGTAGTTTTACTAGAAACGAAGTATGTGCTAACTTAGATCCTCAGCCCCAGCTAACACGCCATGCCTCTGTAATGAAGCACTCTCACGCATGTCTGAAAACGTATATACGAAAAGAACAGGAATAACTGGCAGGCAGCCAAGCAGTGGGCTGTGGGGAACATCTATCGTTTCTGCCTGCCTGGCATTTGTCATCCCTATTTTTTCCTTTGCAGCAGGAACTTCTCCGCAGTTCTTAGTTCAGGTGGTTTCTTTGTCCAATCCTGAAAACAAAAGGCATGACATTGCTCAACATCTTAGGCTGACCCTTCCCATCAAGGTGACAGAGGTGAGTTCCGTAATCTGGGTCCACCAATCAGTGTATTCCAGTCCCTGGCTAACGTGACTGGTTTAGGGATGGGCTCATGCCCAAAGCAGGATGAATCAGTCAAGGCTGGGATTTTTGTTAGAAGCTACTGGGAAAGTACTGGGTTCTTTTCACCGGGAATTATGAACCTGGAGCTACCTGGGAACTGAGCCAACATAGAAGAAAGTAGAGTCAAGAGCTGGAGGGAGACTGTCCTGATGCCTTCAAGCAAGGTGCCAGATATGGCCATGCCCAAAGGCAGATCTACCCAAGACTTTCATTTGTGTGAGCCAACAGATTCCCGTTTTGGGTAGAAGACAAGTGAATTAGATTACTCCCACTTGCTACCACCTGAGTCCTGACAGGTATGGCCTTTTAGTCTTAACTATAACAGAATTAACATTTGAGTGCTTACAATATATCCTGGACCGTGTTAATTGCTTTCCACTCGATTACGATATCTCATTTTCACAACAACCCCATAAGGTAGTTGTTATTATTATTTCCTATTTTACAGGAGAAAATGGAGGTTTTCAGCACTTAAATAACTTTTCCAAAATCCCACAGTCAATAAATACGCCTACACTGAAGTCCATGCTTATAACCACTCTATAAAATGATTGCGAAAAATTGCCATATAAAAATACTTGAAAAGTTACATTATATTGATACTATCTTATTTTATGATAAACTTAAACAGTTTTATTTTATTCAGAAAATTTTTAAAAACTGTTCCTTTACATAATAAATGCATATGGTAATTCAAACACCACAAAGGAGTATACATGGAAAGCAAATCTTTCTCCCGCGCCTGATACCCAGTTCCCTTCCTCAAAGGCAGCACCATGAAGTTACTTCAATATCCTTTTAGATAGTCTATGTAAATGCAAGCACATATATAGATATACACCACACCTTATAAAAAAATCTTCACATAAATGGTAGCAAAGCACATACTACTCTATTAATAATACATCTCGGAGTTTGATCCCTATCAGTACACACAGAATGATCTTATTTTTCATAGCTGCAGAATACTGTATTAATTAATATACCGTGACTTGTTTACCAAATTAGACACCTACGAATGGACATTCAACACTCCTCTACTGTAACCATTTTTCCCAATAAAGAGTCATGATAGCCTTGGGGGGTGGGATGACTAGACCCAGCTTGCACTGAGGCAGAGAAGTTAAGGATTACCTAAAGTCTCAGCTAATAAGTCACAGAACCCAGGTCTGTTCAAAGAGTTTGTCAGTGACCACGACTTCCCTGGACTGACGGAGATATCCCTCTTCTGCTATCACAGCAACTTCTGGGCTGCCAGTGCAGCATGATTTTACCATCATAACACATATACACTCCAGGTTTCCTTGCTGGACCATGAACTCAGGTCTTAAGCAGCTCAGTTTCCCCACAGCCTTGCATATGGCACGCACTCGGTCAGATTTACTTATTTATTTTCAACGAACCAAGGAATAAATCCCCAAAGTCTCTTGATAGGTAAATCACAAAGTTCCAAAATTATCAGCCTTTAAAGGGGATGTTTAAAGATATATGTGTGTATATATATAAGTGTCTGTGTACACATAAGTTTGTACTTGTATATGTATATGCTGGAGATTAATCTCTACATATTTGGAAATATTTTAAAAAAATATAAAGGGGAAAAATTAAAGTTGCAGAAAGATTTGTATAATATGATCTCATAGGGGCAAAAAATTGTAGGCCTCACTATAAAATTTTCCATGTATCCATGGAGGAAAAAAGTCTGGAAAGATCCACATCAAATGTTAGTGGAGGTTATCTCTGAGAAGTAAAATTAAATGTGGGGTAATGACTTCATGTTTATAGTTCTGTAATATTTGATTGGATTTTACAAAGTCATGTGTCTATATACACATTAATTTATATCTTTCAAACTAGCAATTCCACTTCTTAGAGTATATTCTGAGAACCACGGTGTTCCTAGGGTTTATCTATTAAAAACAGCACAGCCAGTTTCTTGAATTTTTATATTTTCCCACATATGTCCAACATAAATGCCTAATCTCAGAAGAAAAATTCAGTAAGTTATTGTACATTTATAGAATGGGGTGTTATGCAATTAATAATGATGTACAATACGTAAGTTAAGAAAACAAGCAAGTATAAATAGTAAAATTGTACTTTTGTGAGGAAACTATATGCATAGAAAGAAAGTATCTAAGGATATATACCAAATAAAGTTTAAGAGTATTAACCTTTGGTGGTAGGATTATGGTGATCTTATTTTCTTCTCCTTAGCCTTTTCTATTTCTAAATCATTTTGAAATGAGCATGTTTTTCTTGCATAAAAGGAAAAACAAAAGTCATTTCCATTTGGGGTTAAACAAATGAAGTCTGGTGGTTTACACCCATTCAGTGTGTTTGATTTGAACTTACGGGGATGGGTTCAAAACAGAAATGAGATCTGCTACCAGCACGGGCATCCCAGCTTCACGGTGGGAAGGGAAGTGGTGTTCTCATCTACCATCCAACTGAACCACAGGAAAAAACTGAATCAAGAAAAAGGCATGGCCTGCTGTAGGTTAGCAAACTGTGAACACTAAAATAAACTCCTTTACTCCAGTTAATGCGAGATCTGGGTGAGGGAAAGAACAAGATACACGATACATTTTGTCTCAAAGCCAAAGAAGAGACAGGACACTTTGAACAGAGGAAGAAGGGAAATAGAAGAAAATGGAAATTAAATTAAAAGAATGAGGACTAGATTAAGCACATTAATGAAATAACCCAAAGGAGGGAACCTCCAGCTTGAGACCACACTGCAGCTGAACCTCACTTGGATTCTGGCCGTTAGGTCAGTGGGTTAGGGCACAAGGATTTTAAGAACAGAATACCTAGTTTCCAGTTGTGCCTATATATTAACTGAATCTGGCTAACCACTTTAAAATCCATTCAAACATTTATTAAGTGCCTGCTGTGTACCAGGACCTGCAGATGATTATAACAGTGATACAGTGGGCCCCGCTATAAAAGAAGGTACAGGCCCACAAATAACAGAAAATGCATGATAAATACTGCAACGCGTCCATGGCTGGGGGCAGGAGGGCAGGAAGGAGGGCTGGATGGAGAGGTGGGTGGAAATCTGGACAGACTGGTTAGAAGTGGTGGAATGAACCAAGTCCTGGAAGGCAAATGGGGTCTGCCCTGCAGAGAAGAGAGTGGGAGTCGGGGAACTTGAGTGAGCTGTCCAGGCACAGGCAGAAGCACAGAGACTTGGAAGGGCGTTGGTTTGGAAGTGCTGGTGGGTAGCAAAGGGCTTTGGGTGCAGGGGATGAAGGGGCCAGATCACAGTCCCTTACATGCCAGGCTAATAACCACACTCCCACGTCAACCTCATTGACATGAGGTTACCTAAGATGAAGAGCTCTAAGGTCTTCTCTGGCTTTTTTCAGCCAGAGGTCAGTTCAGAAACTAACAAGGGCAGTGTCTCTAGGAGCTATGAGGTGAGAAACCTAATCAGAAACCAAATTATCTCAGAGAACTGGTGAGCTGAACAGGCATGCAGGAAGCCCTGATGGAGGCGTGTGGCAACAGGAGTAGTATGTGTACATCTTATCTTGGTGAGATTTCCCCTTAAATCCCACCTCCTCGCCACCAGCAGGTGGTGAGCAGAACATCTCCCTCTTCTCTCTCAGATGTGTCCCTCTCCAAGCCCGCCTCACGCTCCAGCTAGATTCCCCCATCATTTCTCATCGGATTACTAGAATGGACTCCAAACTTGGCCATTTTTTCTTCTTTTGATTTTTAAACTACAGTCCTAGGGTATTTTAACTTCACTGTAACTTGTATTTGTGGACCAGTTTGGGCATCTAACCACATGCATATAAATATATAAATGTTTCCAAAGGAAAAGGAATCTCAAACTGACTCAGAACTTTTGGAATAGAAGCCATTTACTTATGAATTGGTGAGACTGCCTTCCTTTCTACATACATTTATTTTGTTTTTAAGAACAATTTAAAAATAAATAGATGCACATGATTTTTTAAAATCCACTAGCTCAGAGAACTTATAGCCACCTCCGCAGGGGAACCAATTTTACTATTTCTCCTGGCAATCACCTCTGCATCTCTAAGTAAAATAAGTGTACACAGCTATTTGTTGGTTTAGCCATTCTAGTTATTATGTAGACTTCCTTCAGTGATACCACAACCACCCTTCTTCCTCCTTTTCTCCCAATAGTTATATCATTACTTTTGTTTAAAAACCGGTGCTATGCATTTTGACTATATAAATATTCTTCCCGCAGAGTCAAATAGTATACTGAGATTGCATCTCCTTTCTTGTGAAGCTCATCTGTTTCCTTTGGAATTTCCAGTTGTCTTTCCTGATCACTGGCACCATTTGCCTTCACCACATCCTAAACTTTTGCCAACTCTCCATCATATCAGATATTCTACCAAGTCCCCACTTTTTTTCCTTCCTGAAGCTCTTGGACCTCCTGCTATCTAGGCCCTAGACCGACTGTTCTCCAGGCCTGTTGTACGGCTGCCACTCTGCAATTTTCCCTCACTGCACCCAGTGTTGAAGCCTGAGGTGGACATTTGTCATTTTATTTGACTGCCCAGTCTCTGAACTCCCCCTACTATGGTTAGGAACTTCCCCACTTTGTCAGTCTTGGTGGGAGGGACAGCCACCTTCCTACCATAAAATCTGGACCCCCCAATGCTCTTTCCCAGCTTCCCTGGAACCTAGACTAGAGCTGTTACCTAGACTGGGACAGGCAGACACACTCACCCTGGATTTGGCATCTGGAGCTTCTCCTGCAAAGAAGCAGACCAGTGGTGACAGCCATGGGAGCCTGGAAGAAGTGACTACTGTTGTTGGACTTGTTCTGTGGTTTGATGTCTTAGCTGTGGTTCTGGCTATTGATCCTTCCTTGTTCTTGCCTGTTCTCCAAGCCTGGTTCTCTAAGCTTCCTGACAATTCAGTGGGTTATCTAACACCCTTTCAATAAATTCCTTTTCTGCTTAAGTTGGCCAGAGTTGGTTTCTGTTGCTTGCAACACAGTCAGTTTCCTGTTTTCCATTGTCAATCAGTTGTTTCCCTGGAACACAGCCGAATGGTAGTATAGAAGAGAAAACTTGAGTCTTATTTATCTGATTGTGTATTTCACCCTCACACTTGATAGTTCGACTAAGTAAAGAATTAAAGGCAGAAGATCACTTGCCCTCAAACTCTGAAGGCACTGCTCCACTGGGTTTTATTCTGTGTTGATGGTGAGAAACCTGTTGCCACTGATTCTCATTCCTTTGAAGCTATTGGATTTTGAACCCTTCTGAAAGCTTCCAGGCCTGTCTTAACATTTATTGTAAAATTTCGTAACATGTATTCAGGTGTGCATCTTTTCTAACTCACTGTGGGAGGAACTCATGTGCTCCTAGAAACTACACGATTGGCCTCCAGCTATGAGAAATATGTGTATTGTAAGTCATTCCCTCTATTGTCTCTGTCTAATCTTTCTGGAATTCCTATTCCTCTTGGATTGACCCTTTAAAGCTCTTATTTTCCATCTCTTTGTTTTTTCTTTTTCGTTCTACTTCCTTGTCCTTACATCAAATTTAGCTTCCACTTCACTAAATTTTCTCTTTTCAATTTGGGCAACTAGATTTTTAATTCCCAAGAATGTTTGTTTTACTCCCTGATCAATCTATTTTTATAGCATCTTATTCTCATTTTATGAATAGGATAGCCTGACACCACTAATTATTTCTCTTAAAGTTTTCTTTTGCTTCTTGTTTAATCTGTTTTCTCCATAGTCATCTTTTCCTACCTTTTCTAAAAAAAAAAAAAAAAAAAAAAAAAAAAAAAATCCTGGTGTCACTTTATAATGTTGTAGTCTTTTCCCAAATGTCTAGTCAAGCTTTTTCGTATTTAAGAATAAAGCAATACAATGACAACTGGGAGCTGTACGATTCAAGTTGAGGTGCTATCCTTAAATCTCAGAATGGGGCCGATCCATTTATTTTGAGAAGATTTCTCAAAAACTATTTGTCTGGGGAAAAGACTCATGGATTCTGGACATTTACTCTGCATAAAGACCTTCATGTGAATCCCTTTACACCCTTGGTTTTCGTCATACTTGAGCTTCAGCGGCTCTTCCTCTAGGGCAGACCCGTGCGTGCTCTCTTTGGCCATAGCTTCCTCTGCTCTACTTTACTGGCTGCCACTCCTCCACCCATTCTCCGTATCCAGAAATCTGTTGAATTATCTTGTCCACTACAGGCCCTACTCTCATTTTCAGTGATTTAAAATAACAGTTTCTTTTGCATGGAATAAAGGCTGAAGCCCTAATATTTTTCCTACCTAAGTATCTCAATAATTGAATGTTGATCTTAAAAAGCAAAAATCTCTGAAAATCTGTTACAGATTAATTCTGTATCTAGCTATATCTATATCAAATTAAGAGTAAATGAATAAGAAGCTTAAGAGAAGGGCTTCATTAATAAATTAAATAGATCTAATGTTACTCAGATGAAATAAGAGAATATGAGTAATATTTTTAATAAGAGAAATGCTATGATGACTCACAGATCATAGTGGTCTCTAAATTAGAGCAGGCAAAAGGTTCTTATCCCCCGTACAATATTTAAGTGTTATTATTTCCTTTGAGGTTTAAATTTTATGTTTTTACAGAAAAAAAAAGCAGGGAAGACTGTGCATTAAACCACCGACTTAAAAGGGGATTTTAAATTTGCTAATATTACCAAATTCATAATGTGCTTTTCTTTAACTTAAATTATTGCTAACCTTAAATATGTAGTTATTGCCCATAAAATGGAATTTAGGAATTCTTCTCTTCAGACATCTGAATTTCCAATTTGGAGGCTGGCAAAACTACTTAAAATATATTCACTGATGGGCAGTTATGGTGCAGGCTCTAATCTTACTGCTCAGATGTCTCCCTGCAATAATGGACTTGAATCTTTCATCAGAGTACTATTTAGTTTATCTCTACTTCCCTTTCCGATTCTCAGTTTTTGGTCTTAAGATTTGACCTCATTTCAGTACCAATGGAATAAACCATGAGTTGACAAACATTTTCTGTAAAAGGCCAGGCTGTAAATATTTTACACCTTGTGGGACATAGCTCTGTTGTAGTTACTCAACTCTGTTATTGGAGCAAGAAAGAAGCTAGAATACATAAATGAATGGGCTTCACTGTATTCCAATAAAACTTTATTTACAAAATGGGCCCTGGACTAGATTTGGCCAGCAGGCCTGAGTTTGTAGATTCATGGGATAAACCATTATCCTCCTACAATTTACTAATGTTTTTATTAAAGGATATCTATATTGCTCATACCAAACACTAACAGTTTATGAAGAGAGAAAGCTAATCATATTTTTGGATAATGGAATTACATCTCTGTCACACTTTGGTTAAATGTAAGGGCTAAAAACAAGTACCAAAAATAAAAGCAAATTTGAGCTATCCATTTGAATAGTTGGACCTCATCTCATCCACAGAAAATAATAATAATTGAACACACAAAGATACTCCTTTTTATGTCCTCAACCATACGTAGCTAAAAAGATAGTTTATAAGTGCAATGAAGAGCCATAAACAAATTCTTACCACGGGTTCAACAGATCAATTTTATGAGTAATTCAATTGCTTCATTACCAGTACCAAAAAAGTTTTTGTCAGCAAACTTTCTCCCATTGAATTACTGTCGACACATCACAGTAACTGTTCTGAATCTAAACCAGTGAGTTCACAGAAGCTTACTTCAGAACATAGTTGCTATAATGGCTTGCAGGGTAGTGCTAGCACCTTAAATCTTAGAAAAAGAGCACGTGTTTAATTATCACCCTGGCTCTAAAGGACAGGGCACTTGGCCCTGGTGGACATAGTTTCACAGACTATCTCCTGGTACAGGAGCACGATAAATGGACTCCAAGAAGTAGAACACTTTTGGAAGATTTGTGAACCTAAACTAATTGAAGAACTTCCTCTTAAGATAGCATAATGTTACTTTTAAGAAACACGAAGAACTGAAAACTGACATCTGCTGGTCTTATATCATGTCAGGAATATCCATTATTTGTACAATTGATATGAAGGCCAAAAATTGCTGCTTTTCCGATCACTCAACTTTCATTTAGGGGAAACTCAGTTCCTGTATTTGGAGGTTGGGAGTTTCCAGGCAGTAGTACAGCAAGGAAGAACCCAGGGGGAGGCAGACAAACTCCCCACGTTGAGAAGATGGAGCTAAGCATCTGGGGAGATCAAAGTAGCTAGAATTTGGGCAGACTACCGGAAAGGAGAAAACTGTTTAGAGAGAAACTCTTGGAAATCTGCAAAAGGTCCCTGTTGAGGATTCAGCAGAGTACTGATCGGTGTGTGCATGTGAGGAAACTACCCAAGGCCAGGAGAAAGAAACACCTGAAAGGAATAGCAAGCAGTACCTAGTGCTCCCACAAGGCCTGAAATGGTAGGCACGTTGTTCTGACAATCGTTTCTACCAGCCAGACTGAAAAAAACTCATGATTCATGAGGCAAGGCTGGAGGACTCAGAAGGGTGTCGCCTCACTGGTGAGGCAAAATTAGCCCTACAATAAATCCAGCTCTGGTCCCACCTAACAAAGCAAGACCTGAAAGATCAGACTGTTTCTAAGAAACTTCACTGCATCTCAGAACAAAAGTCAAAAACATTTACAGAAATACAAAAATGCCTGGCGCCCAACAATGACTATCATCCAACCAAAGATTACCAGGCTTCCAAGGAAGCATGAAAATATGACCCATATTCCGGAGAAAAATCAATTAATCGAAACTGACCTAGAACCAACACAAATGTAAGAATTAGTAGATAAGGACACAGAAAAAAGCTAATGCAACTGTATTCCATATGTTCAAAAAGTTAAGCAGAGACATAGATGATATAAACCTACAGATTCAAGAAGCTCAACGAATCCCAAACACAAGGAATACAAAGAAAACAATACCAAGGCCCAACACAATCAAATGGTTCAAAGTCAATGACAAAGACAGAAAATCTTAAAAGCAGCTGGCGGGGGGCGGGGGGGAGGAGGAGATATGTTACAAACAGAGAAATAAAAATGACAGCAAATTTCTCACTTGTAACAAGGTAGCCAGAAGATAGTGGGCTACATTTTGAAAAGCATTGAAATAAACTGTCAAACTAGAATTCCATACTCAGCAAAAATATCTTTCAAAATCCAAAGGCAAAATAGACTTTTTCAGAGATACAAACGCTAAAAGAATTCTTCACCAGCAGACCCGCACTGGAAGAAATACCAAAGGAAATCCTTTAAGCAGAAGGAAATGATGCCAGATGGAAATATGGATCTACACAAGCAATTAAGAGTATCAGAAATGGTAACCAGATGGGTAAATACGTGAGGTTTTCTCCCCCTTATATTTAAACCTCTTTAAAAGGTAATTGAGGGGCTGGCCTGGTGATGTAGTGGTTAAGTTCGTGTGTTCCACTTTGGTGGCCCAGGGTTGGCAGGTTCAGATCCCAGGTGTGGACCTGTACGCCGCTCATCAAGCCATGCTGTGGTGGTGTCCCACATACAAAATAGAGAAAGACTGGCATAGATGTTAGCTCAGGGCCAATCTTCCTCAAGCAAAAAGAGGAAGATTGTCAACAGATGTTAGTTCAGGGCCAATCTTCCTCACCAAAATAAAAATAGATAATTGACTGTCTAAACAAAAATAGTAAATTGCATTGTGGAGTTTATAATGTATTTATAAGTAAAATACATGACAAAACTAACATAAAGGGCAGGAGGGGAGAAATGAATGTATATTACTGTAAGATAAGGGGTATAATTTTAAGCAGACCTAAAAAAATGAGTAGGGGTAAGTGCAAAAAACCAAGAATAAACAAGACAATTCTGAAGGAAAAGAACAAGGTAGAGTGACTTGCCCTACCAGATACCAGACTCTTGTTGTAAAACTACAGTAATTAGTGAAAGGTGTACTGGCACAGGGATAGGCAAGAGAATAGAACAGAAAACCTATGAACAATTCCACACATACATGGAAACATCATATATTGCAAATAGGGCACTACAGATCACTGAAAAGGGCGGACTATGTAACAACTGGTGCTGGAACTATTGTTTACCTGAGAAAAAAATAAAGTTGTATCCCTATCTCAAACCACACACAAAATTCAACTCTAGACCTAAATGAAGGGAGCAAAACTTTAAAGCTACGAGAAGAAACAAAGAAGAAAATATTTGACATCATGGGAAAGAAGGTTTTCTTAAACAAGAAAGAAAGGCACAAATCATACATGTGAAAAACTACATTAAAATTAACTCTGATCATCAAAAGAGCACGATAAAGTCAAGCCACAGATGAGGAGAGGATATGTGCATTACATATAACCTCCTAAGAATTAGTATGAAGAATAGATAACGAATTAATAGAAACTAGGAGGAAAAGGGCATAGAACCCAAGAGGAAAATAGCTGAAAGACAGGATAGGCAATTCTCAGAAGAGGGTATGAAATGGTCAAAATATTAAAATAAGTAATCAGGGAGATGTAAATTAAAATGAAATAACCTTCTCACACTCTCAGACTGGCAAAAATTGCAGTCTGAAAACACCAGGTGTTGCAAACATGTGAAACTGTTACATCCTGGTTGTGGGGGTGTGGAGTTATAACCCCTTTGGAGAAAAGTTTTCTCAATATTTAGTGAAAACCATCAACTCCTCTGCATGTACCATCCACTCCTGCACATCAGTACAAAGAGACATGAACAAGAATTTTCAGGACAGCATTAGTACCCAGGCTGTAGTTATCCACACAGATGAATCACACAAATATAATACTGAGTAAAAAACCCAAAAACCACGATATATACACGATATCCTTACATAAAATTTTTAAACGCCGAAAACGTTATTCAATCGCATTAGAATAATGCATATCTAGTAAAAGAATACATACAAAATACATATATAGACGAGCATGAGAAACACAAAGAAATGTAGAGAAAAAGGGACAATGTAATTGGGGAGGAAAAACAGCCTTCAACTGTATTGTTAATGTCATTACGTGGTGCTATTGTTTCTACCCCTGTATCTGAAAGTTTTCCAGTAAATTTAAGAAAAATAAAAGATGAGTAGGAGTCAGCTAGTGAGGGAGAAGGGTGGGTAAGTGACTAACCGTTTGGAAGGTGATGTGGCCGTATTATCACTATTTTAAATACGCACGTCCTTTGACCCTACAATTACACTTATCCTAGAGAAACACTAAAAAAAAATGTGCACAGAAAGGTATGTACATGGATGTTGGTTACAGCATTATATTTAATAGGGAGAAGTTGAAGAAAAAAACCCTAAATGTCCATTGTTCATTAATAGGGAAATGATTAATAAACCACTCTACAGTATGCACCCACATTATAGAACACTGTGTAGCTGCTGGGTTCTATGGGGAGGTCCATCTTCAGCTTTATTTAGTAAGGAAGAAAAGCAAGTCAGAACAGTATTTGCAGTATGGTCTCTTATGTAAACACAACCACTGTTGAAAATACATAGAAAAGATGTCGAAAGAAATCCATCAATGAGGACTGAGGTGCAGGCCGGAGGGAGTCAGGACACTCTATATACACTTCTGATAGAAGGTGTGTGTAATTCATAATTAAAGAAACAGAATATAAACAGAGGAAACACATGTCAAAAAACAAAAAAGCCTGGGGACCAGAGAGATGATGACAGATTTGAGGAACTAGAAGTTAAAAGTGAGAAGAGCAGGGGCTGCAAGGCCACGAGAAGTTCTGAGACGGCTGGGCCTCTGGGAGACAGGGCGCAGGGAAGCCTTCATGAAGAATGACAAAGAATAAAATGTAGTGAAAGGATGAAAGGATGAGAGGAAGGAAGGAAGGAAGCAACGGGGGAACGGGGGCCTTCCGATTTTAGGATTATTGGCCATTTCTCTAATATCAGTTCTCTACTTCCCTATAGTTAGGTAACTCCCAAATTTTCAGAAAGGAAACTAAAATCATCCAACGTGTACTCTGTACTTTCACATAGATTACTTTAATTAAGGAGAAGTGGGTCCTTTTAACAAACCTTTAATTTGTTAAGATGAAACTTTCTTTGTATTTAAAAAAAATCAACGTAAACATAGTGATATCAATTCTCAGATACACCAACTATTCAGAAGCACAATATTAAATGTAATATATTGGTAACAGAAGAACTTCAGAATAGTCTCTTCATCTAATGGTATAAGTGGTACTTGGCTTTTATAGCCAGTGTCATTGTTCCTGGGATCAATGAGCATCTTCAGATAACCCCCGAGTTCATTCTTCCCATGGGAGCTATTCCTGGCTAGATCATTAAAGAGCAAACAACCGTGGAAAATCTTACATAGACCCTAATTCATATGATCCCCAATAAAGTAAATATAGGATTAAGTAATTTTTGAGATGGGAGAATCATCCTAAAAAACCCAGACCGGGGCAGATGAGGGAAGAGCCTCCATTATTCCAATTGTTTTTTCCCAATAACTACAAAGAAGCATCCTGTTTCTGGTGAAGAGATGATTTAAAATGTACTACCCACACAAAAAAATGCAAATTTACCCCCTTTGTAATGACAAGAGTTTTACCAACAGTCCTTCCTACTTTTGAGAAATCTCCTAGAGTTTAACAGAGAGATGGAATCCTTGGAAAGTGAGGAAAGTAATACTGATAAGACATGTACTGGTTCTAAGATGAGAATTCAACATTCTTAAAAGAAACAACAAAGAATAGAAATTTATCTCCAAAAAAGACCACTAGTGAGCTTTCTAAGGCTGAGGAAATGGAGAAATGGTTTGAGAGAAATGGTACGCCGAGGAGCCAGGCCGGGTGAGTGGGCAGCAGTGTCACTGGGCTGCTTTTGCTGTGGACAGATTCCTGCACTAGTAGTAGTACGGGAGTGCTCCCTTATCTGCGGCTTCATTTTCCACAGTTTCAGTTACCCTCGGTCAACCATGGCCCAAAAATATTACATGGAAAATTCCAGAAATACACAATCCATAAGTTTTAAATTGCGGGCTGTTCCGAGCACTGTGATGAAATATCCTGCCCTCCACCTGGGATGTGAATCAACCCTTTGTTCAGCATAGCCACACTGTAGATGTCACCCACCTGTTAGCCAGTTAGTAGCCATCTGGGTTATCAGATCTTCTGGCATGGTATCCAAGTGCTTGTGCTCAAAGAACCCTTACTTTACTTCATAATGGCCCCAAAATGCAAGAGTAGTGATGCTGACAATTCGGATAAGCCAAAGAGAAGCCGTAAAGTGCTTCTTTTAAACGAAAAGGTGGAAGTTCTCAACTTAATAAGGAAAGATAAAAAATCATATGTTGAGGTTGCTGAGATCTACAGTCAGAATGAATCTTCTATCTGTGAAATTGTGAAGAAGGAAGAAATTCGTGCTAGTTTTGCTATCGCACCTCAAACTGCAAAAGTTATCACCACAGTGTGTAATAAGTGCTTAGTTAAAATGGAAAAGGCATTAAATTTGCACCATAAGGCATTTTGGAAAAAAACAAAAAGCCATTTTGAGAGAGATCACGTTGACATAACTTTTGTTACAGTACATTATTATAATTGTCCCATTTTGTCATTAGTTATTGTTGTTAATCTCTTACTATGCCTAATATATAAAGTAAACTTTATCGTAGGTATGTATGTATAGGAAAAAACCTAGTACATATAGGTTTAGTATCATCTGCAGCTTCAGGCATCCACTGGGGTCTTGGAATGCATATACCCCTGCAGATAAGGCGGACTACTATACTGCTTGATCTAGGATTTAAAGACCCCTCACCCTGGAAAACACAAAGTATGGATCTTCCCTTTTTAGATCTACGGGCAAAACAATACAACCATCAAAACAGAAAAAGTACAACTGTTTGAAAGGAGTCCAATTCCTCCACTCACATTCTGCAGTTTTATGACTCCCTAGGATCTGACACACGAGTTGGACTTCAACTCTCTGTGATACGACTGTGGGCAAACGTTTTGACAGAGATCATGATTCAGAAGACTCTCACTGACCCACTAAAGGTTCAGAACAAGGTCTTAGTTTTTTCTACATCATAACGGGACACCATGTTTGAGGTACAGAAGAAAAACGAAGCAGAAAGGCCTCCGGCAGTGACTGCTAATGAATACATATGAAATTGTGTTCATTTTCCAAACGCACATAAAAAGATCTTGAAAATAGACTAGGAATAAATGCTGTGAAAAACGTGAGATGGAATAGTGGCGATACAACAGCTCTGAAACTACACCAACTTGATAACATGGAATTTAAGGAACACACAAAAAAATGTTCTTTATCTAAACGAGTTTTGAAAAAAAATGCTAGTGTGCTGTATAGGAAAGGGATGATGATAATGCTGACCTTTATTAATGATAAAATCAATAACAAACTATAAAGCTTATCAAGGACCCGGCTCTTTTCAGCAGCTCGATGATTACAGGAAAAGCAACAATTCATTTGAACAGGACGTTAGCGCACGTGCAGCAGATGAGGCTCTTAGGGGCCAACAGTAGTGGCGGGTACAGCTAGGTGGCCACTCTGAGAGCTTGTCTCCTTTTATACAAGTCGGTTTTTTTCTAATTCATTTATCTCTTTGTTATCTCCAGTATGTGCCTTACAACAATTCCAGGCACTAGATGTTACCTCAACAGATACTTGTTCCTTGGGAGACTAAGGAGAGAACAAAGGATCTCCAAAAGTACTCTAGGTGAACCCAACAATTAATTTGGAGAACAATTTCTCCCTAGTCTATATTTATTTCCAGCTGTAGGCAAGGGAGTGTGCGAAGGAGAAACACTCTTCATCTCCGAAGCCGGCCATACATCAGATCCTCCCACTGCCTCTCTTCCCGCTGGTTCTCAGCCTGGAAATCTCACCTGTGGGCAAAGTGAGCTCACAAACCCAAAATGCACTGATTTTCTTGATGAATGAGCCCAAGTGAACTCCAAAGAGCTCCACCTGAGCTTTTACCTGAGCCTTCATCTAGAGATCACAAAATAAGCACCTGGTTATTTAAAAAAAAGAACAAATACTTAATTGTGTGATAAATAAAACTTCACAACCTCTACAAATCTGTTAAAGTTTACAGATCTGAGAAGATTAAAGCTTTCTAAAATAAAGTTAACCAATCCAAAATAATCTGTCAGTTTTATCAAACATCTATCTGATTAATGAATCTTTTAATTACTTTGGTACTTTTTTCAAAGAATGGACTGACATTAATTTCTTACAAAATCTATTTATATTTGTTCTCACACACTGCACATTGTTCACTAAAATACATGCGTGTGTGTGTGTGTGTGTAGGCAGTCACTTCATAAAAAGTAGGGAGGAAAAGAGACAGAACTATTTGAATCATATTCCAATTTAGGAGAATGCTCTTTACGATATTCTCTGAGTGACTTATAAAGGTGAATAAAATAAGAAACTACAAGAATAGATACATTAAAATGAGTATTTCCATCATATTAGCATGTAACTCTTTTTGTCAGTTTGCAAAATATAACTTAAAAAATTTTTTTTAACTGGTAGACTGTAGAGGAATGGCAGGAAACCTTGGTGAAGTTACAGAGCCTTCCTGGGCCTCCGTTTCCTCAACTGTACAAAGTGAATAGAGGACTAGAAAAATCCCTGTAATACTTTCCAGGGTTTCAATGCCTGTGAGCGCCTCTGAAGCCTCACCTGCTAATAGTTAACCTCTTTCGTTCACTTGTCCTTACCATCTCTGAGCGAGATTCCCTGCATGAATGCGTATTGACCAGAACCCAGCAAATGCTAAATTCACCAGAGATTTTCACTACATTACAGTTCTAACATAAGGTAAGGGAAACATATTTCAAAACTATCATAGAATGCTAAGCAAAAATTTAAGAACACCAAAAGTCTCTTCATCTGTGACTTAGTTCACAGCCAAACACGTGAGCTCTTTCCCCAGCTCCTTCAACTGTTCAACTTGAGGTGTGCAGCCACTGGATCACTTCATGAGCTCCTTTCCCTGGGTTACTAAAGGTTTGGTTCTAGAGTTGCCTGGAGTTGTAAAAGGGATGAGAGAAATTCTTTCTGTCCCCACCCTATTACCACTATTTATGACCAATTGGCACCCTTGTCAAAGCATTTGGGACACCCTTGCCCCAGGGCCACTGCAAAAGAATGTCCACTTTATTATGAACAGTGCCCTGTTTCAGGGAAAGCAGGATGTTTAGAAAGTTTTGTACTCAGTCCTCATCTCCCCTTTCAGTCAACTATGACTCGCTATAGGGACAATTGTGCTGTAGATCAATTAATAAAATCATGGACTTCTAGGAGTGATTGCCAAATGCTGCTGTGGACAAAACAATACCTGATGGGCAAAAGGTGGGAAAAAGTCTAAAAAGGACTGTAACTTTCCCAGGAGCTCTCAAAGATAGTAGAAGCTTCTGGAAGTCCAAGTTTCCAAAGAGTGTTTAAATCAGTCTGCTAAGTGGTTCAAAGCAGAGCCAATGGGAAAGTCCAATACTGACCCGCTGGCACTCTGTCACTTTCCCCACAACCAACAAAATCCACAAGACTATTACCATGAAATATAGAGGATGCAGAAGCACATGCTACAACATGGGTTCTTCAAAAGATGACAAAGTCATCTGAGAAGGAGGTGACTCAAGTTTCAAGCAAGCTGCTATTCCAACAACAAATTTCTTGTTCTGATTGTATTTGGCATTTTCAGGATCACTTTCTTGCATGTGCATATTTAATCCCTGTTATAGTCCTTGTTGTTATAACCAAAATCTCTTTAAAACAAATGCACCAGTCCTGGTTCTCAAACTTGGATACACATTGGAATCGACTTGGAAATACAAAAAATTCTGATGCCTGGGTCCCACCCCTGAGATCATGATGTAGATAGATAGGTGTGGTCTGGAGGTAGGAGTTTTAAAAGCTACCCAGCTGATTCTAATGTAAAAGCAAGCTGCAGAACCACTGCTCTAAGCTGAACCCTGGTTGGCAACTAGGCTCAGATGGTTCTGCTGTTTATGGGAAGTCTACCTCAACCTGCCAAAAATAAGCACAATTATGGTGTGGGTAACAGTCATCAGAGGTAAATGTGTATTCTATTCTGATATCAAATTATTTTTAAAGGCAGAGGGGCAAGTGATGAGAAGGAACAATGATGCTTTTGTAGGGGTAAGACAAGTCTTCAATGCTACAAAACTTCCTAGCATATTATAGAAACCAGTTTTGCTGGTTTTTTATTATATGACAAAGGCAAGCACTGACCCAATCGGCAGGATTTTGGATGTAAGATTTACTAGTCCTAAGCACTAGGGAGATATCTTTGTGACTTCTGAAAAAACCCAGAGACGTTTTCTACTCTAAGAATACTACTGTCAAAGAACAGATACTGCCATTGTCCACTAGTCTTTACATTTTTCTGTATCAAGAAGATAAAGACCAAACCTATGGACCTAGAAGGTAGCACTATAGGGCTGCAATTTTCCATTAAGAGATTAAATATAACTTCTAAGACCATGGGTCTCAAAGTTCAGCATGCTCAGAATCACCTGGAGGGCTCATTAAATGCAGATTGTTGGGCTCCACCGCACAGGGTCTCCGATTCTATAGGTCAAGGATGGGGATTTGCATTTCTGACAAGTTCCCAGAAGATGCTGATGCTGCCAGTCTGGGGACCACACCTTGAGAACCCGTGTTTCAAGGACTTGCAAACAGCATGATCCTCGAGTAACAAGAAATGCTTCTATCCTACCTCAAGCTTTGTGATAAAAAGACAAATTACTTTGAGTGAAATGAGACAGTGTCTTAAGAGAAATCTTGAGATTTATCCCAAGAGGCAAAACTGTTTCATTCCTCTAAAGAGGAATAGATGGGTTCAGTTAACTTCATTCATTCACTCATGAGTAAATGTTACCCTTGGAGGAGAAAGCAGAAGAGCTGTCATAAGTTCAAACAGAAGGACCTAAACATTCTTTTCAAAAAACATTGACCCATGGTTTCCTGTTTCAGGGAACAACGACTATTTTCCATTTTTAAAATGTTTACTGTATAATGTGGCATTTAAGTGGAGGTAAAGGTGGGCTTTTTAAACAAGTGGTTAGAGCAACTGAGTGACATCTGGAAAAAAATAAAGCAGAATCTGTACTTTACAGAATAGAGGATAAACCTCAAAGGGAGCAAATATTTAAATGTAAAAAAGCCCCCATAGAAATTCTGCAAAAAAAAATATGGGTCAATTTCTGTATGTGTGTGTGGAAGGGGGATAGTGGAAGATTCCACTTTCTAATTGTAACTCAAAATCTGGAAGCCATAAAAGAAAGAATGGAAAAAAATATGCTGCGGAAAAATTAACTTCTGTTTGGGGCAAACAAAAACCTCAATGACTAAAGAAAATGATAAAGTGAGAAAAATATTTGGAGATCATATCATGGGTTTAGAGCTTAATGTCCCTATTATATAAAGAGCCCTACAAATCAATGAGAAAAAGACCAATAACCCAATAGAAGAGCAAGCCAAGCACAGGAACATACAGTTTGCAAAAAAGAAATACAAATGGCCTTTAAACATATGAGAAAATGTCCAACCTCACACTTTTTAAAAAAGGTATGCAAATTTAAACCATCTCGAGATATATTTTGCATATCAGATTGGCAAAAATCCAAAAGTGTGATCACTCATTCTGTTGGTGAAACTCTCGTAAGTTGTTGGTAGGAGCGCAAAATGAAACAATCCCTGGGAAGGGCACTCAACACCATCACAAGTACATACGCACACATCCTCTGGAAAATGTCAACCCTCCTTGTAGAAAACTGCCCTGCAGATACACCTGCACAGGTATGAAGTGATACATGTGCAACTTTGTTCATAACAGCATAAGATTAAAAATCTAAGAGTCTATTCATAGGAGATTGATTTAATAATTCTGACACATCCGTACAATGGAATATTATACAGCTCAAAAAAATACGAGGCAGTTCTGTATGTTCTGACATGGAAAGCTCATTAAAGTATATCACCCAATATAAAAACAAAGTCCAGAATAACATACAGTTGTCATCTTTCCTAAGAAAAAAGGGAAAATAAGTGTTTTTTAACATTTTTAATTTGCATAAACAGTGGGAGAATTTATAAGAAATGAATAGAAATGGTGACCTGTAAAAGGCGTAGGAGGGCAGGGTGGACGGAACAGGTCTGGAGCAATTTTCAGGCGTACTTTCATATAAAAGTTTCTCTATAACAGTTATTGAAATCAAATTGTGGAACTAAATGAGAAAACTTTGGTGTATACGAACATTTTCTTTACACGTTTTCGGCACAATTCAATGCCTCTCCAAACCCCCACCCCAAGGTACTTAGCAAATATGAGTTAAGTGATAGGGCTAAGGCCAAAGTTATTGACCTCCAGGAGGCCAGACGTTAGATGGCAAAGTCCACTTTGCAGGCAAGGGCTTTTCAGAACAGCATTTACTACAGCAGGTCTCTGAAGATGAAAGAAGCCAGGCTTTTAGTTTTACTGGATCGTTCAATTTCTATAAATAGTCTCTTCCAATTAAGCCAATGAATTTACATTTCTCTGCAGCCCATGCTTTTAAGCGAGGCTCAGAGGTTCGCCATAGAATGTTTCACTCTGTGGCACTTTCCCCCACCTCTGTTTTAATAAATAAACCATCAGCATAAGCACCTAATTATAGACTTCAGGAACATAAAATTCCCCAGATCAGACAAGAAATACAATCTACCCCTCCCCTACCTCTCAAACCCGTCTTTTATCTAACTCAAAATGAGGAAACACCTTTAGATACTGTACAAAGTACACCGCATGCAGTATACAAATAAGTCACAGGAACCAAGGTTTCTTAGTACCTCCACATCTCCCTGAAGAGATGCCAGTTTTTACATACTCCCTAAAGTATACTTTAAAATCATCCCCTGTGTTCAGACTGCTATGTAAAATTTATAAAAATGTAACATAAACTTCATATAAATGTTATATAATTTTTTTAAAAAAAAATAAAGACAAACACATTTAACTTACTCTGGGCACATCTCAAGGCACCAGAGTTACATTTCTATGACTGTCTGTCATGTATCAATGAAAGAGAACAAGTCAGGGACTTCTCGACGCCAGGAACTTACAGGAGGATCCACAGCAGCAAGCAGGGGAGCATGCCAGTCAGCACTAGGACTCGTGGGAGAGCTGATTATCATTTCTCTGGAGATGTTTCTAGGCCATGCATGGACAGCACTCATGACAACCAAACCAAAAAAAAGCCCACTATACGAACTAGCTTTTTGGCATCCTTTGCTCAGTTTCTAAAAGGACCACCTGTAATCTACCTGGAAAAAGAGAACAGGGTTGGACAAGTGAAAAACCTTTCATATCTACCCTCAGGAATGAAGCCTGAGTAAAATCCTATTCATCGTGCCACAAGGAAGTGGCGTAGAAAGACCAAACGACAGAGTATCAACAACAGCCAGTTTTATAGTCCTTGACATGGCCAGAACTCACTGTGTGACCCTGGGCTCATCTCCAAAATGCAGCGGTGGTACTTGAGGCCTCAACAAAGGTCTGAGGCTGGAACTCTAGGTTGCTTAATTCCGACAGCTTACTCTGTCACTTAAAAATCCAACTTGCTGGCAAGAAGAAATTATGGCGATGACTGAGTTCTTCTGCTGGTGAATGCTTATAATGAATAAATGCGCTGTAACCCAACTCATGGATGAAATGACTTCACAGCCTCATCCTTAGATTTCTGACACCTGATTACATAGCAGTCTCTGTGGAAGATGACATAATATAAAAATAAATTCTCTATTTCTTCCTGTCCCCTATCCTTGGAGGCTGGATCAGTGCAAATCACCGACATTTGGGAAAAAAAAGAATCCCAGAAGATTGTTGTGGGTCTCAGCCTGGTGCAGTGGTGAACTGCCTCCAAGACCTGCTCTAGTTTAGAGGCCCAATCAGAAAAAGTAGCGGCTTGGAGTTATGATGACATTCCTGTGCTGAGGAGTGGCAGTGGATTATTGGATATAAAGCAAAATGAGAAGACACTGCCTCTGTCTGTGTATGTGGTTCTCTCCCTCTCTCATACACACACACACACACAACCAATAATGCATATTCCTTAGCTCATTTGTCCCCTGGGTCCCTTTTTCTCTTGCCTCACAAGAGAGCCAGCGCCCCTCCCCCATGTCTGTCAAAAGCTGCAGAACACCAGGCATTGGCTGGTCCCATTCTCCTTCAAAATGACACTAAACAGGATAACGTGGAAGTTCCTCTCTCCTCTATGCTCTGAGGACCCACCTATTTTCTCTGACAAGAAGCCACAAGCTAATAGGTTAATCTAACTTATTACGCCACATCCTGATATTACCCAGGAAAGGCAATTTTAAAACTATCATCTTCTGGGTCCAGAGTGGCTGCATTTCTTTGTAAATATGCAGTAGAACAGTGACATTTATGAAGCTGCTTTTTTTGTTATTAAGATTTATTTGTTTTTACTTTTAACTTTCTAGATTCCCTCTAAACGTATGAGTTGTCTTATCCTGTCGAAAATAATACAGAGGGTAGATTACAAATCTCACTTTTCATTTCCTAGTCCAGAAGCAGATATTTGCCATTGGGGGTCAGCAATGCTTCCAACCTTCCGTGCTGCCCGTGGTGTTACACAGCACCTGGACATGTCAAGCAGGCACTCCCAATGCCTTCAAGTGTGAGTGCCCAACCTTTGGGTGAAATAATTATAGTTGATATGTACAGGGCCTCAGCTCAAAGTCAGATTGCTGTGCCAAACAATATCATTTCATCTTCTCCAAACGTCTATGTCACAGACAAGCAAACTTAACGGCAGCTAGAAAGTGGCAAAGTGGACACATGAACTCGTCTTTGTAATACTCAATTTGCCTCCAAGAATGATGAAAAAACAAAGTCCTCCGCTCTAAGAAGCTACTGATTGCGAGATGTACCATTGTTTCATAAACAAATATAGAGAGAGATCAATGCATATGGACATATGAAAAACATGTATGTCATAGAAAATGGAGAAAATATACTCCTCCTTATACAAAAGGAACAACCCACTATGACCTGCTGTCCACTCCCTCCCCGACTGAGGAGGAGCTTGAGGCTCAGAAGACTGTGATTTGTCCAAGGGCCCCAGGAGGGGCAGGGCCAATGAGGCTCAGTTCAAAAGAGTACTGACCACCATTCTGTGAGAGGAACTGTGCTGGGCCTGGGGACTCAGCGTGGTTCCTGCCCTTAGGGAACTGAGCATCGGAACTTAGCATCAGAACAAAGCCCAGAGGTCCTAAAGCCAGAGGTGCACACACCAGTCCTACCACACCCGTTCATGACTCAGGGGGACTTCCCAAGACCTTTGGATTGACTTGCAACATTTCCCAAGACTTAATGATGAAGTCTTGAATGAACCGTTAAAATGTGTTTTCTCTGTTCTTTTTGTTTTGCTTGTTTTTGACATAACATTTCATTTCCAAGGACCTGGGTGAGGATGTAAACACATTGTGAGAACTGCAAGGACAGCACTCACACTGCTTTCCTGCATTTTCTTCCTGATGCAGCTGTAGTAAGGAGCTCACACGCAATGGAATAAAGAGCAGCAGACCCACAACTTGACTTGAGGCGGAGATGGAAACTAATATTTTTTGAGGGCCCACTAGGGATCATACTAGATACTAGATGTTCTTGTTTTGTGAAGGAATGAACTAAGAAATAGACAAACCTCTAATCTGCTCAAGGTGTCAACTATGTAGGTCTACCGAGAAATGGACATCTCAAGGATTTGAATGAAATTTATTTTACAAAGTCTAAATTTGTTATGAATCATGAGTAGTTAAGATTAAAAATCTCCTTGCCTAAAAGTATTGTATCAAATCATAAATATGTGGTGTGTACCTACAGTGTACAAGATACCACAGGGACACTAATATGTAACTTTTATCTCTAAAAAACTTACAATCTAGCTGGGAAGAGCATTCTATCATTTTAAAAGCTAACTAATGAAAAAATAATTGATAAGAAATTAAACTAAAATAAACAAAATAAAATAACTTTTAATTTGATGGGAGACATGCAATATCAGTACACACAATTACCTGCTAAATAGTTTCCACAGGCAATAAAGCTACCGGAATTCACACGGGCTGCGACAGTATCTGAAGCACCACAGTTTTCAAAAACTGTTATTAATGGGGCTGGCCCCGTGGCCGAGCGGTTAAGTTCGCGCGCTCCGCTGCAGGCGGCCCAGTGTTTCGTTGGTTCGAATCCTGGGCGCGGACATGACACTGCTCATCAAACCACGCTGAGGCAGCGTCCCACATGCCACAACTAAAAATGGATACACAACGAAGAAGATACAACTATGTACCGGGGGGCTTTGGGGAGAAAAAGGAAAAAATAAAATCTTTAAAAAAAAAACTGTTATTAATAATCGCATGCTGGGGATTTCCGATTAACAAAATGTAAAAGTTGAAAGTTATTCTGTAGAGTTGAAGGTACAGGAAAGTGATGAGTTGGGATGATTATGTACATACCCAACACGATAATTACATGAAGAGAAAAAGAATGAGAACCTGAGAAGGGCACGACTATGGAGAGAAGTCACAGATGCGACAGCAGACATGTCTCCACTCATGCGCCCCTCCCATCGTGGGCAGCGCCAATGCCGTCTCGTCTCCACCGGCCCCTCCCCCACCACACCCCAATGGGAATTCTTGGGCAGGTCCAGCTTTCCTTGTTGACAGGCATGCTCGTTTCCTTCTCTACCAAAAGAATATAATGGTGCTCATGAGCCACCTTCTGCACACAAATGTTTCAAAGTTTAAACTAAAAAAATGGATTCGAGATTTCTATAAAAATGCTTATTCGAGAAACCTAAATGTACGCTAAAGGCTTTGTCTACAATGGTCAATGAAAAGAATCATGTCCAGATACAAATACACACAGAGGCACACAAACACATAGATAACTGAAGGTGCAATAGCCTTTCCAATAATTCTAAACTTGGCTTAATTTATTGTTATTGCATAATGATAAAAAGGTCTAAAACGCTGAGTGTTATAGAAACTCAAACAATTCTAAACTTTGCTTTAAGAAATAAAAAGTACAGACGTTACCAAGATAATTGGTAAAATAATATCTGACATGTGAGGAGCCTTTCCTTTGGGTAAGCAGCACAAGATAAATTTTTCATTTCGATGAGCCAGCAGCTATTAAGAAGATGGTCACCAGGAGAATGAAAAGACTCCAAGTGTAATTGTTTCTGGAGGAGGCAGGGTGAGCACACTTCACCACACCTGCTCCCTTGACGGGGAAAAACACCAAGCGGCAGAGCACCGGATACCCACAGCCACCCGAGGCCTGCCTGCCCCTCACAAACAGGCTGGTGTGGCCAACCAGGTAACAACAAAACAGAAATGGTCTTCTCCCCAACCAAAGCCAACTCACCAAGCAGCAAAAACAGTTACTCATGGGAAACCCAGGGATGAATGAGGCCTAGTGAGCAAATTAGAGTTAGGTGACATTCAGGAGTCAAAATAAGGGTCCCCGCCTCATGCGAGGCTGGTGGGAATGTAAAATGATGCAGTCGCTGTGCAAAAGTCTGGCAGTTCCTCAAAAAGTTAAACATAGAAATACCACATAATCCAGCAATCCCACTTCTGGGTATATATCCAAAGGAATTGAAAGCAGGAACTCAGATACTTCAATGCCAATGTTCATAGCAGCGTTAGTGAATAGCCCAATGGTGGAAACAACCCAAGAGTCTACTGACAGATGAATGGATAAACAAACTGGGATATACGCACACAATGGAATATTTTGTTGTTAGTGGCATCCAGTTGATTCTGACTCCTAGCAACCCTACAGCCGAGTGGAACCCTGTTTTTGCACCATCCTCTCACCTTCCAGCGCTATATTAGATAATGCTCTGCTGCTTTTCATAGGGTTTTCATGGCTAATTTTTTGGAATTGGGTGGCCTGGTCCTTCTTTCTAGTTGATCTTAGTCTGGAAACTCCGCTGAAACCTGTCCATCATGGGTGACCCTGCCGGTATGTGAAATCCCAGTGGCATAGATTTCAGCATCATAGCAACACGCAGCTACCACAGTATGCCAACTAACAGATGAGTGGTGTGGTTCCCTGACCTGGAAATGAACCTGGGGTGAGGTGGTGAGAGCGCCAAATCTTAACCACTGGACCACAGGGCTGGCAACTAGAATATTATTCAGCCATAAAATGAATTGAAATGTTGGGCCAGCCCCTGTGGCCCAGTGGTTAAGATCAGCACACTCTGCTTCAGCAGCCTGGGTTCAGTTCCTGGGCACAGACCTACACTGCTGGTCAGTGGCCACGCTGTTGCAGTGGCTCACATCCAAAAAGAGGAAGATTGCAGATGTTAGCTCACGGCAAATATTCTTCAGCAAAAAGAGGAAGACTAGCAAGAGATGTTAGCTCAGGTGAATCTTCCTCAGTAAAAAAAAGAAAAAAAGAGAATTGAAATTTTGATATACACCACAACATGGATGAACCTCAAAGACATTATCCTGAATGAAATAAGACACACAAAAGGACAATTATTCTACAATTCCACTTATTTAAGCCACCTAAAGTAGTCAAATTCGTAGAGACAGTTAGTAGAACAGTGGCACTGGGGCCTGCGGGGAGGGGGTGTGGGGAATTACTGCGCACAGTTTCTGTTACGCTTGGTGAAAAACTTCTGGAAATGGATAGTGGTGATGGTTGCACATTATAAAGGGACTTAATGTCACTGAATTATACACCTAAAAATGGTAAATTTTATGCTATGTATATTTTACCACGATAAAACCAACAAACAATCAAAACAAGGATTCCCAGAGGATGCCCTTGCCCTGCAGGTCCTTCCCACCCCTACCTCTGACCACTTGCCCTCTCCCTGAACATCTGTATGTTTCCTCATTCAAAATGTCCACCGAAATACTCCTGGAAGAAGATGGCTCAAATGAATCTGGAAGTGGAGTGAAAGCAGGGGGCCTATGATCCTCAGTCCTGATATTCCACTGTCAGCTCCAGCATGCGACTTCCCCTTCCAAAGGAAAATAAGTCATTCTTAATGAGTTTTCACAGAGACGGTAACTACCAACACTCAAGACCATTATGGAAAGGAAACTTCAGTTTCTCCAGAGAGCAGAGCAAATCCTATGAAAAATGGGCTTTTTCTACTAGTATCATTGACTTCCTACCAAGGAGCCTGAGAGACAGATAAGGGGCCCAGCCTCCCCTGTGCAGATGGGCGAATCATTTGCTCTCCCTAACTCGGCTGGAATTTTCTCCTGTTTCCTTGGACTGATGGATACATTTCTCCAGTTGTAAGTGCCTTGATAGGCTGGGGCCAAGGTAAAAACTCACAGCAGCCATTTGTTTCCACTGAGTAATTCTAAAAAGAATGCTCAGTGTAAGATAATGTTGATCCCACTAACCTAAGTTATTGTAATTTTCTAAATAGCCAAGTTAAATAATCATTACAATTTCTTTGGTAGTATTGTGCCTGTCACAATACATGTATTGATTAAGTATTTGTGGAATGAACAATCTAATACAAACAACTCCCTCAAACAAAAGATGAGTTCACAATATGTGACGAAGCCCATAGTTCAATAATGAGTAAACCCTCGATATACAGTCATGGGAATTCGAGAAAGTGCGATGAAGGGGCCAGAGAGCAAGTAACGTTTTGATAAGATGTCACTGCAGGAGATGAGAAATACCAGGTAGACGTCCTGGCTGGGCTGATGTGTCACTGCTTTCCACTGGAATTTATAAACAAAACACAAACAGAGAAAGAAAAGTAGCGGTCAAAAATTTAAGTATTTCCTTTATACACGCGTAAGTAGGATGAGGTTTGTGAGGTCAGTGAAATACAAATTCTCCTTTTCGTTCTATTTAAGAAACAATGGGAGGAAAAGAAAAGGTGGCTGCAGAGGGACACGTCACTGCACTTGTAACCAGTTAAGAGTATATGGAAAGAACTGCTGTATTGAAATCACATCCAGCAGAGAAATGGACAAATAAATTAAGAAGGAAAATAAAGACAAACGAATGAAAAGAAACACGCATAAGCCTCCTTTTCCTCCCCAAAGGGCAGCTTGCTTTGTCAACCCATGCTGAAGAGTGGTCTCGCCCTTCTAGAACTCAGTTCGAAATCTGAGCCATTTTGCATTCTGTTTCACATTGACAAAGCAGTTCTTTGCTGCTACTTATTTATAATTTAATTCCCCCGATGGTTCTAAAAACAAGGGAAGAAATATTTTCAAACAAAAATCATTATTTATACAGCTGGAGTTTCCATTTAGTTAGGAAAATTAGTAGAAAAATGTTTGGTCAGAATTTGAGATAAGTTTTGAAGGTTTCACAAAACCTCATACCATCAACTTCCAAATCTCTTTTATTACATTTAACTCCTCCCCAAAGTCAACAAGAGAAGCCCCCAAATCAACTAAACCAATGGGTTCTGATCTGGGCAACTCCTTTGGCAAGGGGTGGGGGATCTCTGAATCAGCAGCAAAAATAGCTCAATTAAAATACCATTCTAATATGTTGTTCGTTTTGGTTTGAAAATGGAAACCAGCGACTTGCTTGCATGAGTAAACAGAAGACAGTGATTCAGGCTGGGGCCTACAGAGCAAGGGCAAAGGGGACAGCTGGCAATTATCAGGCTAACTTAACCAGATTAATTCACGCCTAAAAATTCACTCTGGTGCCCAAATTGCCCTGATCGGCTATATTCATAGAAGAACTAAAGAGCGTGATTACCAAATCCGCTTCCAACCTGTGCTGCCGAGGCTGTGCCTAGGTGGGTTGTCTTAAGGGGATGAATGTGTCACAAACTGTCCTCAGTCCTCCGTTTCCCCAGTAAAGAGCACCCGAGGATTTTCACAACATGTTTGAACATTTGCTTAAGTGTCCTATGGCCTTATAGGATGCAATTATCATATACTGAATAAAGAATCAAAAATTTTAAATAGGCCAAAGGACTGAAAAATTGCACTGGAGGTAATCCTTTAAATTTATAGACCTTGAGACAAAGCCCAGATGAAGAGAGATGCTACCATTCCTAGCATGAAGAAATTCCAAAGGGAAAAAATACTCAGAGTAAAAAATAGAAAAAGAATTTGCAAAGAATTTGTAAGATTATGAAAATTAGAATAGTCAAAATTTGAAAATGTCTTTTTTAGCCTATCCCTAAAGATGTGTGAGATTAACGCCTTATGCTTATAAAGTACTTTATACATTTACAAAGCCCTTCACAATTAATTCTCACAACTGTGTAAGGTAATCCGGCTGAGTATTATTATTCCCATTTTATGGATTAAGAAAATAGGGCCCTCAGATGTGCTGAAGCGAAGCTAACGTCGAAGCTGAAACTTGAACCCAAGCCTTCTGGGTCCAAGTGGAGTGCCCTTTCCATCACGCCATGCTAAAGGCTAAAGTTAACTTAAAGCAAATAAAAAAGATCGCATTACCCTGTCAAATCTGTGGTATTCACCATCACAAATAGTCTCAGAGTCAACACATGTCGTTAAATAAATCTTATAACCAAGCTTGGCTTGAGAATACAGATGGCACGGGAAGGTGGCACTGAGGAGGTTGTTCCCCACCAGCTCTGTCTGACCCCAGGCAAGGGATTCTCTTGGACCCGGTTTCCTAATCAGTAAAGTGAAAGGACTGAGGAGAGACTCTCTAAGGTCCCTTCAACATCGAGCTCAGTGTGAAACTAAGTGGCTTCAGTTTTTTTGGTCTATGCCTACTCAGAATTTAGAGTGTGGACTTTCTTCCTTCTCTGAACATTAGAAGCTTCTCCAAGCGAATGGCTCTCCACTCTCCCTAACTAAACGAAAACTAGGTTCAAAATGTACTTTACCAACTTTTGCCCACTTAAGAAGTAAAACAACATATAAACACTACAGAACAAACGTTTCTAGAATTATTTGTTATTTGTAGGTTACGATGCTGCTTAGTTCCATTTCCAAACTTGATTTGCATCAGCCAATTTTTATACTCTTCAGCTAGATCAAGCCTTTTAGAAGCCAGAAAAAGTACAGTCTTGCCCCAGAGACAGAAACTATTCCTTTTAAAGTGATGGCATTTCAAAAGCTGATAAATTCTATTCAAAATGACCAGTCACTTGTAGTTGGTAATGACTGTTTTACTTTCCATATAAGCTGGGTCCAACTGAGAGACTTCCACTTCTTAGTACTACATCTCACCTAGGAATATTGATTTTTGATGTTTTAAAAGGTATGAAAGACTTTCCCACTCCGAGTGGACTTAACTGTTAGACTTTCATATAAATCCGGAGTAGAACTTTACTAGAATTCAAAGGCTTAAATTACAGGTGGCGTGTTCCCTCTGCTTTTATGTTGTCCTACTCCTGCCTGGGACGTTTGTTTAAGAGAGGAGGGAAAAAAGGACTACTGGTGTGAGAAAGCAAGCATCTAGGGGACAGAGAAAGAGGAAGACAATCTAGAATCTCCATTCCACCGTAAATGTTCTAAGAGAAAACACAAACGTTCCTTTTTCATAGAGACAAGTCTTTAGGGTACCATCTTAGTTTTGGTAAAGTTCTCTTTTTCCCCTGGGAAGGTAGAGAGAGACAAGAAAGCAAGGAAGGAAAGAGCTGTAATAATGATTGCTGTTATTATCATTGTTGTTTTATAATAACAAAAGCAGCCCATTCTTCTGAGCTCCTGTACCTCCTTAATTACGGTGTTTAGCAATTCAATGAATTTTAGTAATGCTCATCATTCATTCTCTTTTGTGAAGTTAAAAAATTGGCTTGGTAAACTATGACTTTTATTATGCTAAAGTGGTCTGGTCTCGCTATCAAATCAAAAGGCCAAGGAATATTCAACTCTCCCACATATTCGGGGTTGACTATTAATTTTTTACATGACTTTGGGAGAGTTATAACCAACCTAGGTCTCAAATTCTTCCTCTGTAAAATGGATACACCACTAAACTAGTTCAAAGAGCTGTTGCTGGAAAGAACAAATAAAAATCACTATGAAATATTCTGAAATAATCCAGCAGGACCTCACTCTTCCAAGGCCACATCTGTTTGCATCTTGCACTGTGTAGAGCACGGGGGTGGGGCCAAGCGTTCCGGCTCTGGCGCCATATTCCTGTGCCCTCCTCTCCATTGCCTATGCCTGCAAGCGGTCGCTCTCTAGCTTCCCGGTTCCCTCTCCATCTGCCATGCTCTGACTACACGCATGTGCCTTTGCTAATACTGAAGAGCAGAAGCCACTAGTTCTGCTCACTCTTGCCCCTGGTGTGGTCCCCAGCGCTCACTCATACCAGGGATGACCACAGGCACTATAAAGCCGGCGGCAGTGAATGGGGTGTCCAGGAAGGGAAGGGATAGTCAGTTACCTGGCGCCCTTCTGATCCTAAATGAAACAAAGAAGTGAAGCTCCAGTGTGCAAGTTAAACTTAATAACAGCATTTTGGAAGAAGCCTGCATTTCTCTATATACTTTCTTGAGAAAGAGTAAGCAAAACACTTTTGATAATACTGAAAAATTCACCGATTCATTTAGATGCTTTTAGTGGGTCTAAGATTTAAGTGGCATAGAGGACGCATAACTGAGGTGTATCACTTGTAAATTTTTCTTCTGATACCATGATATCACACTTTAAATTACATCTAGTTATGCCACAAATCATAGTGTCTTCAAGTCCAGAGATTCTGAGATCTTAGTGACCAATACACTCCCTAATTATATGGATCACAAACTGTTAAGTGACCAGTCTGAGGTTTCTTGGCTCCCTTGTGCTAAATTCACCAGAATCCAAGCCTCCTGGCTGCCACCAGAGCACTCCTCTTTCTTTATACTGCAACAGGGATTTGTGCACAGTTATTTTCCTTTAATAAATTCTTGCTACAAGTGAATTTAGGCTGTTTTTAATTAAGGTCTTAACCAAAAGATCATTTGGAAAGCTCTGTCCCTCCCACAAGACAGGACAAGCTTGTTTTGACCAGCTGTCCTAAGATTTTTCTGCTCAATCATCAAAGCTTGCAATATCCTCTTACAGTTCCGACAAGGTGAGTACCTCTTCCAATCAAACTATGAAAAAAGGAATCTTTCACAAAAGGTCCGTCCCGAAATTTACAAAAGATCTGGGAGGGAAAAAAAAGAAGAAGAAGATTCAAAAGGAATCAGTAAGCCCAGAGCAGGGCTGAGATCATTTTGGATAGGAATTTTCACAAACATAATTTAAGCTGAGGTGATAGGACCCCTCTTTTTACATAATTCCACCAGGACTCTTAAGTTTTTTTGTGCCATGGACACCTTTGGCCTCTGGCGAAGCCTGTGGACCCCTTCTTAGGCTCATGTTTTTATATACCTAAAATAAAATACACAGGATTACAAAGGAAACACTCTGTAGTGAAATACAGCTACTCAAAATATTAAAAAGAAATTTACAATACAGTAATCTGCGTGCTTTTTTTTTTAATGCATTAAATAAAAAGATCCAGTAGCAGGCCAAAAAATTACTGTAATTTTGAATCGTGACGAGCATACACAATATTTCAAGATATCTGCCAATGAGTGTAATGTGATATGAAAATATCTGTGATTTCTGTGGGTGACAAAGTCATAGGTACTGCCAACACTACTGTGGTTTATTGCCGACATTCATAATGGAAGGAAATGCTAAATTCCTGTTAGAGGGTGGTAAAAATAAAGAAGTAATTTCTAGAATTCTATTCAGGGACCCACGTTAAGAAACATACGCTGGACTATGATCCCCTAAGGTCTTATTCATTTTTGACTTCTGAGATCTAAGAAGCATAATGCGCAGCACAAAACAGGCACTCAGTAAACGTCTGAACTGAACTGAGTCAATAGATAAGTCTGCTTCTTTAAAAAAAAACATCAGGAAGGAGCTGAGGAAGCCTTGAATGACCTTCCCAACTCTAAACCTCAGCTAGTCCACCCAGTGCCACCCTACTTCAAATTCTTCATTCATTTAGCAAATATTCACGGAGCACCTAGCGTCAGGCAACATTCCAGGCACTGGATGGACACAAGATCCTGACTTCAGATGGCGATTAACGCTAAGAAAATAAAACATGAAAAGAGCATCAAGAGTAACTGGTGGGGGAGGGGCATTTATACTGGACGGTGGCAAAGGTCTTTCTGAAGTGTCATCTGAGTCAGTGATGACAAGGAGCCAAGGTGCAGGGGAAGATGTGGGCCAAGGCCATTCCAGGCAGAGGAAGCTGCAAGTGCAAAGGCCCCAAGGCAGGAAGAAGGTTGGCACAGGCCTTTCTTACCTCATAACATATTTTACTTTAAAGTGCTGCTCCCTTCCCTGCCCCTGTCTTCCCTCTCTCACAACACTGCCCAATACATCTTCCTTAAACACTTTTGTACTGTGGTAGTACTATATACTACTTAGTACATAGTACTTAATACATAGTACCAAAGTAGTACTATGTACTACTCCAAAAGTGTACACTTTTGTATACTTTTTTTTTTTGAGGAAGATTAGCCCTGAGCTAACATCCACTGCCAATCCTCCTCTTTTTGCTGAGGAAGAGTGGCCCTGAGCTAACATCTGTGCCCATCTTCCTCCACTTTGTATGTGGGACGCCTGCCACAGCATGGCTTGATAAGCGGTGCCTAGGTCTGCGCCTCGGATCCAAACTGGCAAACCCTGGGTTGCTGAAGCAGAGTGCACAAACTTAACTGCTACGCCACCAGGCTGGCCCCATTTGTACAAGGTACACTGTTGTACCTTGCTCAAACTTAGAAAAAATTCCCTGTTCCGCAACACACCTAACCATACCACAGCTTGTTCAACATTTCCTCCCATTCCCTCACATAAACCCTCTAGACTCTTCCAAAACCCCAGAAGAGGCTCTGTTTATTTCTCCTGTAACTTTCCCTTCTTCCCTCCATCTATCACATTTTCACATATTCCAGGCCACACTGATCTCTCAATCAGAGAATTTCAGGGCAGAAATTCCAAAAATCACCTAATTCAACCTTACCTCTAATAATCTGACCACTCCTTCAGGGATGAGAAACTCAAACCCACTGAAGCAGCATGTCTCCTCCAAACTTCTAAGTTTATGGTCTGTACCATACAGCTTGTCTCAAACAAACTTAAACTGTTCTCTACTGATAGGGCTAACGGTCTTGCTTCTTACTTAGACTTTAAGCTCCTTCAGGCTAGCAGCAGCCTTGCCTTGAACGTCTTCTCCAGAATGTATGGAGCGAAAGCAGACACACAGAGGCTGCTCCATAAATTCAAAGGACAATAGGCAACTAATGTGATTTTTCCCCTCCAAGTTCACAGACCCAGCTCCCCAAGGCCCTGTAGTAGACAAGTGAAAACAGCCACAAACTTGAGACCAAATAACTATGGCGGTGCAGCCTGTATTTTAGATGGAGTTTTTCTTCACAGGTGTTATGGGCTGAACTGTGTCCGCCTAAAAATGCCTATGTTGAAGCCCTAACCCCATAGTACCTCAGAATGTGACTGCATTTGGAGATGGGGCCTTTAAAGAGGTGACTGAGTTAAAATGAGGCCATTAGTGTGGGCCCTAACCAATCTGACTGGTGTCCTCACAAGAAGGCGATCCGGACACACAGCAAGACACCAGGGTTGCACAGGGGCCATGTGAAGAGGTGGCAAGAGGGCGGCCACCTGCAAGCCAAGGAGAGAGGCCTGAGGGGAAACCAACCCTATTGGCTTCGATTGAACCCAACCTTGATCTCAGACTTCCCAGCCTCCAGAAGTATGAGACACAAATTTCTGTTGTTTAAGTCACCCAGTCAGTGGGATTTGGTTATGGCGGCCTGAGCTGACCAAGACAACAGGTGTCTAAATTTAGATATTTCCAGAAATGGAGACTGAGACAAGGACTCGGGTGCCGGTAGTTTATCTGGAAGTAATCCAGGAGTCAGGAAGCGGGGAGTATGAGGCAGGCTGTTATTTAAGGGTGTGTGAACAAGGTCACGTCTATGGGTAACGGAGGTTCGTTCTCCTGAGGCCTCCCAGGAAGCATCCAGAATGCCCCTCTGGAATTGTTCTAGGAGGCAGGGACATGTACCCACGGGTTCCTTCCATTCCCAAAGGGTGGAGCGCTGCCTCCAGGGCTGTTAACTCCCTTGACTTGCAGGCTGTGGTGTGTGTGGCCCCGGTGCTAGAGAAGCTCCTTGAGAGGAAGCAAAAAGCAGTGCTGCGTGGACCTGAAGCAAGATGTCTCAGCGTGTGTGGCGGGATCTGAGCTCAAAGGACACTTACTGAAGCAATCAGACGTGCTGAAAATAGAGGTGGACCACAGGGATAGGATGTGGGGCCAGAGGGCACAGGCAGTTAGTTGACACGGCTGGTTCTTCCTCCAGAGGCAAAAACACCACTAAGGCAGCTGAGGGCAGCAAGATTCTGCGATGCACCCGTTTTGAGGCCACAAAGATGTAAAGATACTGGCATCTGTGACAGGTGCTTTTCCCCCAAAAGGAAAAATGATGGGTGTCATTAGACAATGGAGAGGAGTGGCGAAGAGCACTGATTCGGGCATGCTCACTTTCAGCAGACCCTTGCAATTCTGTATTTTAAATGAGAATTTTGGTTGGGCTTTTTTTGCTATTTTCCACAGCTAATCTAATTCTTTTACTATCAACCTTTGTTGTAACTGACCCTTCAGCTCTAAAATGAATTCTATTGCTTGTGAACAGGAGAAAGAGTTTAGATATTGTCTAATTCCCTCATTTAAGTTCTAGGTAATCCTCAGAAGCCAAAACATAAAAAGGATTCTCTCTTCCATCCAGCTTTCACTTTTGGAATTGAGTTTTTAGGTCAAATATAGGGCACTTCTGAACACCAGTAAGAGATTTCTAACTCTAGTTTATTTAAGCTGCCCTTAAAGATCAATGAACATGATCGCAAAACAAATTTCCCAAATTACCTTCGGAAAGTTATTTCCTTCTTTTTGGCAAATAATTGTCTGAGATTTATTATTTTAACACTTTTATAAAGTACTACATCCAAGATGAAGTTATGCAGGGAGATGCCAGACATGAGTGGTATTTCCTGGTATTTTCCAACTCTGAGTCCCATCTTAAAGGGTGCCAGGTTTAGCAAATAAAAATGCAGAACACACAGTTGAATTATAATTGCAGACAAAAAACAATAATTTTTTTTACTATAAGTATATTCCAAATATTGTCTGGGGTATACTTAAAGTATTTGTTGTTTATCTGAAATTTACACTGAATTTGGCATCCTCTAATTTATGTGACAATCCTACCTATCTTAATATTCCAGAATGGAAAATTAGCAAAATTAGAATTTAAAAGCAGAAATTCTATTTAAATTATAAACTTCCTGTTTTAACTTCGATAAACCATAGCAAAATGCTCAAAAAGCATGACTTGTTAGAACAAGCTGCTATTCTAACACAGAGGATTCATCTTAGAACTGATGGTTTCCCCTAACAATTAGGGTCTCAATTTGAAAGAGATAAAATAGCTTAAAAACAAATATTAAAATTCCCCTAGAAATCAAGGCGTAAGAACAAAAAGCCAAGTCTTACTTGTTTAAAAAAGAGCAATTAAAATGTAGTAATACATGTTGTCTATATAGCTTGCCACTGTTTACTTAACGCTTACAAAAACTAAAACATCAATGGGGCTTACGTGACACTGGGAAAAAAACCACACACAAAAGAAAGCTATTGAGAAAATCTCTGATTGGATCTGAAAGCTTTACATATCTCAAGCTATATGGAAACAATTTCCAGCCTCTTCCTCCCCTTACTGTTTGAGAAATGGTCCTAGATTTTCAGGACTTCGAATATTTTTCATATGGAAAACCAACCTACCTTAGAAAATGAATACGCCTTATTTGAAAAGACTTATATGACTCTGCAATAAGGGGAAAAAGCCTGCCTGCAATAGGAACGGATTACCTGAGAGCCCGGCTTCCAAACCTCAGCACCACTGACATTTCGGGCCTGATAATTCTTTGTTGTGAGGAGGGCTGTCCTGTGTTGTAGAATGCTTAACAGCATCCCTGGCCTCTACCCACTAGATGCCAGGAGCATCCCCCCCATCCCCAGTTATGACAACCAAAAGTGTCTCCAGACATTGCCAAATGTCCCCAGTTGAGAACCACTGGCCTAGCAGAGCCTTTAACATCTTGGCTCTCCCCTGGCAAGTACACAGTCCTGAGTCCCCAGCAATTTTTAAAAATATCATTGCAGGGCAGCTTAAGATAACAAAAGAGAGAGAGAGAGAGAAAAAAACCCCTCTACAATTTGCACCAAATCCGTGCTGATCAAAATTGTTCTAAATGTATTTACAGTATAATTAAAATAAATAGGGCTATCTATCTAAAGATGCTTCTGATTCTCTTCACACATGGGAAATTGTGCGCTAACAACAAGATTTGGACCAGAGACCTGTTTTCAGTCCCACCTCTCCCAATTGCTCACCATGTATAGTAAGAGCTAACCCTTCTGATCCCTTTCCATGTTACAGACATGCCTTCTCATTCAGTCCGTCCATCAACCCCGAGACATGGGTTGTGAATCATCTCATTCAGAGGAGGAAACTGAGTTCTAGGAAAATGAATAACTTGTCCGAGCTCCCATAGCTTATGAGATTTTAAACCCAAGTAACTCCAAAGTCTAACCAGGGCTCTCATCTTGGGGTAAAAAAAAAGTCATTAAAGGTCTCTGACCTTCATTCTGTTTCTTCACCTATAACCCGGAAATAACTTTTCTCAGTATTTCTCAGAATTGCTGCACGAACTTAAAGGCAGTTCAGTGAGTTGCTGGAGGGCAGGGACCAAAGTCTTGGCAACCGGCAGGCAGTGATCCTCAGCGATTTCTGGATTTCTGAATGATGGAACGCTCACCTAGGCCTGCCTGCTGCATCTGAGCAGCAACCACTTCAAAGGCCAGGAGAACCACACCCTGATTCCGAGATCTACTTAGGCTGGTGCCAACTCACTTTGAAAGAGCACTATCAGGAATGCAAATATAAATAGTAAACATCATAATTAACCCTTAGGACTTTGAAAAGAGGAGAAGTGAGAGACATCAAGTCTGGCCTGGGAAGGGGTGTGGCGTGTGGTAGGAGGGACTCAACTCCCGTGGTGGCATCCTTGCACAAGGTCTGAGTCACCTCTAATGGGACTCCAAATGCATGGTGGCATGTTGAGCAGCAAAACCTCCCTGAGGCCAAGGACCTAAGGGCCACAGTGCTGAGGCCCTGTGGCTTAGTGGACAAAATCATAGAAAGGCTGAGTGGAAAGGGACATAAAGATCACTCAGTCGACAGATAAGAAACTGGAGCCTAAAGGTGAAAGAATCCATCCAACTTATCCAGGCTGTGACCACCTGTCAGGTCCCAGGTCTCCTGAGTCTGATGACACAGCAACCCCCCTGTTGCCCAGGCCCTGGCCAACCCCTCTCCTGAGCAGCCTCCCGTTTGCTGTAAGTAATCACCGTGCAGTCTGGCTCGCCTCCAGCACAAACACAGTCACATTTGTCATCTACCTATATTTCAGTTTCAGTTCAAACTGTTGTTTTGAACTTCTAAGAGAAAAAAGACCAAAGGCAAAGTGTTTGGGTAACTCAGTCCATGAAGCATAAATGAAAGGTTTACTCTCTGGGTTACAAAGTCTCATTAGGGTAAGTAGCTGTAGGAGTGAACACAGAGAGGGTCTTGATTTCTGCGACATGATAAGAAATGCAATTAGGTTGAAGTTGGTTCAATAAGCTTGGGGAAGTCAGGCAGCCATGGTGGTGAACATCTCTCTATTTCATCATAGATGCAAAAGACAGTGAACAGGGTGCCTTACACAGAACTTTTAATTCTAAATCACTTCCAGACACATATTACCCATTTTCCCCCCTGACATCACACTAAAGAATGTATAGATAGGTGGTTTGGGGTGCCAGGAGACCACAGACTATTTGAAGAGAAAAATGTCTCACCCATCGTTTCATGAAGCCACATTTAGATTCTAGGTCTAATTTCAACAGATATCAGCAGAGCGGAGCTACAGTTACAGTGGACAGATCATTTGTCAAGAATGGAAAAAGCCAAGATGCCAGGGCAGTTGTATTGGGGGGGATGGGAAGGAAGAAGTGAAAAGTATATTTTAAAGGAATTGTGGAGAAAACCTGCTAAGAGGGCGAGCTGAGTTAAAGCTTAAGCCCTGGGAGTGAGAGAAAGGCCAAGTCAGCTGAAGCAAAGCCACAGATGTCAGGGTTACCAGCACGAGCGGCGGTCACCACCAGGCAGCCCCAGCAGGCCCACCTGTGGTCATAATCCTGGAGCGACACTAGGTGGTGATCAGAGAGATATCAGGACTGGGGAGTCTGGGAACGGAGTAGATGTACCAGCCATAACTTCAGACACATGAAACAGGGTCAGGCGGCATGTGCTAAATGAATAATAAAATAATTATACACTTATCTTTTAATCTGGAAGGAAACCTTCTAGGCTTTCACAAAATTAAGAGTGTAGTCATGCAGTAAAGAGGAGAATTCTAAAAAAAAAAAAGAATTCTTTGATGAAGTGCCTTCTATTTTATAAGACAAGATCGGGTAATGTGGCCTGATTAAACAAATAAATGAATAACAAAGCACAAGTATGTATTTTCATAAGGTCTGGCTATTTCTCTATCTTTACACAGTGATTGCTGAAGAAAAGGTAAATAAAAGGATTTAGAATATGAAAACAAACTTGACCTACCAATTGCCAATTTAATTACATGCACATGAGAAATTCACTAAGCATCTAATCATTTATATTCTGGGGTAGTATTTCCGCACAGCTATTCTGTTAGATATTTTAAATTATAATTTCAAATGGACTCATTGTCACAGGCCTCTGGGTCCATTTTACACACAAAAATCAATATACTACTACTAATAAATAGGATTACTTTTCCAAGGCTCCCGGTGGGAGCTCAGCTGGACTTCTGTTTGGGAAGCAGTTTCAAAGTTCTCCAAAGAAAATTACTTTCCTGATGTTCACCCTTAAGAATCAGCGGAAGGCACCCGAGAGAAATCAAATCAAGAGGCAACCACCTGCGGGAAGGGACGGCTTAGACCGGTAAGCAGATTGATTCAGACACAGAGAAATAATGACCCAGTTCAAACGCTCCTCTCTAGGGAAGTGTTTCCGGCTCCATCACAGACCTTTGTTCTTCCAATAGAGAGCTAACATGTGTTGCCTTGTCTTTGAAAAGGTAGATGTGCCTGGGGTTCTGTCAATGGCCTCTCCCACCTGAATTGCCCATCCTTTAATATCTAGGGCTGTGTCCTCCCCGCCTTTGGTTTCCAAACCACACCCAGACCCACCGCTCTCAGAGCTGAGGAGAGTTCAACAGGTGTCTGGCCTAAGAACAGGCATCTGCTAAATGATTTCTCTCCCCTCTCACTTCTGTTTTACACTGTGGGGCCACCTTGACTCATGTCCTAAATCAGAACAAACACCCCCGGCAAAGCCGAAAACTTCAACTCTTGCTGCCCCAATATGTGAGTCCTTAGGAGAGATCTTATTAGGTCTTTCACTTCACACAATAAACACTCTGTTAATGTCATTGATGCCCCGCAGAACATGGAGACACCAACAACCCATCCTATACAAGGGCCTGTAAACGTTCAGCAAGGAGACTCCAAGTGTCTGGGTAGCATCAGGATTGAAAGAGAGGTTGGAAATCACTTGGTCTGGAATCCTGGTTCCACGACCACCTAGCAGCATAGCCTGGGACAAACTGTTTAACCACTTAGCCTCACTTTTCTCATCTACAGACGAGGAAGGACTGCTGTCGTCAGATGAAATAATATATGTAAAATGCTCACTGCCATTCCTGGGTACAAAGCTATTCAATAAGACGGGAAATTATTATCTTTCTTATTATCCTAAATTCACAGTGGATGGGGGAGACAGAACCCAATCTGCAAAATCGCAAGCAAGTGAAACGATGAAAACTGTAATTTTAATGAAAAAAAAAAACAAGCATAAGATAAGAGGGGGTGGGGTTTTTCCTATTTATAGAAAAACATACCATAAAGCTACTGTATTTAAAGCACTGTGCTTTTTCCTTAGAAAGAGACAAAGATATCAGTGGATCAGGGTAGAAGGTCAAGATTCAGACCAATATAGAACCGTGTGCACATGCTTGTGTGCATGCACGCACACACACTTTAATATGATAAAAGTGGCATTTCAAATTTATGGGGAAAGGCTGAACCATTCAATAAATGGCACTAATATAATTGCCTATCCATTTGGGAAAAATATAAAGTCACATCTTTAACACACACACCCCTCCACCCTTCCCAAGAAGTTAAAGATCAAAATAACAAAATTATGAAGTCAGGAGAAGAAAATATAGAATATTGTTAAAATTTGGAGATTAGGAAAGGCTTTCCCAAAACAAGCCACCAAACTCATAAACTATAAAGATTGTAGTTTTACATATAAAAAAATTGAGGAAAACTTCTGTAGAGAGAAATAGATCTTGTGGATAACATTATAAAAGAAAAATGACAAACTGGGAAAAAGTATTTACCCCACACACACCAGAGAAAGTCTAATATCCATAACTCATTAAAAGTGCCAATAATTCAATAAGAAAATTATAAATAGCCTTGTAAACAAAAATGGTAAAGGATTCAAAGAAGCAATTCACAGAAATACAAATAGGGGCAGAGCTGCTTAAATTTACTAACCTGTTTCTCTTTCATCATCTGTAAATGAGGACCATAATCATACCAAAATCATAGGGATACTGAAGTTTAGATTAGTAAATTTCACGTAGCGCGCTTAAACCAATCCTGGCACATAAAAACACTCAATAAATAATAGCCAGTAGCAGTAAGAGTAGCAGCAGTGGTGGTGGTAACAGTAATAATAATTAAGGAAACACAAAATAAAAATCAGGAGATACGATCTGGCATCACTAGCAAAACCATCTCTAGCAAAAGTGCAGAGACTAACGCTATCCAGTGTTGGAAAGAGTATGAGAAAACACATTCTCTACACTGGAATAAGAATTGGTTCAGCCTTTTTAGCAGACAATTGGCCTTATCTATCAGCATTTTACTATAAGTGCCCTGTGACAGAAATTCAATATATAGAAATCTAGCCTACAGAAATACACGTCACAGAAACATATGTACAAGGATATTCAAGGTAGCACTGTTTATAATGTCAATAGTTAGAACTAGAAATAACAAATGGCAAGAGCTAACTACATTCTGGCATATCCATATAATGGGCGGCAGTGTAGCTATTACAAACGACAATGAACATCAATACGGAAATATGTCGAATACCTTGCTAAGTACAAACTGCAAGCCACAATTTGCACCTTTATGTAAAATATATCTTTGCAAATGGATATAAAAGAGAAAGGCCAAGATCAAGTTATTGTGGTTTCCTCTAGGAAGGGAAGCAGGAGTAGGAGGGAGCAAAGTGGGTATTTAAAATTTTACTCCATTGACTTATATAGTCTCTCATTTCTTTAAATAACAAGCATAAACTAAAAACAAGTATTTTCTTAAAAAAAAAAAAGGAGCAACAAAGTGTTTCGTAACAGCCATCACCGGACACCTGAGTAAATGACAGTGTCCATCATGCTCCTTAAACAGCCAGCAGGACTCCTGCCTCTGCAGGTCCACTCCAGGAGCTACCACAGCTGCAGGACACTAACAGGATCATGCAACTCCTTTATTCTGACCCAGCTAATAACCTTCGGATAGGGAACACGAGATAATACCAACCTCCACAACTGTCCATTTGGCACTTATCTTTCTCAGGGTAAATTAATAAGTTTGCGTTCTAGCTTACCAGTCTTCAGAACTCTGATTAACACAGAGCAGTCTTCCAGAGCAACTAATCTGAGTTCCTAACCATGCAAACTTGGGGCCTATATCTATTCCTATTGAGATCTCTCCAAGTTGCAAAAATAGCAGCAGACCTACCTTACCTAAAACGGGCAGCCAACTGGCTGGCCATTTTAACATTATTCTTAGATTACACCAAAGGAAATGCAAGACTCAAAAGAAATGTGACAATCCATATCTAGACCGTCTAACAAATATTTATAAAACTCAACGACGTAGACAGCGCGGCTCTATTCCAATTGCTTTTACCCTACAAGGCAGAGGGCAGACCTGGTTTTGGAAAGGATGGCAG